>NW_004955476.1:4474808-4574687 GCF_000276665.1 Chinchilla lanigera
TATAATCTTAATTTATATTTCATGAACTTTGCTTTCTGATATGAGTCAGAAAGAAAGTGCACAATGAGATTATATAATTATAATTATAATTATTATTATTATTATTATTATTATTTTGGTACTAAGAATCAAACTCATGACTTTGCACTTTCCAGGCAGGCTCTGTGCTGTTATATCTCTGGCCTTGAAATTAAATTAATGAGTAGTACAATTATTTTAGATATCTTGTGTATATATACATATTTTTCCTTTCCTAATTGTGCTACTAATTTTTATTAGCTTATTGAAAGGAACAAGTAATGTTTAATTGTTGATCGATCTTGCATACCTGTATCTTGTAACCTGAGCAACTACTTTGAAGATAACATTAAGAAATAGAACAACCATTGGTGATTTCCTATCATCTTGTTTGGAAATTCCACATCATTTTTATACTTTCTGTGTTGTTTTGTTTTTGTTATTTTGTTTTTCTTTTCTCTTTAAAATAAAAAAAATATAAAAAATTAGTGAGCAAAGGAAAGCAACTGAGAAGTGTGGGTAAAGTATGGAAGTATGCTTGAAAAGTGAAAGATTAAACTAGGAAGCTTGCTAAAATTTGGTTATAAGAATGTTGCTATTGTTTTGTATCAATAAAAAGGAATTCAGTTTACAACGTATCGAGATGAACAAAAACTCAGAATCATCCAATAATTATACACTTTTCAAGTACTAGATAATTTAAGAGCATTCATTCAGGAAAGCACACTATTTTCTGCAACTGAGGCTCAAGTAATGTGCTTACATGCCTTTGCATAAAGAATAGTATGCAATAGGTGAGTGAAACTGGACTTTATCATTACTAAAATGAATAGAACTATACATCACTATATCTTTGCAATTCTTAAAATTAATAGGATTTACTTGAAGTAGGAATCATCAATAACACTAAGAACTAAGTAAAGACTGGTTGGACTTCAAAATAAAACAGTTCACTGGAGGAAAATCTAATAAACAAGATCTGATCAAAACCCAAAAGTTTTGGTATTTAAAAGCTCCTCTAAGAAAAACTCAAGATTCAGGCCGGGAGAAACTATCTGCAAATCATATATGCAGTAAAGAGCTAGCATCTTGAGCCTATAAAGAAGTCTACAAACTCAAGGGTAATATAGAGAGGAAAATTTTGTCATGATTGTAATGTATTTAGCTTTGACTGTGGCGATGGATTCACAGGTGAGTACTTATCTCTAGATACATTAGGTTGTATACACTTAATAAGTACATTTTTTATGTGTCCACATACATCAACTAAGTGTTTTAGAATAAGAAAATCTCAACAGCAATGAAACGGTCCAATGAGAGGAAGAATGAGATGCCAGTTCTCATATTCCTGCAGTAATGAAACAGCTATGTATCCAAATAAGCATAGAAAAATGTTCAAAATCATTAGTGTCAAAGAAAAGTAAGTTAAATTCACAATAAGATATCACCATACACATTTCACAAGGAGTAAGACAAGACAGTAACAACATCAAATGTTTCCAAAGATGTAGAGAAACTGAATCACTTGCATATTGCTAGTTGAAATGTGAAATGATGTAGTTATTCTCCAAAGCTGTCAGTTGTGGAAAACAACCATATATGTAACAATCAACTATCAATTTCTTTAAACTGGTTTCCTGATACAAAGACATGCTTATTCTTACCATTTCACAACTTTAACACTATAACACAGGTTCAACAAACCCTAAGGGCTAATATTAAGTCTTCAACATTATATTACATTAGAACCATAACATTTTGCCCCTGGACCCCCAAAGACTCAGCACATCACTAAATGCAAAAGACATTTAGTCCATCTCTAAGCATTGCCAAAGTCCTAGCAGATTTAGCATAGCCGAAAAGTCCAAGTTCCAAGTCTCCTCTGAGATTTAAGGCAAACTGTTAGCTGCAAGCCCCTGTACAAATGAAAACAAAATTAAACACTCCCAACATTCAATGCCACAGAATAAACATTTTCAGTCTAAAAGTTACAGATAGGGTAATACAAAGATCAGACCAAAGCAAGTCCAAAATCTAGCAAGGCAAATATTAAGTCCTGTAGTTCCATGTGTACCATCTGAGGCAATCTGTGGCGACTTGTGATCTCCAAAAGGCTTATGTGGTTCCACTGCTATGGCACTTCTTGTGGTTATAGCTCCCACAGCTTCTCAGGCTGGATTTGGCCCTTCCTTGCAGGTTTCCTTATATGACTTACTTTCCTGGCTTTTCCAAACTTCTGGGGTCTCCAAAGTTCCTCTGGATTCACATTCACAGCTCCACATACTGTCCTTTCAGCAACACACTGCCTGGCCTCTTAGGCCTTCTTGTGAAATTGGGTGGAAGCCTTTTTAACCCCACAACTCTTGCATTCTCCACGCACCTAAAACCAGCACCACATGGGTAATGCCAAGTTCTGCCATCAACTGGAGCAGTAGCCAGGCTTTCCTCCCTCTTGGCTGTATGGGTCAAGTTCCTGGATTGCTGGGCACTCTGAATCCAATTCTGAGGAACAAATTCTTTATGTCACCACCATTCTGGAACTTGTGTGGCCACCACTGACATTCTTGAACACGGCAAGAATGGCTTTCTTCTGGCTTTCTTCTCAAAGCAAAGTCTTTCACCTTTGCAGTTTTAAGGCTGCAAATGGTAGAGACTTGCTGCTTCTTCTGATGCCCCTATGTCATCTTTTCAATTCTTTTCTTCCTCTTCAGCAATCAAGATCTCCTCAGCTCCATCTTTGTAGACCACAGCTTTACTGGAGCTTCCCTTCTGACCAAACTCACAACATTTTAAATCATCCTGCTGAGATCTTTGCTGTTGATTCTCAACATAGATCCAGGTGAAAGCCCCCCCCCCCAATAGCCATGCCACCGCCTCAACATTTGGCTACCTTGATATTTCTTCTGCCGGAATAATTAGTCACCACCCTTAATCTTAGTCTCAGGCAAAGTCTTTGGACATGAACAAAATGCAAGCAAACTTTTTGCTAAGACATAACATACATCATCTGGAGTCCAGC
Source organism: Chinchilla lanigera (assembly GCF_000276665.1). NCBI lineage: Eukaryota > Metazoa > Chordata > Mammalia > Rodentia > Chinchillidae > Chinchilla > Chinchilla lanigera. The sequence continues at coordinate 4,477,846 of NW_004955476.1, forward strand.
ACCCAGTGCAGTCCTTCTTCCCAGTAGAAACCTCCACAGCCTGGTCTTTACTGGCAGGATTTCTATCAGCCTTCTGATCTTCTGAGCTCTGGTCAGAATCCCCCATATAGAACAGCTCTATTCTTTCAGGCAACATCTCTGAACTTTTCCAAACTCTTCCCACAAGCTATTGCCAAAGGTTCTTGAATCACATTGTCAGGTTGTCAGGTGTACTCACAGCAATGACCCTCTTTCCCTGTTAACACATTCTGTCTTGGTTACTTCTCTCCCATTGCTGAGACAAAATACCTGATGCCCAGAGTTAAAGAAGGAAAGATTTATTTAGTTCACAGTTTGTGGAGGTTTCAGTCCATAATCAGCTGGCTCCAAGGTAGGGTGGCATAGTACAGGGGCAACAGTTCAAGGCAGCAGAAGACAGTGAAAGCAGCATGAGCAGATGGGAGAGACAAGCCTCTTTTCTTCCCTTATATTGTTAGCAGGCTACCCCTCCAAGATGGGTGTAGCACTCACACAATCTCCATTCTCTCTTCTTGCACAGGATGAGGATGTTTACAAAATAAGGACCCTGGCTCCCTGCTAAGTCACTAAGTTAAACTTCTCAAATTGACACAATGTGTCAACCATTGCAATATTCTTCCCATTCTTCTCCTTCTCTCTCAAGCCACGAATGCATATGTAAGACAGGCCTCTAAGAAAGTCTACATGTGGTATGTTTTTGTGACATATATTAGTTGAATTCTGTAAAGAAAACAAACTAATTGCAATCTGAAGGAGGTGGATGTCATCTAGTAATAGAAGGGAGGTGTTGCCTGACTATTAAAAAAAGCTTTATTTATTCTTTAGTTTTGTTTTTATGACATGCCCATAGTGCTTTTTGGTACTTCTATCTATCATCTTACTAATTTTCTTTTGTGGGGGCTACTGGAAATCAAACTTAGGACCTTGTACTTGCCAGGCAGGAGCTTATGCCCTGGAACTATATCCCTGGTCCTATCTATCATTTTAATGAAGGGCTCAAACCCAAATAGCATAAATATCAGCAAATTCTATGAGTTTATTTTGATATTTTTGCTCTGAAAATGTATTGATTTTCTTCTTCCTTCTTACTTTCCTTTCTTCCTTCATTTGTAGTCATAGGGGATGGGTAATATTTGAAGGTATGTGTCAGCCATTATAATTAAATTGATCTACTTCCCTTTGTGTTTACTGATGCAATTATTTTTCTATGACTGCTTCACTTGCTTCTGGGCTCCAGAGCTAATAAATCAATTAACACCAATTACTCATCTATATAACTGTGACACTAAGAGGGAAAACATTTGACAAGTGACTATTACCTCTGATAGTCACAGAGTAATCTTAACTGATCCTAATTCATTTAAGTTTTATTCAGATGTGACTCATCGATTCAAAACTCTGAGTTTTACACCATTAATTCATAAAGTGTCTAAATTTGAATATAGTATGAAATTTTAATACTCTCCCCTGCCTTTTTAGAAATGAAAACTAATGTTAAAGACAACTCAAGTGATATTAAGCTTATTTTAGTCTCAATGATATATGATCACAAAATTATCTTTCTCTTGCTTTGCCTCATGACTTTGTTAAATTAGCTTATGTATAAACTGCATTATTTCAATAACTGCTGGTGACTGGTAGTTACTAGAGCGTATGAAAAACTTGAGACTTAAGTTCTAGGACTGCAGAGAAAAGGAGTGATCTATCAAAGGCTTCCCCTGTTTTGTGGTTTCCAATCACAATGTTCAGACCATGCTTGAAGCAGCGTGTTTGTGTGGGCTGAGTACAAATTCTGCACTATTCTAAGTAGCTCAGGTAGAAACCCTTCTAACTCCTTTGAATCGAGCTAACCTCCGTGGACAATGGGATTGTGATGGCTTTTATGACCTTTATTGGAGCAAATAGGGTGAGACAGTGATTAGCCTAATCATCATTTTTGTCACAATTGGGTTTCTGGGAGCTAAATTCCCTTTCTTCGATGTTAACATTGATTGGACTATTATAAATACCATTTAAAGAGAATCTGATAATATCTTCTAAACCTATTACTCTTCTCCTTTTCTCTGTAACTTTTATCTTCTTAACATAAGGCACACAGATTTTGGTGTACATTGATGATAAAGAACAGACAATAGTGAAGACTTTAATACATGTCTCCATAACAGTAGACACTGCAGAGCATTCTCAGTGGAATTGAAAAACACTTTTGATTATTTATATAATAGCTTGAATTATATTTTCCTGAAAGAACTAATGATATAATGCTACAGTGATCCAAGCATACCCATGTTTATAGCAGCACAATGCATAGTATCTAAATCTTGGAAGGAGTCAATATGTCTATCAACAGATGAACAGATAAAATGTGGTGTTCATACACAAGGGAGACCTACACTATGATAAACACAGGTAAACTCAAGTCATCTGTAGGAAAATGGATGCACCTTGAGAACTTAATGGTAAGTGAAATAAATCAGACACAAGAGCTTAAATATCACATGGTTTCCTTATATGAGAACCTGAAGTTACAATAAAAAGCAAAATAAAAATTAGATAATAAGACATAGGGAGATAGAGTTTTCTCAAATAAGAAGGGATTTAAGGGACAGAGAGAGAAAGGGAGGGGAAGGAAATGAAAGGGGATGACAAAGGAATTAGGATGTATTATGTATGTGTAACAATGCCACACAAGAAATAAAAACATTACATACTGCAAATGCAGACTCACAAAATAACTAAATAACCCAATCAATAAGATAGCACAGTTTTCCCAATATTGGAGCTTAAATAATAACTTTCTCTCTGACAACAAGTGGTATTATTCAAATATATTTTTTTTTAATATTTTGAGCTATAAGGTCAGTGCTTACTACAATGAATCTCTCTCCACTATTGCTGACTATGAATCTGTATATGGGTATATGTGTGTTCCTGTATGTCATGTGTCTCTTTTCCATTGCTTGCTCATTTACCTGCTTGTCTGTCTGTTTTCTTCTTTCCCCCTTACCACGATTTGCTATTTATTGTCATCTTTGGGAATTTCTGCCTGTTCTTTCAATGCCTCCATTCTTGAATTCTACCATCTCTCCCACACACAAGCACACACAAGCCGCGCTTAATCCAGCCTTGAGAAAATCCGAGCTTCTACTGAGCACATTCTTCTTTTCTTATAAATTGGGTCACTCACCAAACTGCTTTTGGGTCATTGCCTGATTTTCCATGCAAATGCTTTTCTCTTAAAAAGCTTTAAAATTTTCCCAGAGAAGAGCCTTAAAATCTTTTAAAACCAAATCTCCAAGTACAAATATAGATGAATAGAGGGTAAGTTATAATTGGTAGTGCTGCAGGAGTAGGGTTTGTGACTATAGAGATCAACATCCTAGAAAGGAGGAAATTGCAAATTCACAGGGCTGGACTTCCTCTTCTGGGTAGATGTCTTTTGCAGAGGTTTTTCTCAGTGACTATTCTTGATAATATGGCCCCAAATTCAGTTCCTTTTAGGTGCAGGCATTTTGCTTTTGTTTATATAGTATAAAAGTTACCTTTCATAAAATCTGAAGGCTAAAGGGAAATGCGAAAGAAAGTGTATTATTCCTTATTGTCAGCATCTCTTTTCACAGCAGGTTTCAAGGACAGTAATTTCAGTAGACATTAAGGTACATTAAATGAATAAAATAAGTCTTTCCAGGGAAGGCCTGTGTTTCAGACAGTTAAGTACGTTTGTTTACCCCAGGAGTTTTCACAGAGTTTTATATTTGGATGCACAGAATACGCATCAGGAAGGTAGAAACACACAGAAATTACCAAACTAATTCTGCCGTGAAAGGACATCACGTGGAAGCAGTATTCCTTGGAAAATAGTTTGGAATATAGTTTAGAAAGTACTGTTACAAATTCTGATGGCATAAATGCCTTTCTGTTCATTCTTCTGATGCAGGGGACTGAACCCAGGGCCTCACCTGTACTAGACAATACTCCACCACTGAGTTACATCCCGACACATACATATTTTTTAGGAACCAAGAAATAAGTGACACTCCCTTTGCCACATTCTAAATTTTATATTCAATCCACTAGTTGATCTTTCTAACTAAGCTTCCAAAAACTACCTCACTGTGTATAGTTTTTCTAATTCCTACAACTACCAATTAGTCCAAGACACTGCAATTATTAAACTTAAAAATTCTATTTTGATGAGGATTTTGAGCACTGTCAGCAATTATGTAAGAGGAATGAAAACAGGAAAATTGCACTGGTCAGTGTTCTCCAAGGAGACAGATCCAATAGATGTGTGAGTGAAGACTTGCAAGGGGCTTAAACTCACCTGGCAATGGAGTTGAGAAGTCCAACAACAAGCTTCACTTTAGCTGGCTGGAGACATAGGAAGCAAGAAGTGTGACTCAGTCCAAGTTCAAAGGCTTCAGAACATGGGAGATGGAGACAGAAGACCTGAGACCCAGAAGAGTGGGCAGGACTTGGAGGCTGTGGAGCCTTGATTTCTGATCTCCAGGAGGAAGAAGAGGGTATCCCATCTCCAGAAGAGAAAATCAGTTTTCTCTGTGGGTCCCCGAAATTTGCATGGAGCCTGCCACACTGAAGGTACCTCCTGTGCATAGTTTAGTCATCCACCTGATGTGCCACTGTCCTAGGGAAATAATCCCAATGACACGCCCAGACATCACTTTCCATCAGTTCCTTGGGTAATCCTTAATCCAGGCCAGTTAACGCTTGAAATTACCATCACAATAATAGACCCTCAGTAATTACCAATCTCTTGGTACTTTGTTTTTATGTTTACGGATTCCCAGCTGTGTACAGCTCTTCTTTCTCCACCAGAATATTTTACAACAATTACCAGATATCATAGTATTTGATCAGTTAACAATTCACAATGTATAATATTGCAATTACTAACTTGATAAGTTAATAGCAAGCCCTTGACATGGGTTAGTATATAATCTATGTTTAAGTATCTTGATTGTATTCCAAGCGTGTATACTGAGTTGTGTGAGAGTTCAAAGAATTACTGCTCTTAATGGATTTCTAGAAATACGATTTCAACTCATAATCAAATTACTGTCAAAGATCATTCACATGTGACATTTTGTAGTAACAACTGCATATTATCAGACATGTCTGGTCCTACTTCAAGTAATGCAATGATTTATTAGTGAATTTTAGATACTCAGCCTAATCTACTACAATTTTCTATTACCATTTAATCTAATGGTTTTAGTAACTATTGATTCTTATTTTGATCTACTCAATTCTTAGAAATATGAAATGGTGAGTTGAAACAATTTGAAACAATTTAAGCAAACAATTTTAAAGGCATATAAAACGATTTAAAACACTGGGGGTTTCACTTTAGGTAAACTAAGAATACGACAACTAGGAAATGTTTTGATAAATAAATAAATGAATATAAAATATCAATTTGTGTTTTTGCTGTAATAACATTTTAAATTTTTATTTTAGAGAGAAAAACTAACAAAACAAACACAATGAAAACAAAAACAAAAAAACAAAAATGATACATGACCTCAAAATGAAATAAGACTTAACAATTTGAAACAATATTTTTTTGTTCTTCAACAAATTGATATTTTATATTCACTGATTTATTTATTAAAACATTTCCTAGTTGTCTTATTCTTAGTTTGCCTAAAGCAAAACCCCCAGGGTCTTAAATCATTTTACATGTCTTTCAAATTGTTTACTTAAATTGTTTAAAAAGAATGTGGCTGAAATATAAAATATTTAGTTTCCTGATAGAAAGTATATAAATGTAGAATTATTCTTGTTGATTCCGACTTAGCTATTCTTTTCTGTTTTCTTCCAGGGCCTCTAGCAGGAGACACTTTTTATACTTTTAAAATAGTAATCATTGACTGATAAATGAGCTTCAGAGCTACCACTTATCAAGTATACTGGTGATTTATTTTAAATTATTTGTCTAATCCTTGATTTGCACAAATGTAAAATTCAGACTAGTGATAAGCACTTTGATGAATAGTAATATCACATTATGATTTACATACATAGCACATAGTCATACAATCCATTTGAATTTCTCTCCTACCTTCCCAATTTCAGTCCTGCCTCTTCTGCAGCTCTGTTTTGAGAAGCACAAGGTCAGTAATCAGATCTTAAACTACTTGAAAAATAGGCATGTATTTAAATAAAATACTGTGAATAAATCTTCTCTAAATCTAAAATAATCAGCTCTGTGGGTGTAGAAAGATAAGCAATTTTTCCTATCATGTTTTATTTATTGGTTCAATAGCAGTATCCAAATTTTTATATCTGAATGTCAATGTACTGTTGGCATTTGAGGTATAAACATCAAGTTGACTTTTAGGAAAGTGACATTTCTTTATATCCATCCCACTTCTTTCAGCACTTCAGAACTGAAATATAAATATAAATAACATGTAAATATAAAGTATACATATGTTATATATAAAACATGTCGATTTGCCTATGCAGTGAGAGAAAGCAGTCAGCTCTCTCAAGAATTAGAATAAAATGTTTTCCCCATCATTATTATGAATAATATACTCATGTGTGCATAAACAACAAAATGAATGTTAAAAGTGTTTGCAGTTCAGTTCACAAATAGACTTTCCACAAAATTTGGCTTTTGTTCACAAACAGGACCCTAGTCATCTTTCCCAGAATAGTGGAAGGAATTAAATCCATGAACCAAGGCACCACTGTATACTCAGATGAACTACGCGGGTTCTGACCTAGGTCATCAATAGCCCCCAAGGTTGCTTTTGACCATAGATGGGACTCTGGAGGTGACTGGGTCATGAGAAAGCTGGAGCTGCTTGCTGGTGGGAGATGGGCTCTGATCTGAAGGGGCAGGTCCCGGGGGCACAGAGGCCTGGATGAGTGCATCTCTCTCCCTGGCCTTCCCTATCTCTCCGTGCCAGGCATAGTGACCTGAATTGCTTCCTCCTCTCTACCCCTCCGTCATGCTGTGTCTGTGGTAGAGCCCATAGATGCTGAGCCGTATTCATGAGCCAGAACAAAGCAGCTATCCTTTATGTTTAGGTGTCTAATATTGTACCCCATGACAAAGGGGCTAGCACAGCATGTATTCCCATCACATGAACTATGTGGCATGTTCCAAGTTAGGACAGTAGGTATGGCTTAAAAGAAGTGCCTAGAAAAATGTAATGGCATGTTACCATAAACCTGCAAGTTTTAATACCACATAAAACTTACAGAGTTAGAAAATTAATACCGTTTTATATTTTCCAATTTTTAAATAAAATATAAAATAATGACAAGGTGTAAAACCAGACAGGTTGCTGGGCATGGCAGTGCATGCCTGTAATCCCAGCACTCATAAGACTGAGGCAGAAGACTCTTTGTGAGTTCCAGGCCAGTGTGAGCTACAAAGTCAGCTCAAGGCTAGCCTGAACTTCATAGCATGACCCTGTCTCAACAAAACAAACAAAAAACAGATAGTTAACTTCTCTCTTTACAATTATGTCTCATGGGATTGATCAGAATTCCCAAAACAGTAAGGTAGGATGTTATGGACTGATTGTTTCCATGATACCTGACAAAAATTCACATGCAAAAGCCCCCTGCTGCCCTGTAGGATCGGATGTGGGGGGCAAACCTCAGAAGGGGGTTGGAGTTACAGGAGCTCCTGAGGGTGAGTCTTGATGTGGAGATTGCTAAGGAGAGACAGATGGCTTGATCTCTCACCCTCAGCTCCCGTGTGTGGATAATGAAAACTAAGGCATTCTACAAATCGAAAAAGGACTTTTTTTTTTTATAAAATCTAGTCACTCCGCAGACCTTGGACTTAGAAAATTTCAGATATATGAGAAAATACATTTCTGTCTTTAAGGCAAACAATCTATAGTCTTTTGTTATGGCTACCTGAGCAGCCTAACAAAAAGAATAAAGAGAATAAAGCTGTTTCATGTCAAGTAATATATTTTATATGGTGAGAGTGACTGAATGGTAGTTATAGATTATGGATGCATTTTTTAGAAGGTTTTAAAAGAATTAAATACTGTAGGGACAGACATATGCAAGCAGGTGAACAAAGCAGACAAAATATAATTTAAATACTTGCTTAACTATTCCAAAGATGCCCAGGAAGCCTTTAAAGAGTGAGGTATCTGCATCCACCTACAGATTTTTCAGTCCAGAGATTAGCTCTCAGATCACTCTTGGCTGGCAGGAGCAGGATGTATGGAATAAGGTACATCTTAGTCACATTTGGCCATGTCTCTGTTGGTTAACTTGTACCTGTTGGAAAACTAATGTAGATCTACGGGTTAAATATGCTTCATGCTGACATTAAGAGGTAACTACTTCCTCTAGCATTTTAACTTATTTTCAGTCTAATTTTATGCTGAACACTTATTTATTTTGTTTAATTAATTCATAGCTTGAAATTCCTGTGTGACTATGTATCTGTCCACAAATATTGTTTGTCTTTTTTAACAGGGAGACTGATTTTGATGACATTCAGGGGAGACCATACTGTAAGGAGAATGACATATCTTTATTCAGTTAGTTCCTTTATCCTGCAATCTAAGCTATGTCAACTGACACTGGACCACAAAATGACCATGATAATAACAATGATCTGTGTTTTAAGGCAGGCAGAGCATGAATATAAATATAGACCAAAGTTCTAAAATTATCATTAAGTAGCTTCACCATAGCTCACTCATATAAGAAAAGAAATGCCTATTTTTTAATTTGTAATATAATAAGAGCTTCTGTTATTTGTAATTAAATGCAATTCTGAGAAACACAATAGATCTGTAGTGCAGGGAACCATGTGCCAAACAGATAAATTCATTTTGAAGGCTTTGACATAAAGATGTTGAACACATCTGCCAAATACATACACCCTTCTCCACAATGGACACGAGAAAAGGAGAGAACCCCAAAGAAGCCAGAGAGAACATGAACAGCAATGAAAAATGATTAAGATGAAAATGATACAGAAAATAAATATGACACATAACAAAGAACAAAGGTCCTGGTTTCCCCATCGCCCACCTCCCCAATACACTATATGTTCTCCCTACTAGACAGGAAGTCTCAAAGGTGAATCTTGGACTCAGGTTAAGCTGAGATTATGGAAGAGACTGATGTGTGAGAGTGGCCCATGGTCACCCATATTCCCAAGACTATGCCTAGCACCAATGCTTCTGACCAACTCTCAGGCACGGGAAAGGAGAGAAATACGTCAATGAGGAGTGAACTGTGACTTCAAGGTAAAATTTCCCCCACCGATGGCTATAATTCCCTGAACTCTACATAAATATAGAGAATATTCCCATATGTCAAACAATTTTGGTTAAATTCATTCTGGGATGCACACAGAAGACAGAAAATTGGGACAGATGATCATTATCACAGTTGAGGAAATAATAAGGTAAATACTTGGACAGCACCCCTACTTGTGAGCTGCTCAGGATCATACAGTGTTTGAAGCATACTAGTTTGCTTGCTTAGCAATTAATAATGATCACATTTATTTATGGCAATAGATAGCCTTGCATTCTTTTGAATGACTGTCATTTTTCACAATTTATCACTCACAAGTTTGTGTTGAAGATGAAGGCATTTATTGGTCAGTGAGAAACATGGAGGTAAATCTTTAGCTATAGGTTCCTACACACTCTGAATTTCCTTTCTTTTGAAATAGAGGACAATATTATGGACCAAAATACACACACACACACAGAACAAAAATTGGGATGAGATTCAAGATGAAATAATGAAATATATAAACAAAGTCCAATTAAAATGATTGACAAAGTGAGTCTTTGTCTCCTGTTTCTTGGTGACATCCTGCAGTGACAGGATTTTATATTCTACAAGCTGATAACCAATCAAGTCACTGTTATAAAATCACATCAAGAAAAGTCCTGAAGGGAAATGTGGCCTGCATATTCATGTTCAGATGAGCACACAATTGACTGCAAGATGCTCATAGTAGAGAGTTTAAATTTGGGTATAGGAAAAATTGATGCTTTAGGAAGAAACAAAGATGTTTGATTTCTTTAAAACATGAAGAATATATCTAAAAATAGTACATCTGGACTTACTCTGGCTATCTTAATAACTGTATGAGATTGATATGGGCAAACGACTACAAGTCATATATTCCCTTGCAAAAGTACTTTGCCATTCCTAAAAAGATCATACATGTATGTGATCATGTCTTTGGTCAAAAATATAACAGACTTTGCACACTATCCCAAAACTATGTATTGGTTCCCAAAGAAAACAGAGTTTTTCAACATCATTTTTGAACAACTGTATTTAAAAAATGGCCTTGCTTGTACTGAGATAGATTGTACTGTGGAAAGGCCATCTTCTGATGTGCCCACGTTCAGATGCTGTAGAAAAATACAGCTCTGAAGGAGACAAATTCTAGAGCCTTGTATACCCACAGCTTTAAAGCCACCAAAAAATTCGTGGTACTGTTGACGAGTTCTGTGGTCATCAGTTGAAAGATTTGGTAAAATCAAAAGAAATGATGTTACCCCTGTGTGCAATGGAGGGATACAAAAGTATCCTCATGCTCTAAGCCAGAAAAGCTATATATGAACTTACTGAGAGGCAAAAACCTACCATCTTCTGACTGATTTCTAAAACTGCTCCCTGAGTGACTGCTCTTAAAATATTCCTACCACTCTATGGACTCTCTAAATGGGATCAGATTTGAGAATATTTATGAATCTTCTTCACTGGCATATAGAGTAACACATCAATCTCATTCCAGTGACTCAGATGTTCTAGCTCTCCTGATACTAATTGCTATAAACTGCAATGTGCTAGAAATATTTTAAAATAGAACCTGCCTACATTTATGTATTAAAACATGGAGCGAAGGCATAATTTGAAGAATAAGTCTCAACTTCCTTTTTTCCCTTACTTTGAAAATTGTATCCTGGCTTACATAAGAGATAAATTATTCACATTATTTCAAATCTGACTAACTTGATGTATGAGAAGGACTGATATTATCACTTCAATAGGTTATTAGAACTTCTCAACAGAATAGCACATTCTATGCTTGAAAGAGTATTTGGATGTCTCATAGTCTAATTTTTTCCCTAGATTTGAAAAATTACAATATATGCCAAAGAAGCAGCCAAACTGATTACTTCTGGATAGGGGAAACACTGATTTCTTCTAGATAGTGGGAATATATCTCTATTGAAAATTTGCACATATTATCAAATTGTGATTTTTTTTATGATGGAATAAAAGAGGACTTCCTATAGAAGTTTTCACTGTCTCTCTCTCTTTCTCTCTCTCTCTCTCTCTCTCTCTCTCTCTCTGTCTCTGTCTCTCTCTTTCTCTCTCCTTTTGTTCTATAGAACAAGGCATCTGGACTCTATTTTCCATGAGATGTTAAAGATATACAGGAGTAGACATATATAGTTCATAGATGTAAACTTGTCTGTAGATATTGAGGCACAGAATAAATCCTTTATGTTTTTGTGCTTTGGAACTGAATAGAAACAATCTTATGCACATTTAAATGAAATGAAACAAATTGAGTGTGGCTCTGAGTTTGTCTCTTGAGGCTTTGAATGCAATTTTTCTGGAGGCCGGTTCAAGTCTCAAAATTCTCCGTGTTGTTCCTTCTGTTCAGAGAGAGATGCCATGCAGCCTTGTTTTGCATACTTTAAGAGAAATAGCGCATCCTGAGTTGTCACTAGACTTTTATCTAGAAGACTTTAAAAAGACAACAACTGGCATCAACTTGAGAGTGTTAAATTAGTTTTTGATTATCAATAAGTGTGTATTAAATGAAAAAAACAGAATAATTGAAATTATTATAAGATTAGATTGTGCCTGCTTACATATTTGTAAATGGTATGTTTTCTATTTTTATTGTCTATATGTAAGATATAAAGCCTGATGTTTTGAAGTACATAGACCCAATGAAAAGCTTCCTAGAATCTAGTAAACCAACATGTCCATCATCTCATAAATTTATCTTTGAAAGTGTGTGTATGTGTATGTGTGTGTGTGTGTGTGTGTGTTAAGAGCAAGTAAAATCTAGTCTCTTGACCATTTTCTTTACAAAACGCAGTATTATCAGTTATTTCCATTATACCCTCTATTAGGCTTGTGGACATTCAACCTACATAGTTGAAACTTTGACTCACATCTCCCATTACCTACTCCTCCAAAACCCTGACTCTATTCTGACTCTACACATTTGGCTTCTTAAAATAATTCTCCTCACATAAGAGATGTCATGCATTTTGCTGTTGTTGTTTTTGGTGTTTGGTTCACATGATTTAGCTTAATGTTCTCTGAGAACTCATACTGTTGCAAATGTCAGTGTCATTTTACTATGACTACTATATATATTGTACATATAAAACATTTCTTCATTCATCCACTGACAAACATCTATACTGTTTGTGCATAGTGGCTATTGTAATAATGCTGTAAACACAGGCACATGGATATCACTAGAAGGTGCTGATTCCAGTGCTTTTAGGTATTCACTCTGAGCGGGGATCATGGGCACCGTAATGGCAGTAGAAATTTGTACTTTCAGCCAGAGTGTATGAGGGTTCCCTTTTCTTCACAGCAGGTCAATTCTCATTATCTCTTATTGTTTTTAATAATAAGCACCCCACTGTGTCTGAGACAAAATTATACTGGGGCTTTGATTTGCATTTCTATGATGATTAATGATGTGAAGCACATTTTCATATACCAGTTTTGCATATTTATTCCCCCTTTGGAAAATATGTTTTTCATATTCTTTATCCTTTTGAAAAGTAGGTTAGTCAGGTTTATTCATTTATACATCTGTGTGTGTGTGTGTGCGCGTGTGTGTTTGTGTGAGTTCCTTATATATATTGATTAGAAAATTGCTATCTGATATGTGGTGTGTAAATACTTTCTCCCAGTCAGTGGACTGCTTTTTACTTTTGTTGGTTGAGTTCTTTGCTGTGCGGAACACTTTCAGTTTGATTTAGGCATGTTTGTTTCCTGCTTTGTTCTCTGAGCTTTTGATATGATATCCAAAAAGTCAATGTCAAACAATTTTTCAGCCCTTCTAGAAATTTACACTTTCAAGATTTACAGTTAGATCTTGAATATATTTGAAATGACTTTCACATAGAGCACTTCATTGCTTGAGTTTTATTTATTTCAAATGGATATGCACTTTTTCCAATATCAGTTATTGAAGAGATTATCCTTTCCCCACTCATTATTTATTTGTCTTTGGTGCTCATGTTGAAAGTGAGTGAACTTTATACAAGCCAACTTTATAAGGGAGTTTACTTATGGACTCTCTCTTCTTTTCCTTTGGTATGTGCATCTAAGTTTGTGCCAATATTCAAGCCAAGAAAAACATATTAAGAAAAAAAGCTACACATCAATATTCCTGATTCATATTCATGGAAATAGCTTCAAAATTACCTCCAAAACTGAATTAAAGAACACTTCAAAAATATAATACATTGGAACCAAGTTGTATTTATCTCTTGAGATGCAAGGTTGTTTTAACATACGAAGTCTACAAAATAGACAACATGAACACAATGAAAGATAAATCCACTGATAATCATAATAGGTGAGGAGAAAGAAGTGGACAAAATTTAACAACCCATTATGAAAAATTCTCAGTGATCTAGGTGTGTAAGGGAATTGCCTCAGCAAAATTAAGACCACTTATTAAATATACACAGTTAAATTAAAATCAATAAAGAAGAATTGGAAATCCTGAAAATCTGGTACAAAGCATGCGTGCCCACTCTCACCACTACTATTGTATGTAGTGCTGGAAAGACTAGCAAAAGCAGGCAGATAAGAAAAAAAAAAAAATAACAGGCATCAAAATTGGAAAGGAAGAAATAACACTCTTCCTTTTTGTAGATGACACAAACTTTTATGCTCTAAAGTTTCCTCCTTCTGTACACACAAATTATGTATTAACTTAAAAAGAAATTTGTTAAATGTACAGGAGAAAAAATTTTTACAACTCATTAACATTGGTAAACACCAATAAAGATCTATCCAATAAAAAATCAGGAAAACAATCCCATTCTCTATATCTTCAATAAAAATGAAATACTTAGGAATAAACTCAACCAAGGAGGTAATGGACCAGCAGTGTTGATGAGCAGCATTCTGAAAGCGTGAGGCAGAGGACTGCAAGTCCAAGCCCAACCTTGGCAACATAGCAGCTTAGCAAGGCTGTGTCTTGGAATAAAACAATAAGACAGAATTAAAACGAAGAGGAGTCGTGAGGTAACTCAGTGGAGAGGCCCTGTGTTCAATCCTCAATGTCAGGACAAAATAAGAGATCAGTGAAGGGGATCTGTGCAGTAGTAGAGAATTTTTCATAACGGATCTATGCAGCGGTAAAGTATTTGCCCACCATGTGGGAGTCCTTGGGATCAATCCCAACGCTCAAAAATTTTTCCTAAGAAAAGAAGATAAGGTTGGATTTATCAAAATTTCCTGCTTTCAAATCATATTACAAATCATAATAATGACTTCTATGGTAGAAACATAAAGGCAGACTTACAGGGTTATTCATGTCTTTGTATTGTGTGCAAACTTTATGACTGCTGTATGATTTGTAACCCAGAATGAGCTGAGTTAGAGGTGATTTTCTTTTACATTAGTATCTTATCTAGTGAAACATAATCTTTACTTCCCCATATTAAATCAAATAGTTACACATCATTATCATCTCAGTACAATAAAAATACTTGCATTCCTTAGGTAGAAATCAACACATAAATTTTGAAACAGGAAAACAAATTCCACCTTTAACAATAAACAGCATTTCAAAAGATTATATAAGGCATGCTTAAGCATTGTAGGGGGATTAATGTCAATATGTCTTTGGCTGTAATAATTTTGAAAACATTTAAACATTCACTGTATTTTCCAATCACACTTCCTATCTGCTGAGCAAAGAAAATATTCAACAGAGCAGTGGTGAATCTTGTGATTATGTTGTATTGGTGCCCATGTGAAGAAATCAAAGTGATGGTATTGGTAGCCCAAGCAATTTCAGGGTGACTTTCCCTCATGATGATGATATGTTATATATGTTGCCTTGAAGATTAATGCTTCCAAAGATAAAAATGTTAATTATCAGATGTAATACCATGTCTGCACAATTTTGTTTGCTTTTTGTCTGGTTTTAGTGTTTCTGATTGGAAAAAGGTGATTGGCCTTCCACATGAGCTAATTTTCCACCAGAAATGCATAGTTCTGGAATAGTTGCTACCTGAAGCCCAGTTTTCATACTTTTATTAAAGAATAAAAGATATTTTTACATAAAATTTTGGTCAGTGAGGTTTACATGCATGGAACAGAACAAAAAAAGTCTTCACGTGTATTCAAATATTGTGTATGTGATTAATTAGGCTTATTCACAAGAGGATATAATTATTTTAAATCATACATTTGGAAACTAAAAAATATAATTATGAACAACTTTTGGTTGAAAAAGAAATCATAAAAATATGAAAATTTTAAGCCAAAATGATAAAATGTCATAGATATGTAAAGTATGGAATATTATTTGTCAATGAAAGAATGAAAAATTGATATATGTTACAAAATGTATGGGCACTGAAGACACTATGCTAAATTAAAAGAGCCAGTAATAAAAAAAAATATTTTATTTGAATCCACTTCTCATTTATCAAAATATGTGCAAGCCAAATTCATGAAAGTATAGAGTACATTATCAAGTTTTAGGTATTATTACTTCATTAAGAAGGAAGATTAAAGAATGATAATCAGTATGGAGGTGTTCGGAAGGTTTTCAAAATGTACTACAGTTAGGTTATAGTGAAAGTTTAACAGATCTATTCATGCAATAGGAAACACTAAGATGTTTTCTTTAGACAAGTGAATAGTATGGCATGTAAAATCTACTTTGTTAAATCTGCATAGAAGAGTAACACGTAGTCATAATGGTATATAACTGAAATATTTTGCTGACTTTCATATCTATCAATTGTATCTCTCTAATTCAGTTGAACATTCAAAGAAAAAGGTCAACAGCAGCATAAGGAACTCAAACAAATAAGAGAAAAATAAATAACCAAATTCATAAACTGCTTGAAGAGATAAAATAATAACCAAAGATGTTATTTTAGAAATATTTTAAATTCTTGAAAATAATATTACCAGAATTAGCTCAAGTTGAATTAAAATTTTTGAATAAAAATACATATAAAAATTTAAAATCATTAATCGAGTGCATCACCTTCTGTACCCCATAAATACATAGAATTGTGAATGAAAGCCAAGATTTCATGCTTAAGTAGTTTTACACACAAATCAAAACAGAAGAGCATTTTGTAATGTAAGAACATTAATATTTCTTTTAAAATTTTGAATAAAAGGAAAACTAATTTTGAGTATTGTGATACCAGCATTAAAAGCATGCATATTAGACAGCTGATGAAGGGGGAAATATATTTGAATATTTTAAAAACAGCAAGGAAGTTGTTATCTAGACTAAATGCATGAATACTGAGTACCCACAGAGCTCATTAAATAAATCTCCGTGAGAAGATCTTCACAGGCTCTTTCCTATCAAGTTATTACTCAAAGGATAAATTAAAATAGTTATTACTCAAAAGATAAAGTAAAATAGACCCTCTCTGTTGTTTCTTTCTGGTGTCAGGTTTTCCTTGGAATGAGTTTTACTCTAGACCAAAATACAGAAAGACCAAAATCACACTTTTGAGCCAGGTTACAGTGTATCTGTGTCCACAAGATTGGGGCATGCCAGTCTCCTTTCAGTTCTTATTAAATTCTGGTTTTGTGTCTGCTTTGCTTGGACAAGCCATTCTGCTAGTGGCAGTTTCTTTTTGTGTAAAAAGAAGCGAAAACCTGCCATTTCTGTGAGTGTGCTCTGCTGTCTCCAGGTCCCTGAGACCTTGAAAGTGTTTGTTTCTGCCTTTCTGAGGAAGGCAGCTTTGGTGCAGGCGGCACAGGGGAACTGTTCCCCACATATCTGCTCTGTCGTTCTCAGAAACCTGGGCGTCTGGTGCCTGCTTCCCCGTGTAAATGTGATGCTGAAGCGCTCATGGCAAAGTTTCAGCTCCTGTGTCCAAACTGAGGCACCAAGAGAGAAGGTGGGACACGTTCAATTAGAAAATTCAAAGTGCAGAACATAAAAGTTATGCAGGTAGTTTCAATCCTGTTTCCCAATGAGCTACTTTTATTCTTGTTCTAAGAACATATGTAAAATATTTTATTGAACTTACCCATAGAGAACCACTCCAATTTGAAGGAAATATTGTCTAATGCATTCAGAATAAAATATGTAATTTAGCAAATGACTTTTACCATAAAAGTATTAAGCTATTAGTTAGCAAATATATTTATAGGTGGAATGAAGTGAGTTATGCTAAATGTTGCCCTCCAAGATGAACCTATAATTCTAACATTACAGCTTAAATGTAATGTCTTCTTGACATGAAGAATTTCCTTCTTTATTTTCAATGTATCACATTTTAAAGCTTTTTTAAAATAAAAAACTCTGAAGATTCCAATTACTGAGAATATTCCTAGTCTTTGGTTAAAATTTTCATTAATGAAAAACTGTCAATGAAACCCGTCAGGCAGGTTAGTTGTAAGAGGTGAGCATCAAACTAAGCCCAAGCTGGACAATGAGGCTATTTTAAATACATTTAGCCAAGAGAATAAAAGATTCTGGAGAATGTAGAAGAAAGCCCTAAGTTCTGAACATGACGTTTGCAAGACTGTTTCATCTTCTACATGGAATAATTAGAATATGTAGTTCATAGCTTTGAATGAAAACATAAAAGTATAAAGCAAAATTAAACATAAGATGTTATAGATCCTTTAACTTTGAATATAGTAACATCTGTAAATAGTAAGACTTCCAACTACAGCTGAGCTACCAAGGCACATCATATTTGGAGAAGTATTAAGGGAAGTCAGTCTCTGTTGATCTCTGTCCTCATCATCATGGACATTGGTGTTCAGTTGTACAACAAACTCAGAGCAGAGAATTGATCTTCACTCACTGGACTCCATTACATGAAATCAGCGTATTTGGGTCAGAGACATGCATTCAAACACTGGCTGAGCACATGGTCCTGAGGAAGAAATCCTGTCCCAAACTCATTATTAACCCCATTTGAACCTGTTTCATGACTGATTCCCCTACACAGTTGTTGTTGCCGGCTTCAATTGCTACATGAGTGGTTCAGTGTGTCCTTCTTCAACGGAAAATTTTCTAAATTGCAGTTTCAGGAGCATCATCTAAATTGAGATTTTGGAAGTGACAGGAAAAATACTGGCTGCCTTGGTGACCTTGCCTTCTCATACAGGGTTAAAAGTTTAGAAGATAAATCTGGTTTTTCCTTGTTATTATGACTCAAGATTTCTGAAAAACTATATGACTAATATTTGCTAACTTTCTATTGTGACCAATAAAATATTTTTTAGTTTAACAATTCATAAACCCGTGTTACACAGAGTGCTAAAATTATTGTCTAAACTACGGTGTAGAGAGAGAAGTTATGTTTCTATGTCTCTATCTGTCGGGGCAGATTTCTAAATAGTGCAGTATTTAAAAGGAAATACTATTGTGCAGATTCATAAGGAGAAGAAAATGTAATTACTTAGTGAATGCAAAGAAAAACTTCGTAAGAGATGTGACTTGTGAAAGGACATCAAGGAATATGTGGAATTAAGTCACAGCAAAAAGAAAATCCTGGAAATATAAGTATGCACCATTCTTCCTTTGAAATAGTACAGGCTACTTTTCTCCCTGGAAAACAAATAGCTTCACTGTGATTTTCAGATTTCAGCATTCATGGAGGTCTTCTTCATCTTTTTTTCAATAATTTGAAGTTTTTGAAGAACTTTGCTGTAGTAGAGTCTTTGTTGTTCTCTTATTTCTTTGACCCCTCAACACTAGCTTTCCAGGAAAATTCAAGTAAGCAGTGCAAGCCTACACACACACACACACACACACACACACACACACACATCTGGCTGCATGATGCTGGTTAATGATTTCACTTTCTCTAAACTTCCCGGCTCTTTCTGACCTCTGTACCTCTCTATTTCCTGATCTCACTTCCTGGAATAGTTGGTGTTTTCTTCCATTCTATACATGTTACCTATTCCTAGTTACTTTTTGTCTTTTCATGGCTTACTTCCCATTTCCCTCAGAAATTTGTATATTATGCTCTATCTAATGAACCTCTTGTGTATGCCAATGCTGTCTGAATTTCAGCCCCAGGGCATGGATCCCCTGTGTTATTACTCCTCTCTTGTCCTGACTCCTTTCTGCTGGGGTGAAGCACATATTCGAAGCACTTTCTGGTGAGAATCTTCAGGGTTTGACTAAACAGGATGGAAGTCTTGCTTGGATTTCAGTGAAAGAGAAGGAAATGGAAGAAATAATTTTTTGAAATATATTACCAAATAATATAACTGAAAGGGAAATATTTTGTACTGACTACCCAATAGAATCATAATAAAATTTCAAATATTGATCAAAAATGAGATATGAAAATTGAAACCTGAACAAAAAAATCAAGATTGTAACTTTAATTTCGGCAGATACATCTAACTGAGTAAAAAGTGACATCTAATATTTGCAAATGAACTTCTAAATGGATGCATTGCTCTTCTTAAGGAAGCTTCTATTGATTATTTTGGATAGTTTTAACATTTGTGAAAGAAGTGTTGCTCCTTACATTTGTATTGTAAATGTTACTAAATTGAACATATTTACTAATATCCAATAACAAACAAACAAACAAAAATTGTCAAAATAGTCTTCCAAGTAAGGCAATTAATAGCGTTTAGAACAAGTCTGCCTGTGACATCACCGAACCGGTAAATGTAGGCAGTACTTTTATGACAGCTAGTCACAAGGACGGCTTGAACATGATGAGGCAGACATCTGGCCAGCGCTGATTAACTGCTTCTTATATGGTGAAACTGTACGTGTAAATGAAATAATTTCACCCAGGTGGAGGAGGAGGAATGTCAAGTGTGGAATGACAGGGGTCTGAAAACTGACTCATGGTATTTGAAATTGGAAAAGAATCCATAGGAAGTATGAGTAGAAATTAAAGGACCCGCGTGGAAAAAGGAAACATAACTTACATAGTTCCTATTAAAAACCAATCTGTCTCTTTCACAGAAAATGATGAAACAGTCACTTATCTTCTATGATACCTTGAAAAAAGGCATGAATAATTAATTCATTAAATCTCTTCTGATTATCTGTTATTGGCAGGTGCTTTTTAAGTTGTGTTGATATAAAAGTGAAACCCGTCTCTCATGGATGGTACAGGATAGTATGTTCCAAATTCCACTGTGGTCAGTTACGGAGAGTTTTGGTACACGTTTAGAGCAGTACTCTGATATATTACGTATTTCCACCCATTTCATGTTTCCTTTTCTCACAGTGCTGTCCATTTTGCCCGTTTTCAACCCAGGTTGATGGTCATACAGATGTTTCCGGTAGTTATTTCACCTTAACCTCAAAGTCAGGGTATTAGTTCAGAGAAACTAATTCTTCATTGTATGCACAGGAAAATGTCATAGTAACATAAAATGACTTTTTGAAGTATAATTTCACAGTAATTAAATTTTGTTATACAACTTTATCCCATCATTTTGATATTATTTTATTTTATGAATTATGTACTTTATTACTATACTCTAAACTGATTCATTTCTGAAACAGAACGAAGATAAAATAGTGTATATCATGTCTCAAAAAACATCTACTATATGTTTTTCCGGAGAAGATATGAAAGTCTAGAGAAAGTAAGTGAGTGCATCTGGTTTGGAGTTAAACTTGGCAATCAGTTCAACATTCTTAATTCCTCCTTTACTGATCTGACTCCTTCTACTGATCACCTCTGCTTTTATTTTGCTTCAAGAGTTGAATAGATATGGAGCTTGAAGAACAAATATATAATTTTCCCTCTCATTTATAAAAAAAAACAAGTTTTGCATTCTAGCTGTGAACTTTTCCAATGGAAACTAAAGGCTTTAATATGCAAGTATTCAAGTTCGGAAGGTTTGTCCCCTTTTTCTGAAGAATAAAACCTATGTTATGATGTTTCAGTACCTGCTTCAAGACGTTTGCACAGAGAATCTCTAACCAAGGGAGTTTGTTATAATAGTGCTGATGTTAGGATTTAGGTTTATAAAAAGGGGACAAAATTTGCTACAACAAACAATATGACCTTATTGTGCTTGCAGAATTAATACAAAAAAAACCCTTTAGATAGCACAAAATCATTTATTTTAAGGTGATCTTCCTGGCCATATTTTGCTATTTAGTTTTGGCTCCAAGCCTACATAAGCCATCAAAAAAAGCATCATATTTTCATGTCCCAAACCAAAAACCTCAGCAAAATTGGGGCAGTTCTCCCAGCTAAACAGTCTCCTTCATCTACTACAGGGTCTCACTGATAAATGCACCTTGCTTTCACATAACAAGAAAATCATTAATTAATTTACAATCTGCAGAAACAAAGATTCCCATTGGTCTTTAAATAATGTTTATTCTCTTCAACTAATAATATTCTCTGAGGGTAGTGTAATAGAAAAAAGTTCTCATTTTGGTTACCAAAGATAAATGTTGTTAGTTGGTTCTTAAGACTTTGGAAATACGCATATTTAAGAGCAAATGGGTCAAGTCCTCCAAAAAGTATTGCATTCCTTAAAGAACTTTGGAAAAACTTTATTAAGACCATCTGATTTGGTGTTCCACATTCTGGAGATTGGAACAAGTAGAGAATAAAGAGAAAATCTGCAAAGTGATATTCCTATCTGCATTGTGCTATACTTCCATTGCTTCTGCAAAGCCTTTTGCTTATTTGTACCTTTGATGTTAATGTCAGTTAATAGCACCCATACCATGTGCTTGGAATTGATGTGCAAAGCAGACGACCCACTGGGGATATAGCTCAGAAGCGCAAACATCTGCCTGGTAAGCTCAAAGTTCTGATTTCAATTCCTTGTACAAAAAAAAAAAAAAAAAAAAAGGCTGATGGCCATTGCAAGGGCTAGAGGAAGTCGTCCTCCAAACTCCATTCATAGGACAGACTGGCAAGAAAGCTTCATGCAAATGCTGATTCCACAAAAGCAGATTCATTATTTTAAAAAATAGGCTGCTGAGAGTAAATTTTCTGAAGTGTCTTAGTATTTCCAACCCAAAAGAGATCTAAAAGGAAAAATATACATAGTGGGAGGAACTGAGAAAATTCTACTCGCCAAGATCCATTTAAATGCATATGAGACTTGAGGCAAATATTTGGCTGTGGCGCAAAATAAAATCGACTCTGCTAATATTTATGATGGGTAGAGTGATTACTGTGTACTGAAGACCAATAAATCATCAGTTGTGATCACGATAAATTTCTTGTCTTGAAGTGGGCTCTCAAGCAAATGAAATGGAAACTATCATCGTATATGTATAAAATGCAGTTCCACTGAGAGGGAACTTCTAGGATTTCACTTTTTCTAGGTAAATATTTTTAAGGGAGAAAACTGGCATTATAGCTAGGAAAAACATTCCAGCCTTAAGAATAAACAACATTGCAAAATACATAGGCAATATCAAAATCAAACCAAAAAGCACATCCTCAAAAAAGAAGCAAACATAAAGGGGCACATTTTAAACTATGGTAAGTGAAGAAATATGCAAAATTACTCGTGCTTTGTAAATGTAAAAATCTAGAAGATTCATAAACTGTACTTTTTAAATTAAGACGTTGTATACTAATAATTCTATACCTAATGAAAATATTAAAGGAAATAAAGATAATCGTAATAGTAAAGAATACTTGAAGGAAAGTGAAGCTAATTCAATTATTGGGATCCATCAGTAAAAGACAAAACTTATTACATAAGTTATCTACAATGCGAAGTTATCCTCAAAAATAAGCAAATTATAAAACACAGATACAGAAAAATTAAGGCCCATGCACAGAAAAAAGAAAGCAGGCAAGAGAAATTTCTCTAGTGGGCCTAAATTTGGGGCATGGAAAGCAAAAGCTTTCAAAATGTTGTTATAGTTTGAAGAACAACATATACTTGTATTAGAAAAGGAAAGAAACTTACGATGACTTATTCTTTAGTTGGTAACAAAAGAGATAGAAATCGCCTTGCAAAATGGATGAATGGAAGTCTGAATTTGAAGTGACTGAACTCCAAAATTCCCTAGAAAGGATGGACAATAGGGTTTGAAAAACTATTGAACAACTTAAATATAAACAGAGTTCATGAAATCTTAATAAGAGAGAAGAGAAAACAGAAAAGCAAGCAGGAGCTCCAAACAATATGAAAAACTCAGTGATATACACCAACATAATGGAAGTGACACAAAAAAATGAGCAGAATTTTTAAAGAACAATAATTACCATTATTGCAAGATGATAAAATACTGATCTATGCATTCATTAACTTATGCAATCCAAGGTAGGTTAAATCCAAATAGATCCATGTATTGGCATGACCCAGTCCAAATATTAAAAGCCAAAGATAAAAATAATGTGGAAATGAGAAAGAGAAAGATGACTCACCCTAGGTTACAAAATCCAAGACAGTAGATGAAGACTTCTCTTGGAAAGCGGTGCAAGCCTGATAGCAGTGGTAGATATTAAGATTGTTGGAATGAAAGAGAAAATTCAAATAAGAGCTGTCTCCCCCAAATCCTATATGCAGCAAAACTCTACTTGCAAGGGAAGAGAAAACAAGAACACGTCTTATAAATACAAACTGAGAAAAGTTTTTGCTAACAAATCTGCTTTCAAAGAAACCCGAAAGGAAATTATTCACACCAAAACAAAGCGACACAATACAGCAACTGCAATCTGTACACATAAAAAAATTCAACCACGTTGGGGGAGTGTAAGGATAAAAGATTGCGAAGATATATGTGATTACATTTCTTTCTTCCCAGTAATTTAAAAAGAGTCAAAACATAGTGCCTGTAAAATGGTTTTGTTGTGTGTATAAGAAACGCTAATTTCACAGTTTTACACAACAACCTGCATGAAGGGTTTGGAAATTAAGAGCCAATTTGTTGAATGGCCAAGTGACACCAAATAGCAAATTAAATCCACATGAAGAAGTGAAGAGAGCCACAGATGATAACCATAAAGGTTAAACATTATATATATATGTGTCTTCTCCATTTATCTTCAACTTTTTTGAAGATGTAAGATTCTATAAAGCAAAAGTTAATTTTAATATTGTAGTTTTAGGTCGGTAACATAAGCAGACAAAGATTGCACACAAAGGGGGGAGCCTGGAGTCATGCAAAAGGAAGACATTTATTCTTATTCGGTATCTGGTTAGTATCAATCTGACTTCAATTTTATAAAATGCATATTAAACGTTAAGTATATAACATAAGAAAAAATATCACTGCAGAAACCTATACAAGTTCAGCCGAGTTGTTAGGATGATTTTAAGGCTGCTGGTTTTCTTCCTTTGATGGAGAGAGTGTACAGATTTTTCTTTTTTGCAATTTCTACCTAAAAATCATATTACATATATATTTTCTTTTATGTTTATTTAATTGAATTGCAGACATTATTATAATGAAAGGCAAGTTACAAAATTCTAGGAGAAAAATAAAGTCATCACAAATCCTCTGCAGTAACATCAAAGGAAGAGAAACCAAATTAGGGATCACAATTCTTAAAAATCACTACACAACAGAGACCACATTAATTATTATAATACAAGTAAAATCATTAAATGCTATATTGAAAAGTGGCATATTTTACTTGAGTTAAAAATTACTTTATCAATCATATACTTTTTGTAAAGGAGACTCATGAAATATAACTAAATTTAAATAGAAAAGAACATCAACCCCTATGTCTACATTTGATCTGTTACTTATCTATTTGTACACATTCTGATAGGTAAATACAAAACAAGATCAAATGCATGTTTAGTAACATCAAGCAATGATTCAAACAAATTGATGCAGTATTAAGTCTTTGTTTTATTTTTCTTTTGAAATGAACTAATAGATTTCTCAATCTTTAATATAGCTGCAAATCTCTATATAATGTAGACCTGGGTGCATTAGGTCTGGAATAAGATCTGTGACCCTGTTTCTACAAGATCTGATACCATATATTAAATAGCCAGTATATAGGTAAATTTTTTCATCCATCTAATAAATTGTTTCTCTACAGTCCAATTAAATTAGGAAAATACATTATGGCATAATATAACTTACAGAAGAAAATAGTTTGTAAAGTTGATCACAGATTATTTGTTTGCTTATTCTTATTTAACATTTTACCTTCGCAATATTAATTGCACATTAAGCGGAGAGCATGAAAACTGATTTTTTTAATTTGCAATTTATACAAGCAATTATTTCTACTTTTCTTTGAGGAGATGAAGCATGGGGTAGTTTTCCAAGAAGTTTCATTCAGTGCCTCAAAATTTTCTCCAATCGCAATGATGAATTAATAAAGCATAATTAAAATTTACCTGGATACAACTGTATCCTGAGTTTGTTACAGTACTTAATGTACAGAATATGATTTGTCACATACAGATGAATATTAATTCTGATCTCCTGGAATATATAAAGAATTAGTTTGAAGTAACAGGGCTAAAGTTTGCAGTTATACTTTCTCATTGAATTATAGACTAAAACACGTTTTTGGTATGTATTTCGTTTAATACATGGGAAGATCTATAAAGAAGTGCTAATGTTTTATAGAGTTTTCACAGGTTGAGGTAGAAAAGGCCATTCCAGGATATCTTCAATACATAAAGGTTTATCTTTGGGTAAATCCAACACCTGATATTTGTATTAGTCATGATTCAGGCAAATGAATATTTCATATTTAATTGTATTATTGTGTGGTTAGTTATTTACCACAGATACGCTGTTGGTTTGGATTTTGTTTTGCAGCAAAGAGTAGTCATGGTAAACAGCTCATATATAATGATACTAATTTTGAAGTTGACTTATTTTTAAAACAGTATATTTATTGAAAATCAATTGTTTTCACCTAGTGACAAACTAGGGTAATATGCAGGGGAGAGAGAGAGAGAGAGAGAGAGAGAGAGAGAGAGAGAGAGAGAGAGAGAGAGAGAGAGAGAGAGAGAAAGAATTGAACCATCTCCAGCAGTGCTGCAATGAATTGGTATTTTTCTTTCATCAATAGTTCAGAAATTAAGAGATGGAATATTCAGTACACCCAAGCCTTGTTGCTCGGTCTCTCACTTAGGAAGTTCTCCTCCTCCGCTAGTGTAAGGGCCTCAGCAACATCCACAGCAGCCAATGAGGGAAAAAAAGCCTGAGTCCCACTTCCTTTTTAAAAATTTTCTTAACTTTTTTAACCGGGCCTTTTAGACAAAGAAACGTCAGGCCTGATGTGAAAGCGTTTGTCTTAAATCATTCAGCTGGAGGAGAAATGAAGGGTGATGCGGGAGATAAGATCCTATGTTCAAGTACTGAAGAAGCTCTAACAAGGGAAAGGAAGAGAAAGCGTCCCACGGAGTCCCGTAGGAGGGCATCGGTATCAGCGGCTAGAAGATGGAACTTCCAGAAAGGCAGACTACCATTCTGTTCAAAGAAGAAAAGAGCAATCTTGCCACTTGCATAGACTAAAGATCAAACAGGTTGGGCTGCTGCAGGGAACAGTGGTTTCACCAGCTATGGAGATAACTAAAAAAGAATCTGGAGTTCAAACTATTGATGATTTTCTCCTACATTATAGATCTAAGTTTATTCAAATTTTTCAGCGACTCTGATGCCATGTGATACTTCGAGTTGCCCTTCTTTGAGGAACAAGGGATTGCCTAGGAGCTCTCTGAGAGTACAGAAAGAGCGGTCCAAGTCCTGACTCTGACCCTGGGGGAGGAAGCACCAGATTCACAAACACATAACTGAAACACCGAAACCACATACAGATTTGGGTGACATATGAGCACGCTAATACTTTACGCTTCTTAAAATTAATACTCTTTACCTTTGAAGCTGTACTTACCTAACACATTGGGTGTTGTGTAGGATGGGTAAGGAGAGGAATCTTAAGCATCTTCACAGTCATACTTAACTGATGCTGTGACTAGCACGGGATAACTTGGTAAGCAGCAATTTCACTATGTGAATTTCTGTTTGTGTACCACTTATGAATTAAAAATTGACACTTTGTTTAAAAAAAGCATAGCAGTCATGGAGCTGGTACTGAGGGATGGATGCAGGTGACCCCAAGATAGATGAATGTCTCCTAAGAACATCTCTGCTTTAAGAGTTCGTGATTCATCATATACAAGACAGTGGCTTCCTTTATGCTCTGCATGCTATGCAAGCTTGTGCTAAAAGCAAATTTGAAAGTATCCTTGTTCTCCTTTTTCAGAGAGCCTTTCAGGGATTTTCTTTAGTGAATATATTATCCCACCTTCTACGCCCTAAGAAAGGCATATACATATCATAAAAATATGTGTCTTCTTATTTTCCTGACCAAATGTTGTGTTTATCACAGCAACTAAATTTAATTGAAATGCCAGCTCTAAATTAAAATGTGTGCTTCTCTCCAGGGTTATGTTATAAATAATTCTGACGTGTAGTTTAGGTTCAGAAAAGGAAGTAAAAATTTCTTAATCCAGGTATGAAATATACCTGGTATAAATCCAAAGAAAATCAATAGGTCTTTTGAAGTGTAGATAAAGCAACATCACAATATGTCTTAGCAGATTACACTATGTAAATTATCTTTCAAAAGTACTTGTTTTATTTTTCTTTGTTAAAGTTTTTGGAGTTCAGAAATTCTCTTTTTAATTTCTGGAGAAGTAACAGTTGCTAATTATCTTTATAGCTTCTGCTTTCTCTAGGCTTGTGACGACTTTATCCATCTGTTGATATAAAGAAACCATAAAATTGTGATTATTTTATCTAATCCCATAATTTCCTGTCAGAAGAACATGTTTCCACTTCCTCTATTTGTGTCATTCTTTCCATTTGAATTTCTGTCAAATTGTGCATCGTTATGTTGCATTGCCACACTACTTAGTGGGAACAATTATTTGTAATTTCACTCTGGATTCTAGAAAACATTATATAAATTGAACATAAAACAACTATTCAAAGAAACTCATCAACTTTCACCAGGAGTATGTAGGGTGATAACACAGGAATAGTTATACTCTTAGGATGTCAGACATTCACACTTACTCTGTTTACAAATAGCAAGATTTACTGCCAGTTTAAACTATTTTCATTATACTTACTTTTTCAATTTTTAGAACTTATTAAAAATCTTACTTATATTCTTGTAAGCTTATGTAAAATATAATGTATGGGTGAGATGTGCTAGCTCAGACTGTATATGTCCAGTTGTATCCATTTTATATAAGCTGCAACTCTAGTATCCGCAATTTACTTTATATTCATTTCTGCACTACAGAGCAGATTTTACTGTGAGGAGTACTCATTGCAATCCTGCTTTGCCGTATCCCTTGTGGAAACACAGTGCTACTCGATGCAGAGTGGAAGGCAGGATTGCATTTCTACTTTGGCTATCCACTTCTCATGGACAGCAATTTTTTCCCACAGTTCATCAACATGCAAGAAGCCCTCTCTCTACAAAGATGGTGGCAAACAACAGCTGTAAACAAAACTGATAGTTGAATCCCAGAAACTGCAGAGGAGTTGCAAGCTTGCTCTGTTTCACTGATCTCACATGAAACTGTCCTCAGTACCCGCTTATTCATGACTTACAGTGGGTAGTTCTTAAGAAAGTTCTCCTCTGCAAAACAATTTCACATTATCTAAAGACAAAGTATTCTCTTTCTCAAAATGTCATGTACGAAATTGTTTTTCTTTATCTTTTGTTTTTATTTCAAACGTAAAGGTGCAACTGAATTTAAGAAGATTCTATCTTAAGTGTTAGGACTTATTTGCAAGGGCTTAAACCCATGAAAGAAAGTGTGAAATTTTCTATTTAGCTTCCAGAAGATACTTAAAAGATGAATAATAAAAAGACAAATGAACTAATTTATTGCAAATCAAATATATTATTTTTTCAAAAATATATGAAAGAAGGAAGATGTCACAGTAGTAAATGGTACTGAATAGTAAAAAGCTGTTTTAAAATATATCTCATACACTGAATGCTTGTTCTTTCAACTCTTGCGGCTCATAAAAATTTAATACTTTTCTTGTGATTTTTGTATGGATTGAAAAACTGGTATACTAGCTCCTATCTTAGATATCACTGTCACCTGGGCTTACATTCCAGCTTTGCAAATCACTAACGCTTTGTCCAGCTCTAAGCTATCTGAAGATAGTTTACATATTTATAATAATCAGGACTTCTTATACAGTTTTGGTGGTCTTACTTTTTTAAAACATACTTGAAGAGCCTGTCATAGCATTCTCAAGGTAGGTATTCAACAACTTTTATTATTAACTTGCATTTGTTCATTATCATGTTAATTAGGGATTCTAGGTTTTCTCTGTTTTTGAAGCTCTGAAATTCTGGTACTTTAGGTACTCAGTGAAAACTTTCTGTGTTCTTGTAGGAACACAAACTTAAAATTGTTTGAAGTTTTAATAAAACTTTCAATACAATATCAGAAACTCATCATTTCATCTCCTAAATTCGTGGGATAACTATTGAGGACAAATAATTTTTGCTTCTTCATGAGTATTCCCAAATATATATATATTAACTCCAGAAGTAGAACTCTGGAAATTCAGAAGTCACTTTTCCCAATATTTTGCACACAAACAAATCCCTACAGAAATTTACAAAAGGACATTGACACTGCCTGAAATGCAAGGCAGCAGTGTTTTAGTTCCGTGGTGAAGTGGAAGAGGACCGGAGGATGTGAGCAGTGTGGTTCATGTGTGCAGTTTGGTACTTTTCCTCAGAAGCAGTTCCTGCTGTGAGGATCCCACACTCTTTCGGGCCTGAATGATGGAGGGTCTATGTCTTTTATTCTTTAAACACATAATTTATCGATTTGCTTTATTTTTATTGTAACTTGATAGCTTTCAAACGTATTTAGGAAGTTCAAAGCCATGTTTGGAGTTATGAATGCAGTGTAAATACATCAATGCCCAGTACATACATCATATCAAACACTGAACATGTTTTGTAATATCATATTTGAAATTTGTCTCTAAGAAATTTTACACTGTACAATATCTTGTTTTTGATGATGTTCACATGGTTATGTAATAGAAATAAAAAGACGCCTATGTATCCTCCTGCTGGTCTGTAGTCTTTAACCATTAATCTTCACTTCCCTATGCAGCCTGTGTAGCCCATACTTTATTTTCTTGTTCTAGATTTCACTTATATTAATAATGTGATACTTGTTTTTTTGAGCTTATATTATGTCACTTAGTACAATATCCTTCATTTCCATCCATGTTGTCACAAGAGACAGTTTTCCAGTTTTAAAGTTTAAAAGTGTTTCACCATGGGTGTTGAGCGTGTGTCATGCACACGTGTATGTGTGTGCATGCACACGGTCCCGCATTCTATCCATCACTCGCTATATGATACACTGTATATAGTTTATATATACTATGTACTGTGTTTTCTCTCCCTTGTTGGTGAACAGTTGGGTTCCATAACTTGGCTATTATAAATAATGCTGCAGTGACCCTCTGAGTATAGACTTCTCTTCAAAAAGCTAAATTCTCCTTTTGGGTAAACAAAGATGTGAGATTGCTGGACCACCTGGTAATCCTATTGTTAATGTTTCGAGGAAGCTACCTGAAGCGTTCCCGAGTGACTCTACCCGTTTCCATTCCCAGCAATGGTGCAGGCAGCCCCCTTTGTCCGTATCCTGGCCAGCGCTCTTTATTGTCTGTCTTTGGTGATAGCCATTTGGACTAGGGTGGAGGCGATAACTCATTGCAAATTGAATTTGAATTTCCCTAATGACTGGTTACAGTGAGCATTTTCTAATGTAACTGTTGACTACTTAGGTAATGGCTTTTGAGAAATGTCTATTCAGATTGCTTCATTGCTTTTGCAATAATTTATTTTTGGAATGTTTTCGTGATTAATACTGAGCTCTTTGAACACATATATTTTGGATATTATTCCCTTAGGAAATTTATAACTTACAGATATTCTCTCTCTCCCTCTTTCTCCCTCTCATGTGTGTATATATATACACAATAAACATATGTATGTATTATATATATATATATATATATATATATATATAATTTTACTTCCATTTCCTTTACTGTGAAGAAGCATTCTAGCCTGGTGTAACCCTGTTTTTCTACTTTTGTTGCCTGAACCTTTAAAAAGAATTTAAAACAATATTGAACTCTGTTTTCTTCTCGTAATCGACATTTTCTAGTCTTGTGCTTAGATTGTCAATCTATTTTTCATTGATTTTGTATACAGAATGACGTGAGCATCAAATTTCATTCTTCAGCACATGGCTAAGCAGTTTTTCCAGTATCATTTATGGAAGAGACTGTGCATTTCCTAGTAATAATTGTGCTCTTCATCAAGATTCAGCTGCCCGTGCGTTTATCGGTTCAGTTGTGGAGGCATTGTTTGGTTCCATTCATCAGCATGCCTACCTATTCTTTTTTGCCTGTTGAATTTTTCTTATTGCTCATTAAGGCCCTATATGTTTCCTGCTAAATATCATTGGTAAATTATGCTGTACCTGTGAAGTAAAATATTAATTCAATTATTGTTATAGGTCTTGTTTCCTTCATAATTGCTTAGCTATTTCAAACTATTTGTAGGTCTATATTAATTTTTAGGATTTTTACTAATTGTATAAATTTTTAATTTGAATTCCTTATATAAATTTTATTGAAGTTAGAAATCACTTTGGAGTACTGTGGATATTTTAACATCATTAATTTCATCCCCTAAACATATAATGATATGGGTCCCAGGTCCTTGAATAACCTTTATGGTTTGTAATACTTGCTAGATGCTTGTTAAAGATTCACTTTTTAAAGTGGAACAGAAGACCTCAAAATTGCAAATTTAAAGAGAAAACAACTGCTTAAACAGGAGACCAGATGAATGTATTCATCGTAATTTCATCAATTTTAGGGGAAGTGAGATAATTGTAGCTGTTACTTCATACTTTACCTTTGTCAAGTTAAATAACTTGAAGCATTTCTGATACTCATACACAAATTTAGACTTTCTTCCATTCTGGTAGGTAATGATCTGTCACTGTGACTAAATGCCTGAGAAAATAAAGTTAAATGGAGAAAATATTTTGTTTACTGTTTTAGGGGATTCAGAGAGGGTATATTGCTTTTGGGCTTGAAGCACAGCAGTACGTCATGACTGTGGTGTGCCTCACGGGGCAGTTTCTCATCTCTGTGCCAGGAGGCAGTGAGAAAGAAAGGAGAAGCCAGGGTCCCAATGTCTCCTGCAAAGGCCCAGCCTCAGGGCCCAGATTCCTCCAGTCAAACCCCTCACCCTTCCACCACCGCCAACAATTCCAGCAGCAAGCAGGTGGCCCGTCCTTCAACATTTCACCTCCAAATCCCGATGATCATTACCTTAGCATTTCATGTTCTGACAATGTTACATTTCATTTTATCTTCTTAAATTCAAATAACCAGGGAGGAGACAGAATTCTATGGAAGGGTGAAATAATTTTTTAAAAAGGAAGAAAGAAAGAGAGAGAGTATGACTTAGTGAACCAGGATAGGAATGAAGGAACAAACACTGCTCCTCTTAGGACTTTCCAGTTTAATTTTTCTTATTGCTCATTGAGACCCTACATGTTTCCTGGTAAATATCACTGGTAAATTATTTCTCCTCTCTCTCTGTCTCTCTGTCTCTCTGTCTCTCGATCTCTGTCTATCTCTCTCTCCTTTATCAGCACCAGGGATTGTACATAGGGCCTCACTCTGAGATCCAAACCCAGGCATGAGTTATTGCAGGCACAAAGCACTATTTCAGTTGAGTCAACCTTAGAATTCTTTAGCACCTTTTTTTAAGTACCGAGGATTAAACCTAGGACTTCAAGCATCCTGAGAGAGAACTCTGCTGGGGAGCTACACCCCCAGTTCAATTCCTTTTTCTCCTTTTGCATGGTAGGTTGCTGTATTTAATTGACATATACACTTGGGGTAAAATTGCCTGTTTTTTTAAAATGATGTATTTACGTTATTTGATATCATTGTCTTATTTCATTGACTTATCTTTACTTATTTTATCCACTCAGATTTTGGATGGAACTATTGCCAAGCCCCAGGATTCCCATGATAGGACCTCCCAAATATTAGAAATTATAATGCATGATTTTTCCCTTATCATATGTTATACCAGGACATATGAACTTTATTTTGTACTCAATCCTGAAAGTAGTCAAAAAGGCACACTATGTCATCCCTCACATGATGAGAAAATTGGATACTCAGAGAGAAAAGCCCCATAGCATGCTAATATAGGAGGCTACAGTTCTGACTGGGTTTGCCTCCAGCCTCACGTCGTGCTTCGAATCACCACGTAATCTTCCTTCCATGTTCTCATCTTTTCTTTCTTTCCTTTCTACACTACTACCCCCGTCTGTAATTATTCCACCTCCTTTCCCTTCAGCAGTTTCTTTGTGATTTTATTTTCTTTTTCTGTATAGTATCCAGAGACTGAATTGGTGGAAAAGCAAACTGAATTTCAATACTTCAGAATCTCCATGTCTATTTTTAACAGAATAACTTATATGTAGTTTGCTACCCACTGAAGAATTCTAAACGAATGAAATGAATGAACATCCACTTGACCTAAAAAGAACTCAATTTCTTCTGTAGATTTTTCTAATTAACCATACACTAAATATACCATCTAACTTTCAAAGTCAGAATTCTCTCAGGTCAATTATGCCTGTAATCTCATGTATTTACTTTATACTATGAATGCACTTTTATATTTAGAGGAGATGGAAGATCAGTAATCATCAGATTTGAGGTTTTCATAAACACTTGTTAAAGAAAAAATACATATTTACAGCAAATGCATAATTATCCACATCAAAAATTCCTAGTTTGAAAGTAATTGTCAAAGAGAAAATCATGAGATTCTTAAATCACAGATAGAGACCAGTCGTCCAAATAATCAACAGATAATTTACTTTGTACTGGCCCTGAATTGTAGAGAATTAACTTATTCATTATGTGTGTGTGAGAAAGAGAGAGAGAGAAAGAGACAGACAGACAGACATACAGCTGGAAAAATGGTGAATGCACTAAAAAAAAGTCAATTAACTTATGTATACAAATTGATATATTACATGTGAGTATTATAAAAATCTATTTATACCACTTATTTTGTACTTACAAATATAATGTAAATGAATGTCTTTATGTTATAAAATTATCCTACACTGAATCAGAATAAATTGGTTATTTCAGTTTAAAAACCATTATTTACACAGTGAAAGAAAACATACAAATCCATGCTTATGAAATTTATTTGCTCTACTGGATTTTACTGAAGTTTACCTCTGAAGATCATTAGCAGTTTTGGTCTATAGTTTGCTTAATTTTTATTTGATGAAATGATCAGCTGCACCCTCAAATGATAGCACATTTTCCTGTGCACAGAAGCTTGTAAAACTCAAAGTATTATAGCAACATTATTTATTTGTAACCCATGAATTCTCGAATTGAAGTTGTAACTGTTAAATTATCACTTCATCAGAACTGTGGTGTTATGTGCTTTACTTGAAACACTTTGTGTTTGTATTTTGAAATGAAGAAAGTTCCTCACTCAGGACTTGTCGAGGTTGTACAATCAGGGCAAGTGTCAGAGAAAACAGTCACTTTAAACAGCGGCATCATGTATTCTTTCCAGTATACCAGAGACACAGCATGCCTTGTAAATTCTGTGTGTCCTGAGTATAAAATGTATTTCTGGAGTATAAAATAAAAATAGAGCTGTAACAGTACAAACTAGTCCTACCTTACCATTCCACAGCCAAGTACCATGCTGTGTCAGATATAAAATACAAAGAGGAAAAGGTAAGAAAAAAGACTCCTCTTTTAAACAGCACACAAAAACAAGCAATAAGTTAATGCGAATTCTGCAACAAGCATTCTAATGAGTGGTTTACACGTATGTATATTTTTCTAATTTAACCCCCCCCCCAAAAAAAAAACCCATGAACTAATCCCTGTGATCACATTGACTTTATGGATGAAGAGTCAGTCTGAAGTTCAGAGACACTGACCCACAATCGTGGCTGGGGTAACACAATTAGTACATCAGTTAAAACTGCTTTCAGTTGCACAGCAGAAACTCAGAAAATCGTGGCCTTAACAGAAGACAGGGGACGTTTATCACTTTCCTTGTTGCTGGGGCAAATCTCCCTGATACCCACAAGTTAAACCAGGAGAGGTTCATCTTGGCGGTTGTTCCTGCCCAGCAGGTGCCAAAGAAGCAACAGTATGGCAGAGAAGCCCGGTGGAGGAAGCACTGCTCGTGTCTCGCTGTCCGGGAGCAGAGAGAGAAGCACTCAGCTGAAGAACATGAAGACCTTTCCTGTTCACATCTCTAGGGTCCTTCTCTAACCATAGCCCAACTGCTGCTAGCAGGTCAGCTGTGCTCCACCCATAAACCAACCACCTTCCAGAAGTCAGCCTGTGTGCTCATGAGGCTCTTAGGGGACATCTAGATCCAAATCGTAGAAGACGTTATCTTGCTTATGAGATGAGAAGTTTGGAGGAAGTCTTTCTGGGCCTGGGAGGAAGGTTCCAGGACACCATAAAGCCCAGGGTCCTGGAATGTGTTCTAACAGCTCAGCCATCTAGCAATTGTTCTTACCCATACAGTGGAATCTTCCAAACACTCTTTCATGTTGACTAGGAGAAATCAAAGTTAATAATTCAAAACATAAGTGATGTGATTTCATCCCTCCTTTTTTTTTTTTTTTGTATCGAGAATCGAACTCAGGACCTTGCACTTGCCAGGCAGGTCCTTGTGCTGCTGAGCTATATCCCCAACCCTCACCGCTTTATTTTAAGATGCTTTCTCAAAAACCTGAGCAACAAACTTTCCTGGGATTTCAGTGTTCTGAAATCATTATCTGGGTAATATTATACTTTTAAAATTCTTAATTTGCTATTAACAAGTGACATTTTATAAGAAGAGAAAAAATGAGCATATATTTTTCAGGCAATCACAGATTTTAAATCTTTATTTTTTAATCTCTATTGTATAGAATATTATTTTTTCCTAGTGTTCAGTGGCATTTTAAAACTTAGATGCAATATAGTAGGTTTTGATTTTAATACTATACTAAATGTTTGGCTTCATGAGTTTGAAAAATATATGTATTATATCTGTTTGTTTTTGTTTGTTTGTTTTTCTTCCAGTACCAGGAATAAAACTCACGACCTTGTGCTTGCCAGGCAGGCGCTGTGCCGCTGAGCTAAATCCCCAGCCCCAATGTCTGAAAGCATTAGAGAGATCTTGGAAAGCTGTATAAATGTGTTGACATGCAGAACATATTTGAATATTTTATTTTATTTTTGATTATCACTAGAATTAATAAAGTAGTTGTCAATTGACAGATGATTTTTTCTTGAATGAATTACTATTTAAATTTCAGAAGGGCATTTTGAAACTTCAAGAACAATGCATTCTCTAGGTACAACAAGAATGCCTCAAGGTATTGAATAATGTTAAATTGCACAGTAACATTTTCGGTATATTACTTTTTCTGTTCTCCTATTTTTGTAGAGCACAGCCGTCAACATCTGAAGAATTGCAAAGGGCAAAGTTATTGTAATTTTGAAAGTATTTCTGTTTTTAAATGTTTAATCTTATTGTTCAAATCCATACCATAAAAATCTACTTATTTACCAATGAATTAGCATACCAATGAAACACTTTATTTAAAGCATGATAAAAAACTTGATGTTCTCAGTCCAGTCCTTGTTTGGAATTATGTATTTCAGATTATACACACTTAGTGCTCATGTGGAAGGGAGTTAGTAATTTCCAAAAAATACATAAATAAATATATTTAAAAAGCCTCACTTGTCAAGAATATCATGGTATAAAGAAACAGTGTAATCTTTGTTTTCTTTTATTAGAAATAAGAAAATAATTTGACAATACAGTATACATAAATTCAAAAACATCATTAGGTAAACATTGTTAAATTGTAATTGTTTTGTTTACTTTTTAATTTAATTTTATTTACTTTTTAATTTTAAAGAGAAAAGAACAGAAACAAATTTACAAATACAGAGACATACTAAGCAGTACATACTTAATTCTTGATAAATTTTATCTTTAGAACATTGCCTAATATTTTAGCAACATGATATTTATAAGCAAGAAATTGTTT
Source organism: Chinchilla lanigera (assembly GCF_000276665.1). Taxonomy (NCBI): domain Eukaryota; kingdom Metazoa; phylum Chordata; class Mammalia; order Rodentia; family Chinchillidae; genus Chinchilla; species Chinchilla lanigera. Next base: position 4,515,229 of record NW_004955476.1, read on the forward strand.
CATATTTGTATTTATAGAATTCATCTTGGTGGTCAAATGAAATATGAAGCCATATATGTGGAAAAATGTATAAATGTTATTTACTAACATGAACTGAGTCAGATGAAATATTCAGATTTATATAATTGTTTTTTAAAAAAGGAAAGCAGAATAGCTTAGTTGTCACTTCTGTTCGGTGAGATTTAAGATTTCCTAAATTTCTTGATATTTATTGATTTTGTGGTCTAACCCACTTATGTTTATGCACACATCTGCAAATTCTTTTTTCTTATCCTGACCTGGGATACTAATACACTTACTGAGAAGAAACTTTAGATTTCATTATAGTCTGGTGCTGTTTGAGGACATTGTTTAAATCCTTTCTAATTGTTTCAAAAGTTGTAGATCGGGCAATTAGAAGTAAAGCAGCTGTGGATCTGTTGCCTGCAAGGCTGGAAAGATTCATTTTTCTAAGCTGCTGCTGTCCTGTCATATAAATAGGCTAAGAGTTTATCTGTGATAGATGTGCTCTGCTTAATGCAAGGGTGCGGTCCCCTAATGTGAGTACCTACATTGTGTCAGTCTACAGTTCCTGCTGCCGATTTAATTAGCTGAAGCTTCATGTTAATAACTTTGCAATTAAACTTTGGAGTCTCACACTGAAAAAATATAATCCTTTCACAAAACAAAAAAAATAAATAAAAATGAGCTTGATAATACAAGTAATTTGCATTTTTTTGCAAATGTGTTAAACGGCTGATGAATTATTCAATACTTGGTGTTGGTTCTGCAGACTTAATGAGCCTCCCTAATTTGACTTCCATACAAAATTATAAATTTTGCTCCATGTTTATGAATTGAAAAGCCTTCATTAGCAAAATGCATTCATCAATGTACTATATGTTGTTAATAAGAAAAGCTTTTAAAAAATTTGGCAGGAAATATGCTTCATTGCTAGAAGCGAAATTCTTTTCCCCTGAGAAAAATGCTTATAACTATGACTCATTTTACTACAATGTAAATATATACACATCATGAGCAATACGTAAGTAAAATTTACTGATTTTTTTTGGTATAATGAGTCTGTTTTTTCCTTTAGATATCATATGTTAACAGTCACAGAGAAGCAAATTTTACCTTTTTCTTATAGTTCTGGAGCTATATTAATCGACCTCGGTATTTAATGACACAGTTCAAATAGTGATGTCAACTAGGTTATTAAGTGTATAAAGCTTAATTTTATAATAGTTCTTCCAAAGGCAAACATTTCTCAATCCTTGCATATGTACTTATTTCCCAATAAACACAATTGTATTCATTTATCACTGAAGAAAATTTTCATTAAATTAAGTAAACAAGAACAAAAATTATAAACAAAAACATTGATCTTGATTTGAGGGTTCTAATAACCTCTGTAATGCATTTAACTTCAACATAGGCATTAATAATCTTCAAATGACAAGGAGGCAAATATTTGCTAACTTTTACTGAGCCTTTACTCCATATCTGACTTAATCCATGTGTTTTATATGCACTTCTTATTTAATAGGCATGAAAGCCAATATCAGTTAGGGTCAGATGCTATTGTGCTATCTCAATAGGAGGAAACTGAGACCCAGAAGTTTGCAATGCTTTCCCTAATAGTCTTCTGGTCACTGGTGGAGCAGATAGATATTTCAGCCCTACTCAGTCTGCCTGCTGATACATGTAGGTAACTCCTAAGCACTATCTTCCTGAACTAGGTTGGACAAATTTCCTTTTGAGGCTCAGCCATTGTTCCAGTTTGAGCAGTTTTCCTTGGGGGAATGCACACTTAGAATTCTTCTACCATATAATCTTGATGATATAGTTTGTAAAGGAATTAAGCAAGTTTTGATTTCTCCTAGCTGGAATGCTGGTCATCTAACACATCAGTGAATTGTAGTTTATTTCTGTATATAAAAAGCTTTTTAAAATTTTTTTTCAAGATTCACTTGCATATGTGTTTTACAGTAGTCATATTTTTTTAAAGAACGATTTGGACTTATTGGAAACTACCTGTTTTCTTGCCACAAAAGAGTTTGAGGAAGAGATGGAAATATAAAAGCCTCATAGAAATAGGAGGATATGGCTTACATTTCACTGTAAAATCTAGATTTAGGGTTTTCTAAAATATGCGATACCCAGCAAAATTTCTTCTATTTTCACCAATTTGATAATACGTATCAGGAATTGTGCCTCAGAGACAGGAAAGTTGAATACAATACAGGTCTTGTAGGAGGTCCATAGGTTTTTAGATGTCTTCCCTTCAAGGAGATTTTGTGACTGTAGTCCATTCCATCTTCTGCTTTTGTGTGCAGGCCATGACCTGACCATTTGTTCTCCCACATGCTCCTCACGATGGCTGTACAGCACAACCACAAGAGACCCACAGCAGCGAGTGTGCCCCGTTACACTGGGGCATCCACCACCATGAGCCCAAATAAACCTTTCCTCTTTACCAATTAACAATCACAGGTGTTTGCTTATACTGACACAAAGCTAAAGCTGGCTGACAGAAAACTGGCACCAAGTACTCGGGCTGTTGAATAAAGCCATATTGAGCTTTTGGAGTTAGCTTATGGGATGAGACTGGAAGAGCAGGCCAAGGAAGCTGAAATGCTGTAGTGTAGCTTATGTGGTAATTAATTATGGTGGTGGACCAGAAGACCAAATGCTGAGAGAGAGAAAGCAAAGGATATGGTGAGCCCTCTCAGATGGAAATGAGGATCCTATTGGAAACTGAAGTACATTTGCTACACTGGAAAGGAATGTAGGTCCACTTTGTTCATTTCCTGAGATTTTCTGGGCTACTGAGCTAAAAGGTCACAGACTAATTTGTATTTTAGGAGAAATTTGAAGACAGCAAACCATTCACACAGCAGCATGGTTTTTACTGGATACTTTTAATTCGTTCTACAGTATCAAGAGCAAAGTGAAATGGAGCACAAAGTTGGGGAAATTTATACCTTGATCAGAAAAAGAGTGTAGGTAAGATGCAGTTAAGGAGGGTATGGCTTCTAAATGTTTTCCATCACAACAATAACAATGATTCTTCTCAGAAATGTCCGAGGCTACCCCACCTTTCACAAGCTCAATAATGTAAAAATGCTAATTTATTTCAAAGACTTAGCAGAACAGAATCTTTTCAAGATAACCCCACTATATGTTGTGGGACCAGGACTGCCTCAGGATTTTGTGTGTGTGTGTGTGTGTATGTGTGTGGTCTGTCTGCAAGGCACTCTGAGGTCATTCTAGCCAGGAATCTACGAATTAAGTGGATCCAGGTATACCTTCCACCAGTGGGCAACTTTTGTGTCATTCATTTGATGCTGGTTTGGGAGATGTACAGACCCCAAGAGCTATGAGGCGTAGCAGCTTCCATTGAGATATCAGGAGAAAACCTAGGAGACCAGGAATTAGGTGGTAGGTTCAGAGCAGCCCCAGACTGGGCTATGTGTGACGCTATGAGAGAAAAACCAAAACTGCAATGGAGACCTTAAGAAGAAAGAGGTGCTAGACATGAGGAGTGACTTCCAAGGGAAGCTCCAAGCAGCAACCAAAACCTACCCAAGTGGACAAAAGCTAGCAATGATGTTGGAGAGAGCTACTTAAGCTTGCGAGTCCATGTCTTGTGACCTTATGTCCTGGACACAAGGTATCCAGGCTTAATTTTCATCTACTGCATTTTAATCTTGCTTGGGACTGATCCATCCCTACTGTTATCCTACCCCTTGATTTGAAATAATAATGTTTACCCTGAGCTTGTCCCAAAATTATAACTTTGACTCCCATCCAAGTACTAACCAAGCCTCACACTGCTTAGCTTCCGAGATCAGATGAGATCGGGCACATTCAGGGGGTTATGATTGCAGACTGTATCTTGGAAATAAGTGACATTTCTTTCAATTTTTATGGAGGCTCACAACTGAGTTTCCTTGGAGTCTCAGAGGAGTCAGAAGGTTCGGACTTTTGAGCAATGTTGGAATGCTTACTACTTTGAGGACTATTGGCCGTGAAGTCAGTGCATTTCACTGTGAATTCAGCATGAACCAGGGCAGAGTGCTGTAGTTTGGATGTTGAAGACTTTCCAAGTAACCTGGTGTTCGAAACTCAGTCTGCCAGTGATGCTTTTGCAAGGTGTGGAACTGTTGGGAGAGTGGCCCTTGTTGGAGGCTCTTAGGGCACTGAGGACAAACCCCCAAAGTAGATTCTGGACCCACTGGTATTTCTGTTTGGCTTCCTTGCTCTGCCATATGCTTCCCATTGCCCTCCAGCACCAGCCCGTGGCCAAAGCAGTCTTCAGGATCTTGGTTTGCAAGTTTCAGCTTTGTGAGCCAGTATCAAAGGCTGTGGCTGACCTACAGAAAGTTGACACAGATTCCAAACCCAGGACTTATCTGCAACGATTATCTTAAATTTGTCAACATTGCATCTGCACAATTCCTTCAGCCTCATTTTCTCTATAGTGTTTTCTTCAACTTCCCTCCACCATCACATAGTCATGCCTTAGTGACTAAATCTGGTGTAATAGCCAATTAGCCTCCATTTTTGAAGTCTGAAAGTTGTTCTTTGTATTTAAGAACCAATTCTTGTACTAAAATTGACAACCATTTAATTCCATTCACTGAGGGAGAAAAGAGCTGGACACTAACTGTTCTGTAATCATGCATCTGATCTACCACTTCCTTGAGTGGTTAAATGTAGACAATGACTTGATGCCTCACAGGCAAACAGAGAGCCCTCGGTCATGCTTTGCTGCGGTGATGGCATTTTAGATCTCACAAGAGAAGGTACTAAATTCTTCATTTCAATAATTGAGCTGTTCTTTGGTGTGTGAGTGTGTGTGGGTGTGTGTGAGACAGAGAAAGACAGAGAGACAGAAAAAGAGACACAGAGACAGACAGAGACAGAGAGAAAAAGAGAGCGATCGTATAATGGCAAGACTATCTGCAACATCTTCCTTTCTGCCCACAATTTCACAAAGTTGAAAATAGCCCTAAAATAAAGAAACTCTCTCCAGAGAACTGAGAGCATGCAAAGTTACAACTAAGAAGACTAAGAAAAGAAATAACATTTGCTCATGACTGACCAGTAACTTCCAAACCATATTTAGAGTGTTAGATAGAAATACATATCACTTTGTTTACAGAAAACTAAAAAGAACTAAGGGCTGGCACCAGAGCCCACTTGTGACCTAGCTCCTTCCTGCGGCAACTCCGTGCAGTAGATGTCATTACTGCTCCTTATGGGTGAGAACTTCCTGTCTCAAGGTCATACCCAGAAGTGTCAGAGCCTGGGCTTAAAAGATAGTGACTCTGCCTGAGGTCAGAGCTTCCTTGAAACACACAGATTCTCTTTGTGTACTCTCAGTGCTGTAAAATTTCAAGCGCAGTATAAATATGGGTAAATTTTAAAAAAAAAAAAAGAAAAAAGAAGACATATAGACGCTTTCCTCCTCTCACACTGTATGGGATGTTTATTTAGTTGATTTGCGTACCTTGGAAAAGAATAGCAGCACTTCATGAATGCTCTTTCTAATGAGAAAGTTCTGGCGCACACATCCAGTAAAACTGAATCTGACTGGACTTATCTCGCTGCCATCAGGCAGAATGCAGGGCTGAGATTTGCTTGTGAATCAATAAGCAGCATCAGGTCCAAATTGAATTTTATTGCTGTTAGTTTCTCAAGTCATCATTTTATGTCTCTTTGCCTGTTTAAATCAACAGAATGGAGTTTTCCATCCTAGCATTTTCTTCCCTCTTCAGTCTCATGTCTACACATTGTAACCTTTTATGTATGGCACACCTTTCTAAAAGAGCAGCATACATTTCTCTTCTTAAATTGAGAATGAATGTTTTCAAAAACCAAAATTTCTGTTCTTTTGTGTACTTTGGTCTCTGTTGCTTAAAAGATTTTCAAAGTATTTCCAAGCTGGTGGTGGCAGTGATATACCCATGAGAGAAAAGCAAAGCTATTGTTAAAGTTTGTGTCTAGATGTCCCCTAAAGCCTCATGCAGTCGTGGGAGGCAGGTTTTTCAGAAATGGTTGAATCTAGAGTGTGTGATTGATGTATAGTGTAATGCGGAATTAATGATGCTGGGATAAAGGGTGGGTGACAGCTGGATCAGTCCATTGATTGGGTTGGCACCACCTTAATTCCACTAGGCGGGATACAATGTAAAGGACAGAAAGAGGCTTGGTTACTGATTCTTTTGTTGCTTTTGCCATCTTCCTCTGCTACAAACTATTGCCCTCTGCCATGTGCCACCCTGACTTGGAACCAGACAATAGGGACTGAAACTTCCACAAACTCTGAGCTCAATAAACCATTCCCTCTTTAACTTTTGGTGTTAAACATTTTGTCCCAGCAATAAAAGTAACTAAGACAGCTACGAAGGGGAGGCTCTTGCACCTCAGCCTGTGTTGTTCAAGGTTCAGTCTTACGCTCACAAAAGAATGACCTGTGGTGATGGGGCTTCTGAACTTTAACTTCAGGTAGCTAATGAAGACAAAAAAGCCAATTTGTAATGAGTCATGTTCAGTGGGAGAGACCTGATCTACAGAAAAACTTTCACTAAGTTAAAAAATTGAACTATATTCTTTATAATCAAGAAAAGGTACATTTTCAGTTTTTAAAAGGATGACCCCCTATTCAACAATATCAGCTCTCATTAACCATCTCCTACCTCAAATAACTTCTTTAAAGATCCAAAGAGAATGGAACTTAATGCTAGGAAAGAGGTCAGGCTTTCAAAGTGAGTTGTCCGCACTTTCTACGGAAATGGAAAAACAAATCAGCAAAACCTCACATGTTCAGTCAGGGTCAGCAGCAGCGAAGCCTTCACCTTCTTCCCTTCCCATCTCAACAGCAAACTGCTCTCACGTGGTCCCTCTCCATTCTGCTTTCAGCTTGTGAAGCCATTATGCTTCTACTTTTTCCTTTTCCCAAGTTATTTTTGATTTACAAATTTCACATACATATTTGCTTTCAGGGAAGACATCTAAGGAGTTTGATGTTCTAATTAAGTTCTAAGAAAAATATATTTTCTCCTTAGGCATAACAAGGATCTTTTTACAGATGAATTCTAACTCCCTCCCCATATGTATATTATTTCGGTTTCAGTTGCCAGAATTTCAAAGAAGAAATAATGTTTAGAAGCTCATGAAGTTTTAAATATTCATTTACTTTCTTAATAAAAACTAAGTCTGTACTTTTGTTCATTTACTTATTTATTTATTTTATTTTAAAGAGAAAAAACAAAATAACAGCAACAACTGTAAAAATAACACAAAAACAAGAAACACAAGATGATAGGACGTTAAGAGAGGTTGTTATCTTACATACCGTTATCTTCCACAAAATTGCTCATATTACCAGATGTAAGAATGCAAGATTGATCGAAGAACTAAAGAGAATAAAAATAATTAAATAAAACATTAGAAACAACACAGAGTTGCATCTTTAAGTCTGTATTTTTGATCTTTACCGTTCAGTAAGGTTACCACCTTGAATCAGACAGGAAGCCAGGAGGGAACCAGGCAAGACTCACACCTATTGTTCTCCTTCACGAATGGAACAGGAGCACGGGGATTCAACACAGATGACCACTAGTGTGTAGGGACCCACAGAGAGTTTTATTGTACAATGGAGGCCCTATTTCACCTTACTTTTTAAAACACTTGTGTTTGTTCTGCTTTTTGCTTTTATTTTGTAAATCTATCTACAACTTTACTTTTGGCCTTTTGGCTTCAGTTATAATTATACTTTTTATTCTAATCATTTACTTTGCCATGAAGACAGTAGACTCGTCTTCTGAGGGGACTGTCCCTTAATGGTCCCTGTCAGCTTTACTTCATGGATCACACACTCTGTGTAGAGGAGGGGATGAAGCATAACAGGAGGAAAGGCCAGAGACTCCTGTTTTTCAGAGCATTAGAACTGGTGCCAGGAGCAATGCCAGCATTTCCCTAATCCCTAGACTGACAGCGATGAGTGGCCTGAGTACACACAGAGCCTTCAGTTATGTGACTATTTGAAGATGTCAGGGGCACTGGATTTTTTCTTATTAAAAGTCTGTTTCCAGACAATGTGTACAGCAAAGAATAAAGAATAACTTTGGAGAAAGGAAACTGGATTTATAGCAGTTTGACCTTGGATAAGACCTTTAAGTCAACAGAGAAGTGACCCAGCCTACTGCCCATCTCCTAATCCCAGATGTAGGCCCACTTAATCACAGACGCATAAGTGAATGGTATGTTTTCCTAGAAGAATTTATATTTTAAAATAATGTCAAGCATTTGTGTTGAGCATTTAATGAATCCCAGCCTTCCTAAATCATCATTTTACATTACTTTTCTCATTTAATTCCTGCCATTCCTTGAAATAGCTCTGATTACCAGTGAAAACTGAGGCCTGCTGGGGTAAGGGTCTTTTCAGAAGCCAGAGTCATGTTCTTCTTGCTTCCAAATACAGGTGACATCTGTATTTCTTAGCCACCTCAGGCCTCAGCTGGGGTCGAAGTAGCAAGCAGCCCCGTTCTCCTCTCGCTAGTGGTCTGTATTTCTGGGCTAACCTGGACATCAGCAATTAGCTTGGCCACTTGACCATTCCGTGCTTCCCTCCCACTTCCTATGAATGAATTTCTCCAGACAGAAGTTCCAAGAGCTCAGAATGCCCCAGTATTGACCTTGCCATCTGCTTAACTGTGGGGATAATTCTGTGGCTCTTCCTAGTCATTCCTAAGGCTCCATTATCAGCACAGACACCTGGACTTTCTGTGCTTTTGTTTAATATCTCAGTGTCCCTGGGCCCTTCTCTCTTCCAGTGCCCTGGTATAGATTCTCCTGCATCTCCTTGTCTCTCCTTCACAAAGCTGTTGTGAAAATAAGTAAGATGATGTGTTTGAAAATGCATTAAAATATTAGGACTCCTAATTTCCTCCTCACTAAAATGTAGATGCTTAAGCCGCATGCTTTCTGCAGCCTCTGTAGCTAGGAGGTTCCATTATCTATGATTTATTAACTTCCTATTTGAGTGCAAGGTCCTCCTAATATTAGACTCCAAATATCTTATTGAGGAAGCTGACTGTAGTAGGCATTTTATAAACCTAAATAAATAAATAAATAAGGGGAAAAGTCACTCAGTGAAATGTAAGACTCTACATTTATTTTTCTTTTAAAGGGAACAAGAAAAAAGTAAAAATGATACAGAATTTCAAAATAAAATGACAGGCAATTAACAAAAGTTGTTATATTGCATATTGTTATCTGCAAAGTAATTGTTCAGATTACCAGATATAGGCATACAAAACTGATCAAACAATTAAACATTAACTGTCCCCTTCCATAAACCAATAGAAATCAGCAGTAAATTTTCTTAGCTATCTTGTGTACATGTATATATTTTTCCCTTTCTTTATTTCTTTTCTCCTTTCCTCCATCCCAGTTGTTCTTTCCTTTTGAGCAGTTTTTTTCCCTTTCACTATATCTATTTCAGGTTTTATTTACTCTTTGAGTTTCTTACACTAGGGAGACAATACAGTTAAACTAGTTCTTAGACTATGCTGTTTGAAAGAGCCGTCTTCCCATTTTCTTTTATATAAATTACAGATGTAATTGTATCTTAACATTAAAAATGATAGGTCACTGCTTCAAATTATAGACGACTTAAAAATTCTTTCTCCTTGCTTCGTCTGACCTTGACATATGGCTTCAGTTTTCTTTTCTTTTTCAATCTGGCTTACAATTGGATGTCCAATAAGAACCTGTGCAACTTATCTAATCTCAAACTGAACATTGTTAAAGCAAATACTGCACCTGGGGAATGAAATGACAGCAACTGTGTTCACCACAGAAATAATTGGAGTTTGAAAAATAAAGTGGAATGCTTTCTTCTATTTTTTAGTTTTCTAGTTAAGGTTTTGGTATACGGGCTATTTTAGTAAGATCTATGTGCATTTATAATTTTTCTATTTTCCCTTTTGATTCACAAATATAAAAATTGGCACCCCTGGTATATACCCTTGGACTTCAGTCTTCAATCAAGAAATGCAAATGTTTCAGAGACTATTATTTCACCAGAATCATCTTGGTCCTTCACATCAATACGGACATGTGAGCAGCTCTAGGAAAATGAAGGCTATCAGCTGTGTCTTATCATCTTACCTCAGTTACACAGCCACTGCTTACACAAACACATGAATTTCTTCACCAAGTGAGAATGTCTCAGGGCTTGGCATCAGTGCAGAAACAGTGGTTAAAATTTTACTAATATTTTTATTGCAATTTATATTAATGTCCCTGTTACCAGTTTACCTTAGGATAGAGGTAAACCATAGTGCTTTAGTAATTTTTCACTGATTTATAAAGACTGACCCTCCTCTTCATTATAAACTGCCGTTTGAAAGATATCACTAAAATGTCACTGAAAATATGTCACTTTTTTGCTAAATTAAGTACTATTAAGTTTGTATTTCAAAATGATGGTTTTGGGTTTTTTTTTTTTTTTTTGGTTTTAGTTTTTCTCCGGTACCGGGAACCGAACTCACGACCTTGCGCTTGCCAGGCAGGCGCTTTTGCCGCTGAGCTAAATCCCCAGCCCCAAAATGATGGTTTTTGTAGAATAGGAAATACATTAACCATTTCCTTGCTGTCAAGAATTAACCCCATGATATGTGTTTCTCTCCCTCGAATGCCTTGGGTACCTCCTTACCCTGTTTTCAGCTTGGATTACACAGGATGAGTTCTGTCATAACATTCCTTCTTTGGTGAATGCCCAGATCTGACCTGTAAGAAATATAAATGATACTGATTTTGAATATATCTCTAACATGTGTGCTCTCAGAGAAATTCACAGTGCATCCAGTTCTTTGGTGCTCTGCACCATTCCTACGTGAGGAGGCTAAAGTGAAAGGATGCCTGCTTGACCAAGGTCACACAGTGAGCGGGGGCCTGAGGTGGCCTCAAAGTCAGCTGAGCCGCAGTCTGGAGGCCCACTGCTTTTCAGACCCTGCGACTGAGGCCCTTTCTGTCCAAGGTTTCCATATCCACAGACAGGGCTGTCTGTGCGCTCCCTGGCCTACTACTTCTCTTTTTTCTGAAGTTGAGACCAACACTATTATAAAGGCTGTTTCTCTGCATTCTTCTTCTATTGGTTCTCACTGACGTTTTACACTTTTAAATTTTTTCTTGGTATATGCATGGCATATAGGATTACATTCCTCATAAGGAGTAGGTTAATGTACATAACACCTAAGCACACAAATACAACTTGAACTGTTATAGTGAGACATGGGGATCTAAGTAGACTTCTGAGTCAACTGTGTTCAAATTCTGACTTTGCCTTTCCATTGGCTACGTGCAGCTAGATTAATGTGGAAAGTCTCAAACCCAGATCCTGGCCGCAGTTTCAGTTCTATCGTATGACCCTTAGCAAGTCATATGTAAATTTCCAGAATTACTATTTTGCCACAGGAACAATAATGAAGATGATAATAAACATCTGAACATCATTCCATCACGTTTACTACAGTCACTTCCAAGGCAGGCTGTGCTCTGTAGAGGTGTGGCTCTCCATAAAATAAGGTATGGGAATAAATTCTAAACATATTTTTTTTTCTGAGATAGTCTCTAAAATCTTCCCACAATTATCGTTCAGGTACATCGCTCTTCAGTGGGAAGCACATGCCTTCGAGTTTCCATGGCGGTCCACTCCCGCCAGTGGTGACCGTTTTGCAGGACGCAGACCTCATGCAGATTGATGAGGAGGCACTTGGGAAAATGTTCCTCACAGGGAAGCTGCTGATAGAGAATGGAAAAACCCACCAGGGCACGTTCTGCCTCCTGTTACCTTGCACCTGACAGCACTCTTCCTGGAGTACTGTGTTGGTTTCACTCTAAGCAAACATTAGCTATTTTAATTGTGCTACAGTGCCAGCGTGTTTAGACTTCACCATGCCTGACAAGAGGCATCCGAGTATGCCATGCTGTAATTCTGTCGGCATTTTGCTTGATCAGAACCACTCTTTTCACAAGTAATGGTAATCAGAATTGGGAGAGCGTTTCACCTTTAATTTGAGATTTTGATTTCCTAACAAGCTTCTAGCAGGGGTACTGTCAGCATTAAAACAGTTGTTCATGAAATTGTTTAAGAATCAACACAACTGTGAACAAAAGCAAGTGGCATACGGATCAAGAGAAACCTCGTTTTTTAGGGTATTTTTCTAGTTTTAGATATTCATCAGTTCTCATGTCTTAACATGACTGCCAATATTATAAATTATCTAAAATATATCTGTAAAGTTTTCTCTAGACTTTCTTATTACCCCCGAACGGCCCTCCGAATGCTAAATGCTAGCAGGAGATATATTTGCAGTATGATGCATGGAATCCTCCTGAAGCCATGGGAGTGTACAGGGACAGATGTGGCTCTCCTGATGGAAAGACAACAAGATGGAGACAACTTTCTGAATCTGTTGGTGGTCAAAATCTTTCTATTGTGAGGAAAGTGTAGCAGAATGCTCCAATTAAACCCCAGAGCCATATAAGAACAGGGTTAGGCAAAGAGAACTGAGATTGCAGAGCAGAGACACCAGTCTTTCAATCGAATGTTTTGCACCTTTAAGAATAGAATCCGTGGCAGATATCTAGATGTGATGCCCAGGAGTCAAGCGATTCACATTGTTTAGTGCCCTGCTGCTTCAAAGGGGCTTTTACTTCCTTCCTGTAGGATGTGAAAATTGTTGAATATGAAACATTACCTTTATAGACTGGTTTTCTTCTATATCAAAATTTTTGGAAAAGCTAGTAGGTTAAATGGGAAAACTATGTGTCAGACTTGTCAGGCTCAGACTGGTAATGAATGGCTTGTGTTCAGTAAATCTCAGGTAGGGATGCGCCACTCAGGGAGGCCCTCAGCTCCTTCCATGTCCTCCAGTAGAGCTCAGTCAGATTATCTCCAACACTAGCCTGCATCTCAGCTCTTTTGAAATAGTTCTATCAAGACCTTTCATTGTGAGATTATTAGACTGACTTATGAGTTTGTTTCACTATTCCCCTGTTCACACCAGGTTCTTGTTTATTATTCCCATGTATGCTATTCTGAAATGCTTCACCATCAGTTATTCTTCAACTCTACACATTTTGTGTACCTTCTATTTCCTTCAGAGCCTTAGACACTGAATTGAACTTTGACTTTTAAAGGAAAACAAATTTTCTGTGTTATAACTTTCAAAATACTTAATTTCCTTCTTTCCCTTATTATTTTTTATCATTGTCTGCCTTACATTATAAATATCTTGCATCATAAGTGCAATTTCCAGTTACAAAATTTTGGAGTCATGCACATAATTTTTATTATTTTAAGGTGAATAATACACTACCCACACTATGGTCTTTATTAATGAATTCTCATAATTCCCTTCATTGAATGGTCTCAGCTGGTTAGTTCCTTCTTAAGGCATCTGAAGAGGTGGCTGTCAGATGTCAACTGTAGGCTCTTCCAGACAGCTGTAGTGTCCTTTTTCAGTTCTCAGGAAGCTGGGAACTCAGCTGAGTGTCTGATCCACAATACTGCAATTAGTTTGTCTTTCAGAGTAAGCAATTTCCCCTAATATTCCCAGGGCAATTTCCAGTTTCAGAACTAAAAATTCCATGTCTTAGGAACCCCTAAGATTTGGGCAGAAAGAGATGGTCTGTCCCCCACTGCATTTTGGCTTCCCATGGCCTAAGGATTGGGATCCTGGGGACAGTGCCCATGGTTTGGATGTTGCAGGTGTGCCTCATAGAAGTGCAAGGACATTTAAATAACTTCAGTTGTGACATGGTATCACACTAGCTTCATCATACAAGCCATGAAGACCCAGCTCCTAGTTAAAAGAATTCAACTCCATTTGAAAGGAATGATTCCATTTCATTACAGTGGAAAATTTGGAATGGGAAATACTGTTGCATTCATGTTTGGCAGCTAAATCTGGTCAAACCATACTTTGCATAATCTTTCAGAAGACAGGATTTAAACACTTTTCACATTGCCACTGTATATATTGGCCAGCATTTTCCTTACTTGGTAGATTCTTGATAGATGCATAAAAGTGAAGACAACAAGATATACCGTTTGCCTAAGTTTTTATATATTCTTGCTTGAGAAAAGCATTTTATTCCACCTGATTTGATTAGGATTGCACCCTAATCCATGTGGATAAAGCTGCCAAATTTAAACCAGGACTAAAAGAAAATAAAAGAGAAAATGTCTTAGGGAAAGTCTGTGCTTGTCTTCCCAAGATCATCGCTGAGCACTTGTCCATCTGTTAAAGATTCCAGAGCCTGGTCGATATTTCTACAACCAAGGGCAGTATTTGGGGAAGCAGTAATCAACAACTATGTTGGGAAACTCATGAATTATTTTATGCATTTAGAACTAGAAGAGCTAGTAGAAATTAAACAAAGAAGGAGCCTTTATTTCATCTGAGGCATTTACCGTCACACTTTTGGTATCATGAAGGAGAATATACAAGTGTTGATCACAGTGTACAGTAGTTGTTTAAGTTAAAGACACATTGACATTGATCCTGTCAAAATACACCCTCTTATTTTGTGAACAGTTATCTGATCATTCTTGCCACTTTCTGAAGCAGTTGCGCAAGTCTTATTTCAGGAATGTCATTGGAAGTTGTGATCCAAAATGTGGTGAATGCTGTTGCCAGGTACTATCCAACGAACAGGCAGGGTCTAAAGAACATGGCAGCGTGTCCTGCACATCCACATTATTCACCGCATTGGGCACTGTGTGGTTTCTGACTCTTACTCAAAGTCAAAATGACCAAGAAAAGTCAACATTTTGAATTCATTCAGAACGCTGAAGCAGCCACAACAGTGCAAATACAGATAATCAAGAAAGAAGACTTCCAGATCTGCTTCAGAATGACAAGGAAGATGGGATAAGGGTTTAAAACTTTTTAATATAAATATTCACTGTAGTTTTCAAAGTCTGAGCAAGATATAATATCACGTAGGTGAACAGCCTTATGCTCTTTCATTTTTCCTTCAGTACATTATACTATTTTCCCCCCACTGAATTTCAATACATGCAAGCAAAACACTCTCCATAAACTTTAACTTATTTCTCTTCTATTACCCAGAATATCATTTGTTAATCTCTCCTAAGTAAAGAATCTGTGTCTAAACACTGACCATGAGGAGTGAGCACAGACATCTACTGAGCATCTACTGCTCAGAGCTCAGGCACTGTACAGCTCCTGCTAAATTAGTCTCAGGGAGAGGCAAAGCAGTGCTTCTCAGACTCTAGGATAGAGGCTGTTTTAATCCTTGTCAAAACTTGGGCCCCAGTCTACTAGATTCTCGCAGATATGATGGTCACAGTTTTTGAGCAGTTCTGAGGGCTTTTAATATGAGCTAAAGCACCCAAGTTCAGCTCTGTTGAGTATGTACACAGAGTGTGTTTTGCAGATCTCATGCCCTCTAATTGCTTTCAAATGTCAGGTGCTGCAAGCTGGAGCAGAGAAGCCCAGGCAGTGAAGAACTAATTGGTATTGGGACAAGAAGCTTTTCTAGGTCACTGGTTTACATTAGGCTCAGGTCAGTTGTAGCTCAGATGCATTCCCTTTGGTGGTAACATATTTTATGCGAAATGGGGCCTAGATGTGATGCAGCTTCAACTGGAGGGTGTGTGCGCTTCAAAGGCAAAAGTGCAACCATCAAACTGGCATCAGAGGTGATTTGTCTCTGAGATATTTAACTTCAATATCCAAATATTGCCTTTTAGCAAATAAATCCTCTCTTCCCAGAAGCCAGTTAGGAACACTTATAAGGAGATGGCTAGGATGAGAACATTTCAGAGGCCTCTGAAGAGAGATGCAGAACAGAAAGAGAGGCTGTTGTGCAGTCTCTGTGTCAGTGCAGAGATAGGAAGTGAGCATGGGTGTGGGACTGAGAGGTGCCCATATCTACTGCCTTTGCTTTGCAGAAACTCCAGGTCGACATAGACAAGGTTGCAAGTCAGTGCCCTCCTCCTTGGGGAGTTCTGGCTCTTAAGATATGGAAGCAGTTTAATAATTTTGATTGCTATGAACTTTGAGAAATTTTAACAAAATACTTCAGAGTCTCTATACCAGAGACTTCATATGCATGTTGGAGAATTAAATATCCTACCTCCTCCTTTGTACAACCAAAGAGACTCAATTTTATTGGCTTTGTGGAGAACTTAAAACTCGTGACAGTAGACTCTAACAGAATATATGGAAATATTTTCATTTTTGTTCATGGCTGACTCATTCTCTACAACAGACGGCAATGGGAACCCAAGACATCTGCTTCGTATTTCTTAATGTGTCAGCTCAGTAATGCCACATCCATCCTTTACTTTACTTTTCCTATTTAGCTCAGTAATGCCACATCCATCCTTTACTTTACTTTTCCTATTTATACTGTACCATACTATTATACTTTACACTCTGCAGTACTCTACTACTTTTAAAGTATTTCAGCTGTTCCTACAAATGATCAAATTATCTTTGAAGAGCTAAAATTGTAAAATGAGAATTAAAATTTTATTAATATTCCTAGGAGACTTAATATAATTGATGTAGCGTGCTGCATTTAGCTGGGTTATGAGAGGCGGACAGGGTTTTTATACATGTATTTCCAGTTCAGAGAACGGCAGCACCACGGGAAACAGTGGAGACCTTCTGTCAAATGTAATGTTTATTATTGGGATCAAGGGCTTTATGAGAAAGTCAACTGGAGGCTGCTAAAGGAGACTGGTGCCTTATGAAAAAAGACTCAACATGATATCTTGAATATTTAGTTAAGATTGCATACAGAGAGTGACTATAAGTGATAGGCTCCAAGGCTACCCGTGTTATTAAAAAAAAAAAGTGTTTTTTGGAAGAATCATTGTTGTTTATAGATTTCAAAAATGGTTAAAAATCTTGTCTCAAGAATTACCGAAGACCAAATGATCTCCAAAGACTGGACTGTACAGATCCCAACAGCAGAAATGAGAATCCTGGGAACAAGCCGCTACTGTTGCAAACTGCTAGAGTTAAGATACACCTGACCTGAAGAAAGGGAACTCCAACAAATTTCAACCTCTGTTTTTGGGGCGAAATTTCAAACTGCAAGGAGTATATTCCCAGTTGTTCTAAGAGATCATGTTATATTATGATTAAGGTGGAAATAGGAAATATTTCATAATTTATTTCAAGAATGAAGTGATTATTACATTAAGAATTGCTTTTATGAGTGCTATTAGGGGAAATAGGTAGAGTCAACATCCATATTGTACATTATCAAAGAAATGGCAGACAGTCCTGGGAATTAAACACAAGGTTATCACACTGAGCTATACTTTCAGACCTGTTTTTATTTTTATTTTGAGATAGGGTCTTATTAATTTGCTAAGTTGCCTAAACTGAGATTGAACTTGTGATCCTCCTGCCTCAGCCTCCCAGAATGCTGGGATTATAGATGAGCACCTATATTTTTCAATAATTTATATGTTCGCTCTTTATTTTTTTATTCTATGGACAATAAAACAAATTTTCATAACTGAATTTAAGAGAATAACAATAGTTAATACAATATTTTGTTGCCTTCAAAATAGTTATTCAGGGGCTAGGGATATAGCTCAGTGGCACAGCACCTGCCTGGAAAGCACGAGATTGTGAGTTTGATTCCTGGTCACCCCCCCAACAAGAAAAAAACAAAGTAGTTACTCAGTACAAGACAAAACAAGAATATCTTTTCATAATGCACCAAACAGATAATAACATAAACTTTCTTTCCAACAAACTAAGATAAACTATTAGTACAAATGAAGCAAATTAAATGCACTTATTAAGATTGAATGTGTAAATATTTTATTATCTTAAAATTCTTAATATGTGCATTTAATGTGAGTTATTACTCAATTCATAGTAATCACTTGAGTAGTAATTCACGAGAGTCCACAGCAAATGTTACTGAAAGCAACTCTTTTTGGGATAAAGCACTCTTCAAGTCCACTTAATCAGGGGTAGCACACATATTCAGAAGTTCATGCTTTCCATAGTGTGCAAGGTACTGCGTATTAAAGATTCTTCAGTGTGGGTAAATTTCCATGTGAAAATGCAGCCAAATTAAAACAAGAAGACCTGATATGCTTTCAAAAGACATTAATGGCTCATGTGACATAAATTAGCAAAGCTGCAGGCTATAGATAAATGTTAGGGCTGCCCTTGTATTGCAAGAGTAGAAACCCAAAATCCATAAAGCAATAAAACTATATGTTTTCTCACAATGCCCTTTTGCACAAATTCCTGCCTTCTTTCACCCATCAAATGTAATCTAGTATCACAATGGAGATCAGTACTGTCAGGAGTAATGTTGATTAATTTTTTAGTTGTATAGCAAACAGCAAACACCTATTTTGCACCTTTTAGATACAAAATTAAGAATCAGATCCTAGAGATGTGGAAAAAAATCCCTGTAATTTCTTCCTCGATGAAGTATTCTTTTGACAGGCAAGTACACAAAAAGCAACCAATATTAAAATATGAGTTATGAAAGCAGTTTTAGACAAGGTTTTGTATGCTAAGCAAATAAGCAAAAGCTAAAAGTATGACTTTGCCTGAAACTATAATCTACTGAATCTGCCTACACATCTGAAAATATCCTAAAACTGAGAAGGGAAAGGTGAAACGGTAATTGCTACCTTCTTCTAGAAGTTGCAGTTATGAACTACATCTTAAGCAAAAGAAGAATTAACTTATAAATGCATTGGGAAACTGGACTGGCTGCTTATGAGAAATGGGAAGGACTAACATGTGAAAGAATCTATACATCACTGTGCTCAGAAATAGTACAAAATTGTCCTTGAAAGTACACTAATAGCAAGCAGAGAAAACCATGACTCCAAGGCAGGTTATCATGCCATCTTCAAAATCAGAAGTTTCTAATTGTCAGGAATCGCTTTTTTTTGCTCTGTCAAAAGCTGAGCCTTGTAGCACATGGCGGGGCAGCAGCTGGTGTCAGCACAGCAGCAAGCCTTTGCCTCCAGAGAAGCAATTCCAGAGATAGGCGCGGTGTCCTCTCCACGAGCTTGCTGACACCAGCCAGGCAGGGACAAATGAGAGGTCACTGCAGTCATTGCACTGAAATCTCTGCGCTTGCACAAATGACTACATAATTTTTTCATGCTCCAAGCCATTGAATCCACTTAGGTACCTTTTTCTAAACCAGCAATCTAGGTAGCTGACAGATGCAGAATGTCTTTGCTGTTGTGTTAACTGGATTACCCTTCCATGTACTGAGCTATCAAATGTTGAGCCTCCCCTGAGCTGGAAAACGCTTTCATCATCAGCAATGCGATGAAGATGGGAGAACAACCATGCTTTAGTTGTTAAAGTTTGCAAAAGATGTTAATATAGGGATTCTAAAAGGAAACCACTTTGTAGGGTTGGACCAGGGAAATGACCTCTCTTGCTATTGCTCTTCAGGTGTGAGGTATATCATCAGACCAGCTCTCAGATTATGAGTTAATTCCCCATATTATCATGCTCTGGAAGTTAGCCGATTTTCTGATGCCTCACCCTTCTACTTTTGGAGAAGCTTTTGTTCTTTGGGCCCCCAAAACTGTTAGAAAATCCTTCCTTGCTTTTCTTCTTTTTTTCTTTTTTGTTACTGGAAATTGAACTCATGACCTTGTGCTTGCCAGGCAGGCACTGTGCCATTAAGCTATATTCCCAGCCAGAAAATCCTCCCTTATTTTGTGTACAGTTGGCATCTCTTGAGCTTACTCTCCTTAGCTGGCTCACCAACTGTTGTAGTTTGGGATGTTGCAAGAGGAACAACATAGCACACATCATTTGTAGAATTATTTTATAATAATCACCCAAAGAGTCACATACAGAGTGCAAGAAATCTGTCCACATGCTAAAGACCAAAGAATCCAGCTGAGAGCCTGGATCTGACATTAATGTCCTGCGTGAGTCCAGCTGAAGACCTAGAGCCCATAATAATGCCTCCCACAAGCGCAACTGAGGCAAACAGCCCACTACAGTGTCTCATGCAGGCCTGTTTCAAGGATCTGTGCGAAGAATGCCCCAAAGTCAGTGGTAGAAGCTAGAATTCTGTGCCAGTGGAATGAAGGATATGTGCTAACAGGCTAAGGAATCTACACTGGAACCAGGAAGCAATGCTCAAAGTAAGAACCAGAGCTTCCCTGAAAACTACCACCATCCTCAGAACAGTGATGATGAGAACAGCCAAGTCCATATCAGGATGGCCAGCATGACAAACTTCTCCAGGACATTGAATACTGCACCATCTTCCCCTCCAGAGCCAGGAAGTGATACTCAAAGTATGGACCAGAGCTCTCCTGAAGTAAACCAAAGCCATTCTCAGTGACAACAAAGTCCTGGAGTCCTTTAATGATAAGAACGGCTGAGTTCATCAAGAAAGCAGGCATGACAAGCTCCTCCAGGAGAACCAATAGCTCCCGACAGCTTCCCAGCAGCTTCCCCAGTTCTGCCTCTTACACTACTGACAACAGTCCTCATATGGGCCTCCCACACCCAGCACCATGCTGGTTCAGTTCAACTGGGTGTTATAAGTTAACCACCAGTTGTCAGTCCACCACATTCACTAATTATATGTCACTTCAGTGCCTTTTGTTAACTGAAGACCAAAGAATCCAGTAGAGGGCCTAGAACCCACAGTAATATCCTGCATGAGTCCAGCTGAAGACCAAGAGCCCATAACAATGCCCCCAAGTTCAGTGAGCATGATGACTGGCCTTCACCTGTCCACGCTAAGCATCTATGAGGCTGTGACCTCATTCTCATTTGGTTTCTCTGTTTGTTATCCTTTCTTACTACATAACAAAGCTAGTCTAAGTTTTTAATTTTCCTTTTGAAATAGAGAACCTGAATATCTCATAAGAGATATTTAACACTTTTAATTTTAGTATTTTGGTGAAAGTACTTATTTTAAGATATACATGAAGAAAGGGAGAAATTTCCCTCATTTGTACTGTTCCTATGAACCTGCAGGCTTTCAAAGCTCAAAATTCTTTTCTACTTATTTTCCCATATAAGTTAGGGTTAGATTTTTTTGTGGGATAAAACACAAATTTCAATACTTTTTGATCGCAGGTAAACTTTTTTTTCTAAATCCTCCAGCTGCGAAGGATTTGCCTCACAGATATTTTGGAGTCCTAACCGTAAGTAATCAGGTAGGTGACCATATTTGGAAATAGCATCTTGATGTATGTTGAAGTAAGGTTATACAAGATTAAGATTGGCCCTTAATTCATTTATCGATATTCTTGTAAGAGAAGGATAAAGGACACAGAGACATCAAGGCGGAGGCAGATCACAAAGTGAAGCACACATAGAAAGCAAGGTTGTGTGCAACAGGTTCAGAAATGGAGTTCGAAGCAGAAGATGATGAAAAGAACCGAGAATGGCCAGCACTGACCCACAGTTCAGACAGAAGATGGTCCTAGTACCACCTTCATCTCAGATCTCTAGGACAGAGAACTGTGAAAGCACATGTGGGTAATGTATTGAGCCACTAGTTTGTGGAATTCTATTATGCAAGATCTAGAAAAATAATGTAAGAAGTGAACGTGTGTTACATAGGGAGACTGAGTTCAAATCCAGTTGTTTCCCTGGAAGACTGGATTTTTTCAGCAAGTCTTCAATCTATCTATGCATGAGGGCTCCAATCTTATACATGAAGACAATGGATGCTGAATTGCATTTTTAAATTGAAGTAAGATTGCATGCGTAATTTATCTCATCCTTTGGCTGTGTCTGAGGAAAGATAAGCAAAGAAGCAGGGAGAGGAGTGTGCTGACAGTAGGCATTCATACTGCTGACAGATGGAGAGAGACATTCTAGGTTCATGAAGCATCCAGGACGAAATAAGCTTGTCTAAGCTACTGTGACACTATGGGCAGGATTTTCACCCTGCAACTTTCAACCTTTTGTGTTACTCATACATAAATTACTTTAAACAGCAAAAGGGTCTTCACAAATATAATAATGCAACTAAGATTGCTCCTTGGTTGATTTTAAGTGAAGGAATCTATTCTGGATTAACTGCCTTGGTGCAGTATAATCATATGAGCCTTTACAAAGCTGGCCCTTTTCCCACCTGAAGGCAGAAACAAAAATCCGAGAGATCTGATGAGTGAGAAGAACTGAACACGGGATTGCTGACCTGAAAATGGAAAGATGTCATGTCAAGCGAATGAAGACCTCACACCTGCAACTTGAAAAACTGAATTCTTCTAGCAAATGGAGGAAGCTGGAAAATAGGTCCTTACCAAGCTAGTCTTATTAATACCACAACTTTTATCTTCAAACTTCCTGTACAGAAATTCTAGCTCTGTGATGTTCAATTTTTCATCTATGTAATTTTGGACAGCAAGTGAAATTTCTTTTTTAAGCCACAAAGTTGGTGGTAATTTTCCAAGCAGCCTTAGAAAAATAGTGTGTTTAACTATGTAGTGGAAATACAATAATAATTCTAATTATGTTCAGATTTTATTTTTCTTAGCAAGCTTTATTAATAATTTATATTTTTTGAAAAGAAGTCATACATTATTTTATCAAAATATAATTTTTTTAAAAAACTTTCTTGTTCTAATCTTTAGCCATTATATAAAATTTTAAATTGTATTTCATTACATACTATCAGTATAGGTTAAATGAAGTACATTTTAGAATAAATGATGATGATAAATGATAGGATCTCTTAAAATTCTGTGACTCAACCAGGTATGTAAGTTATTGACCATGATAGCAATTGCTTTGGTCCAGTGTATACATAAAGGCAATTTTTGTACAAAAGCTTCTGTGTATATACACACATAGAAGGGAAAAATAGGTGAGGGCTCTAGTTTTTATTAGGTATAAATTTTAAATGTTAAAATTGGATCTTAATCTGAATATGTTGAAATGCTATATGAAAAAACTTTTATAGAAGATTCAGAATTTGTAAAGATTTTCCCTTTTGAAATACTGTATTTGAAGTTGTACATGTTGAATTTTGAATCTGATTATTCCTTGCATTCCCCCAATGTAAAATCAACTAAAACTTAAAGCAAAAGAAAATATTCACTTTATCATAGAAAATGCTTAATTGATAATGTGCAATTGATGTATGAATATACTTAGGCTCTTTGTCATTTCCCCTGAAGAAAATGCTCACCAGTATGACTCCTCTTTGGGGAACATGCTGTTAATTCACTGGGAGGAGAAATAAATTAAAATTACAGTCTCTATTATTTCACAAAGGATAATAATTACTATGATACAACTATTATAGGGTAATCTAAATATATTCATTTAAAAACCATAGCATAGGTAAAATACATGTCATATTGTTTAAATATTATTGTGCGTTCCAACTAACTGAAGAAAAATATACTTATTTTTTATTTGTGTTTCACCACCCACACTTTCAGACATTCCCTACAAGCCCATATATGTGTTTCCCAGTGGTGTGAGGGGCATGCTCTGAGGAACATATTATGGTCTGACCTTTCCAATATGAACTCTCAAGATAAAACAAAGAAAAAATTAGCACTCACAAGGCAAGGTATTCCTACCAAGCCTATGCTACCGGGAACCGAACTCACGACCTTGCGCTTGCCAGGCAGGCGCTTTGCCGCTGAGCTAAATCCCCAGCCCCTCTTTTTTTTAATTTTATTTTTAATTTTATTTTTTTTTCCAAAAGTGATTTCTAAGTGGCCCAGAAAGTCTCAATTTGACTCTCATTTTTTGAACAGAAGACAATTTTGAAGACGGTACAACTAATTCATTAGTTTCCATGTTAGAGGCAACTTTATCTAAGTGTTGCAGATGTTAATATTTTTAGACTACTTGAATATCATCCAAGTGAGAGCCAGAAATAGGACAGAGAAACTACAAACTGTGAATTCAGGGGAAGTATTTTGGTATGGAATTTAAAAATGTGGTTTTTCTCATGACCATGGTCACCCAAAGAAATATTTTGCATGATGTATAGAAAGAGGAAAATGAAAATTAAGTATTTATTTTATATATATATATGCATGAACAAATAATCCTGCATATAAATATATATTTTATACATAATACATATTCTGTTATTTTAAGTGAAAATATGATCTTATATATGAATCTTTTTTTATAAGGTATATATAAGAATTGCTTGAAAACTTTAATAGGTAAATTTTAGTTCTGGTCCAGTTAATATGATTTCTACAAAAATTTTCTGTGAGGCAATAAAGGAGAAAAATGCAGTAGTACAGAGATGGCAATCAAAGGACCTTATTTTAAAAAGTTTTGTTGTAGTAACCATACTGTGAAGAATATAGAACATTGGCCTAAACATTTAGTGAATGTTTACATAAAACATTTTTATACTAAAAGACCCATTATCACCAGGCATGGTGGTTCGTACCTGTAGTTCCAGCACCACTCAGGAGGCTGAAGCCGGAGGATTGTTATGAGCTTGAGGCCAGCCTGGGCTACTTAGTGAATTCAAGGCCAGCGTAAACTACATAGTGAGACCCTGTCTCAAAAAACAACGTACCAAACCAAACCAAAACAAAACAAACTTAGAAGACAATTTTATCCCATACTTCCTGCTACTGTGTGAATGATTTCTGGAAGATCTTTCATGCCTTTCTGAAGTATGATCAGAAATATGGTGAATGCTCCAATGGAAACGCAGGGCATAAAAAAAAAATTTCTATGTGTCCTCATACACCTTAATCAATGGACCTGGTGCCCTGAAACTTCTAGGTGTTGTGGAAAGTCAAACTGACCATAAAAGATAAACATCTTGTACAGATTCATGCCAGCCACGACAGCATATTGTAAAGGCATTCTTGATGGAGGACTGCCAGAACTACTTCAGAAAGTGACCAGGAGATGAAGTAAACGTATTTAAAGTGATGGGGAATACTTTGAGAGGGATTAATGCCATGTCTTTCACTGTAACAAATCAAAGAAAAAACTCTAAACTTTCACCAAGTTTTTTATCATGCCTGGTGACCCACTGTAGTCCTGAGTTCCAACATTTGCTCATTTGATATTCCAACAACATTATTTACATTGTGGTTCATTTGTGTAGGATATTTTGTATGTAAAATTCATTACAAATGTAACAAAATTTAAATATTATTTCAACTCTCTCTCCAGCTTGGGACTTACTAAAGTTAGGATATATTTCTGGGCATATCCCATGACCTTCTGCAATGTGATAGATTATGGGATAGCATCTTTTATTATGTCTCAGTAGTGTGGCTGTTACTTTATAAAATATGAACTTTTGAAATTATAATTCATTTGATTAATTTTTAAGTTGCCTCACATACTACATACATTGCATACATAAATTATTCTCTAAATTTATTAACTTGACAAGTAATTACTCAATACATAATGTAATGAAAATTATTACATCTGCTAATACTACACTGTTAAACAGTATTGCATGGCAAGCTATTCTTCCTGAGATTTTCAAGACGTAAGTACACATGAAGGAACCAAGTAGCTTTCTCTTCCAGTATACACTTTATCTTCTATGAAACTATGGAAATGGCAATGATGTTTTTATTAAGAAAGTAAAATACTGGTCTCATCCAGTTTCACTTCTGTCATGTATTTGAGTTTGACCAACGTATTTAACTTCATAGTGTTTTTCAAAGTTATGCAGTTAATGTAAACAAATAATAACCTTGCATGGTTTTTAGGTTGTCAGTCCAAACAGCTACATGCTATGAGGCAGGAGTTTACCTTTATTCTTCTGCATGCTAATGTCCAGTTTTCCCAGCATGAGTCTTCCAGGGAACACTACTCTTCCTATCATGTGTCTGTAGTGACTTTGATGACTATCACTTGATCCTACATGAACAGGTTCATTTCTGGTCTCTCTGTTCTGTTCTACTTGTATGTTTTTTTGTTCTTTTATACAGTAAGTTACTCAACAGTCTATTTCCAGGAATGCTGAGGCACTGTAAAAGGATGACTTCTTGCTCAGTTTTCTACTGCAAGCTCTAAGCTTTGATAAAGAGAGCTAGAATAAACTGTATAGGGGAAAGCTATTACAAAGATAAATGGTAGGCAAAAACATGTAAGAGTGTAGGAATTGTGGATTGAAAAAGGTAAAGTAGACACATTCCCAACTGTGATTTAAATAGTGTATTGCTTTTATCATTTCTGTAAGAAATTTGTTGTAAGTTATAGAAGTTAAAGGGAAACCATTCTACTTTCAAAAAATTTCTGCAGTAAATAATTTATGATTCTACCACAGTGTTCACCTTGTGCGGGATCCAGTGTTCACTTCCCTCCTCCGCCTTCTCTGTACTCACTCATTGCCGGCTCTCCTGTCTATATTTGTCAGCCTCCCTGTTGCTGGACAAAAATAACTGACACCCTCAATGTAAATGAAGAAATGGTTTACTTGGCTCATGGCTACTGAGGATTCTGTCCATCTTCAACAGGCTCCAAGCCACAGACAGCAAGTTAGAAGTGAAACAGGAGAACAAAGGCAGAGAGGAGCAGTGCGGGACCAGAAATAAAATCAAAAGTTCCACCTTTGCCTCCATGACCCACCAGATATTTGCAGACGTGCACTCTACTAAGCCCTTGAGCAGCTCTCAAGCTAATCAAGCTAACAACCCACCTAGGCACCACACGATCTCTTTCTCAGGCTTTCTTCACTCTCCTGCAGCTCTGATTTTAGTCAGTTCTATCTGTCCCAACCTTTGTTATTTAACTATTACTTGAGCTGGGAAAATAAATATAATTTTCTGGACAATTCTGTAATAATGCACAAATCTAAGTTAATTTGTGTTTTATAGTCTTGCATATTACTGTGTACATTTTCATATCAGTACATTTATAAATAAAAATGCGTTATTTTCAGCTATTTAATGTATGTTTCACAACACCCTTGAAATTCCACTGCACTAAATCGTATACATATGTATACATATGTATATATGTATATATTTCAAGAATGTCATAAAAATACAAAATATTAATTTATATGCTCTACTATACAGTCTACCCAGGCATCTGTGCCCTAGAAAAATATTTTAGCTTATGGTGACTCTAGGGTACTTAAAAGAATAATACTCAATTATTTTAACTACATTTTATAAATTGGTTCCACACAGAGCCAATCTTCTTAGTATTCATAATCTCCAAGTTCCTAGTTTTTCAGAGTAGATGAAAAACACCATAAAGGAAGAATAACTTTTGACAATACTACTAGAATTTAGGGCAGATAGCATATTTTTCTAATACAGATAGATGAGGATTATAACTATGTAGTGGCCTTTGGGTCTTTAATTTTCACAGTACCCCTTAGCTGATAAACCTGTCCTCCTTGCATTATATTAAGTAACACTGTGATTATTGTTTTTATTACATTTATAAATGCTATGAAAGTAAATAGTATAGGGATCATTCACTCAAAACTGTTTAACTCTTACATGAAAATATCATTCTGTACCTTCAAAAGTGCAGAGTTAAAGGAACACAAAGTTTAAGGGGGCAAACATCAATAAAAGTAATGCTCATATTGTTTATTTTTCAAATAAATCTGTACACATGTCTCTTTTAGTCTTTCTGAAATCCAGTGTGATCAGTTCTATTTTATACACAAAACATAACATATACATATCTTTCACACTAATAGAAATGTAAACATTCATGGCATAATATGATTTTCACTACAATAAATATGAGAAAGTTTAAGCAAGCTTTATTCCATTGTGTGAAAGGAACAATTTTGCCAGTAGAGAACTCTGACGGAAGGGGATCCTGTGACTGAGAAATCAAGTTATAAAACAATGGAAATATTTTTCTTTAGCATACCCAGTCATCATCATTGCACCCAGCATCTACTGGACACTCAACACATCTTATATGTCTTCAAGTGCTATGTATAAATTATATTTCTAGGGGCTGGGGATTTAGCTCAGTGGCAAAAGCGCCTGCCTGGCAAGTGCAAGGTCGTGAGTTCCGTTCCCGGTACCGGAGAAAAACAAAAAAACAAAAAAAATTATATTTCTAATCTTGAGATATAGATTCCACATTGATCATCATTTTACAAATGTGAAAGTGTATATAAAAGGATGTAGCTGTTTTGTACTGACTCTCGTAGAAGCAAAACCTATGAAGTAGTTGGCATATTAAGATAATCATAGGAGGGGCTGGGGATTTAGCTCAGTGGCACAGCGCCTGCCTGGCAAGCTCAAGGTTGTGAGTTCGATTCCCGGTACCAGAGGAAAAAAAAAAAAGATAATCATAGGAAATGCAGGATATAAAAGTAGATCTTATGACGACAAGTATGAGCATTAGACAATATATCACAGCTGATTTCATGAAGGAGCCTTCTAGAAGCTGTTCATTTTCAAATAAGATCATTTAGTGGCAAATATTTCCAAAGGAAAGTAATTAGGAAAAAGTTATGAAACTGAAAACAAAAATAATGATTTGCAAAATGTACAGTTATGGAAGATGAAAAAAATGCATTCCGATCCAATTAAATGTAGCATAGAGCGAGAGTTATGTTGATCCCTGGATTGATAAGCAGTTAGAAGCAAGGTAAAAATTAATGCTGATGACACCGCTTCACTCTTTGATAAATTAGTGGAGAAATGTGGTCATAACCTGAAGAAAAATGCACACAGGAGCAGGTTGGATGAGATTTAATTATTTTAAGTTTTCTTTTTCCTTTTGCTACTGGGAATTGAATTCGGGATCTTGTGTTTACCAGGCAGGCAAGATCCCACTGAACTATACTCTCAGCCCTATTTTAGCCTTGGACAGATTTCATTTAAAATGTCTGCAGGAAGGGAAATTCTAAAGCTGCCTAAAGTTTCCTTTATTTGAAAAATTTAACCCAAATTCATGACTTTGAAAAATCCATGTTTTTTGTAAAGTATCATATACTTCCATATAGTCTGATTATCTTTTTTTATTTTATAATAATGCCTATATTGAGTACAATCAATTAATACTAAAGTTTCCTTTCTGAAGTTGAGAACTTAGTCCATAATTTGGACTAAGTTCTCAACTTAATTCACACCATCGCAGTTTTGTGAATGGGACTACCTTCATTCTACTTTCAAAGAGAAATGATGGTTAGCAGATCATCTGTAAGGGGGTGAATATTTAATTCATGTTTCCTGCTAAGTAGATGCACTCCAATTGGATAATAATATCCTGCTTCTGGTGATTTTTTTGTACATAATTAGGTATACTTAATGTCTTCTGTGAAAAGAAATTTATCTTCTGTGAAAAGCAATTTACAGTTTAGGGTTCATTCTTTTTAGGATAGAGCATGTGTCCATTGCCTTTCTTTCTTTCCCCTTTTCTTTTGAACAGTTTCTTCCCAGTTCACAATATCTATTGCACATTTCAGATCCTGTTTTATTGTTGAGTTTCTCACACTAGTGATAGAATGTGGTATTTACCCAGATGGGTTAGATTTATTTCACTTATGAGCATGGAAAAAAATATGTATACATAAGATAGTTAAGATAGCTTTACAGCTAGCTTATCTTATTTTCTTGAAAAGAATGTTTTGTCCTAATATTATTTAGACAGGAGATCAAGCCTATATTTTTGTACTCTAACTAACTCCTACAAAGATAACAATATGCAGTGTATCAACTATTGTAACTATCCTATTAATCTGCTTTGAAACTTGGTTTCATAGTTTACCTTTTTTCTCTTTAAACTAAAAAATTAAGAATAAATAAATAGTAAAAAAGAAAATGTGTCAATTGGACTTGTTTCTTTAATTTTCTTTAATAATCTATATCCTTTCCTTTATCTAGTAGAAATTGGTTCACTTTCAAAATTTATTCACTTGATATTTCCTTCTTGCTATGTTAGGGAACCCTAGTGGTACTAAATTGGTAAATAAACAGCTAAAGGAAATTTTAACAATCCACAGAGACAAATATCTCCCTCTTGTGTTTTCCTTCTTTTTCTTTTAGTGAGTACTGATCCCAGAGTCTTCATACTAAGCCTCATCCCTGGGTCTTTTTTTCCTAATTTCTTTTTTATTTGTCTTTTTTATTTTGCGAAAAGGTCTTGCTATATTGCTAAGTCACCCAGGCAAAGTACCAACCTGCCTTGTGATCTCTTTGCCTCACCCTCCCAGAGTGCTGGGAACACTGCTGTAAGCCACCAACTCTGACCTCCCTTCCCCTTTTGGTCTAGAACTTCATTATTAACTTATATAGATGGGCTCTCCTTCAGAAGTCATCTGTCCTTAAGTCTCCTGCACCCATCTGCTTACCTAGAGACCCCTCCTTGTATGCTAGTTCTGCAATAGCTACTTGGTAATTGCTAGCTGGGTAGTAATTATCTTTGCATTGTCATTAATGTTTTTTTGACCTACAGCTTCCAAGAACAAATGAAATGTCAGGTATACACATAATAAATTTCAGTCTGACAGAGACTTGAGCTTTATATGTGTGAACAGGAAAGATATGAAAATATACCCACATTATGCTAGTATGTTTATGTTTGTGGGGTGCACACACATGCAGCTACACACACACACACACACACACTTTCTTCTATTTCTCTCTTTTTTTCTAATTTATTATAAGTACCTACGATAAGGTAATTTTAAAACCATTATACCAAAAATGACAAGACAGAATAAAATAATGAATATATGTAGATAAAATTAAAAAGTCACTCCACTTAATTTTTGGGGGGGATATTTCAGCTTGAAGTATAGAAAATTTTATCATTAATGAACTGTAGGTTATTTTCTGGAGTAAGTTAGACCTGGGTGTGTTGAATTAGAAATACTGAAAAATCTAGGATTAATGGAACCCTGCATCAGTTTGTCAAATGAATCTACAATAGGAAGTACGATCATGGACAGTAAGTTTTTTTGACTTAAGGACTTGAGAAAGAGAAAGAACATGAAGAGATTAAATTCATTTAAATGGAAGGAAAGGGTGGAAAATAACAAAGAGGAAGACACCAAAAGGTTATTGAAAAATGTTTTAGATTTCGCTGCCCTCTCTTGCTGTACGTCCCGTCTCTTCTTACCTCAGTGCATTTCACCATTTGCTGAAACTTTGAAAGTGCTCCCTTCCTTCAAGTGTTTCATGTGCAATTTGGTTTTTGTTCATGAACTCTCTGCCTACCCCTGTGTCTTCAAGGTTTTTACCTACCTTCTCTTCCAATAGATTTAGTGTTTCTGCTTTAATATTGTGAAAACAAATTGCATGTGAAACACTTCAAAGAATCAACAACTGGGATCTCATCCTACTGAAAAGTTTCTGCACATCTAAAGTAATCACCAGCAAAGTAAAAAGAAAATCCACAAATTTGGAAAAAATTTTAGCCAATTGTCTCTCAGACAAAGGGCTTCTATCTAGAACATATAAAGAATTAAAAACTATCAGCCCCTCCAAATTCAAAGACCCAAAAATGGGCAGCTGAGATGAATACACACTTCTCACACAAGGAGATACAAATGGCAAATAAATATATGAGAAAATGTTCAACATCATTAGTCATTCTAAAAATGCAAATTAAAACACTGAGATTCCACCTTACCCCAATAAGAATGGCTAGCATTAAGAAATCAACCAATAACAAATGCTGGCGAGGTTGTAGAGAAATAGGAACACTTCTCCACTGCTGGTGGAAATACAGACTGGTGAAACCACTGTGGAAATCAGTTTGGAGATTTCTCAGAAAACTAGGTCTAGAGGTCCCATTCAACCCAGCTATCCCCCTGCTGGGTATTTTCCCAGAAGATCTAAAAACATCATATCACCGTGATGTATGTGCACCTATGTTCATAGCAGCACAATTTGCACTTGCTAAAATGTGGAAGCAACCCAAATGTCCATCCACTGAGGATTGGATAAGAAAATTGTGGTACTTTTACAAAATGGAATATTACTCAACTGTATAGAAAGATAAACTCGAGGCTTTTATGGGTAAATGGTCACAACTAGAGACCATACTCATAAGTGAAATAAATCAAACATACATGTGCAAGCAACGCATTGATTCACTAGTATAAAACCCTAAAGGGTTAGTTTAAACTGGGAGATATGATAGACATTGTGAATTGATAGGAAAGCACTTAAAGGCAAAGGGCAACTGGGATGTGGGAAAAGAAAAGGGAAAGAAGGAGAAAGTTTGTATGTATGTATATGCAGGATAGTTAACATGGCTGTTCTACTGTCTTGTATTTCTTTGCTGAAAGAAACTGTCAGTGAGTCTTTGGTTGATCAGCATTGCATGTCTATATCTGTTTTCATGAGAAACAACTTTGAAGATATCAATATGTAATACAACAAGCATTGATAATTCCCTACCACTTTGTTTGTAACACTGTACTGTCTGTACTGTTCCTTTGCTATTTTGTAAAATGTTGTCTGTCTGTTAATGTTTTCCTCCTTTTATTAAAAAAAAAAAAAAAAAGTGCTCCCTTCCCAGAAGTGAAGTTGCTTAGGTGTCTCAAATATTCAACAAAACCATCTTATCATTAAGTGAAGAGACTGTTCCTGATCCCTCTTGCTGGGTGTGTGTTCAGGGCACACTTGCTGGATGTGCAACCATCCTCTGTATTTCGGGCTTCCTTCCTTTGTAGGAAACTCTTGTTATGCAGTACTGGTCACTTTTGTCCGGTGATGGACCCAATATGACATAGTCAATGTTTGGGACTAAATGACTGATTCTATCTTTGAAATCTTTCTCACTGTCATACAGTAGTTCAAACAAAACCCAAGGAATTATCCTTGATTTCTCTTTACCCTCTCATGCAGGCTATTTGATTTTTCAGTAAGTCTTTTCTAGTATAGAAAACATAACTAACAGACTTTTCTTCTCATTTTTTCATTTACATTTCCAGTTAATTTTTGTTGATAGTTATTTACAAGGCATAATAATTCCAGTCACTCTGGAGAGTCGGTACATCTAAATATTGGATCATAATCATTTTACTTCCCCTTTCATTCCCTGCCCTGCCTTTTCCTCCTATCCCAAACATACTTCCCATCTCCACAGTCTGTCTATGTCCTGTCTCTCTCTTCTGTATGGTTCTTCCAATTATTTATGTTGTGGTTTTCTCATAAAAAGGAAACCAAGTGATATTCACCCTTCTCTTTTTGATTTATTTTTCTTCATATTATGGACTTAAATTCTATCCATTGATGTAGAAACATCTCAAGCCCATCTTTCTTTATGGTGTACATAACTCCATTGTGGACATGTACCACGTGCTCTTCAGTCGCTCATCTGTTGAAAGGCAGATAGGCTTTGTCCAAAATGTAGCTCTTGGGGCTGGGGATTTAGCTCAGCGGCAAAAGCGCCTGCCTGGCAAGGGCAAGGTTGTGAGTTCGGTTCCCGGTACCGGAGGAAAAAAAAAAAAAAAATGTAGCTCTTACAAATAAACATGAGTACGCGTGTATCACTGAAACATGATGTTTTTAAATCTTTCACCAAGATATCCAGGAGAGGTATGATGGGGTAAAATGGAATTTCTACTTTTAATTTTTGTCAGATCTCCACTCTGATTGTCACAGTAGTTGCAGCTGTTCACATACCCACCCACAGTGTGGAAGAGTTCCCTTTTCCCCACAACTTTGTCAGCTTTTGGAGCTCTGTGTGGTAGCCATACTCACTGAAGTAAAGTGGAATATCCAAAGACTAGACACTACTGGAAATTTTATCTCCCACTAAATTGAAGACTCTTAAACAAGAACCTTAATTTACCTCAAAGGTAAATTCATCTATCTATATAAATAATTTATATA
The DNA here is from genome assembly GCF_000276665.1 of Chinchilla lanigera. Lineage (NCBI taxonomy): Eukaryota > Metazoa > Chordata > Mammalia > Rodentia > Chinchillidae > Chinchilla > Chinchilla lanigera. The sequence continues at coordinate 4,549,040 of NW_004955476.1, forward strand.
TACATAATTTATATATATAAAAACAAAAACTCAGCACCCACTGCATTCACTGAGGAATAATAGACATTTTTGCCATCCCCACGAGTTGTACCCAGTCTGTGACCAGTTTTTGTTTTCTTTATCTTTTTTTCCTTAAGTGGAATTGCCTTAGATCACATATAAATTCTAATTTTTAGTTAATTTATAGATATGACAAAATTTTCTTAGTGTTTGAAAACTGTTTAAATTGTATTAGTAACATAAAAATGGAAAAGCCCACAGTGAATTGGGAAATTCTCCTAGAGTAATCCAAACCATCATATGATGCTCGGCCTGCTGCAGTGATTTTTACCTGTTTTTTTTTAATTCTTTCCCTGACTCATCTACACTATTTACCTTTATACTGACATTTTCTAAGCATGTAATTTCCATTAACCATCCTAAAATTTAGTTTTCTGTAGCACTGGGGCCTTAAGCCCGGGCCTTCTCACTGATCTCGGTCCCCAGCTCCTTTACCTTCTTGATTTTGAGACAGGGTCACTAAGTCAGCATGTTACCCAGGCCCGTCCTCTTGTCAGGAAATCTCAACTCTCTTCTTCATTTATTACTACTGTTATTATCATCAGTATTATCATTGTTATTATTATTATAAAATGAGTGTTACATATGTATAATGATATAACATATAAAGATTGGATTTGTGATTCTTTTTTTTTGCATAATTATCTGGACATTCATACACAGTATTGCCTGACGGGCCAGGGGATTTAGCTCAGCGGCACAGTGCCTGCCTGGCAAGCGTGAGGTTGTGAGTTCAATTCCGGTACTGGAAAAAAAAGAAAAAAAAAAAAAAAAGTATTGCCTGAAGCATAGTTTCGACCAGTGGTGGCAAAACTGGCACAAAGTTCCATTCCTGTCCACACGCAAGCCACATTGACCCAGTAGCTGACCACGGGTAGCAGTTGTTTTTTAAACTAAAATGTCTTGAGTATTCAGGTTTCATTACAGGGTTGGACATTGCGATAAGTAAGAAGGCTTTGCGTTGCAGTTAGGGCACCCGGTTTTTACAGGATTATGAACACTGGTTTAGACTTTCTGATGCTGTAATTTTGATGTACTGCTGTTCTTTAGCCTTTTTATGGATCATAGTTTTAGTTGCAATTATTTAGTCTAGTTTTAAATCCCCAAAATTTTTCCCTATGTGTTTGTTTTCCTCCCAAGTTTCATCCACAGTTTTCTGAGAGTTTTCTCTTAAAAGAGAATACCTTTCGTCAGATGCTATTTGAGTTGACCACTGAGCTTATATTCCTTTATATTAGCAAATATGTTGGAGACCATTGATGGGGTTTTCAATATTTAATGAAAGTTGAGTTTTAGGAATAAATATCACTAGATCATAAACATTTTACATATTTTCAAATTATATTTACAAATCTTTTGTTAGAGAATTTCACTTTTTCTGTTGGTACACGGTACAGTGCATATTAATTACACCAGTCTTGGGAAGTTGGTACATGTACTAGTGTAGCTTCACCCTTTTTTGTTATCCTCTTTCTTTCTCTTCCCTTCTCCCTCCCCTTGTCTTTTGGGCCCATCCCTCTTTTCTCTCTCTTTTTTAAATTTTGCTCTTTAATTTACTCACATTTTGGTTTTCTTATATAAGGAAATGATGTGATATTTAATTTGATTAATGTGTCTTATTTATTTTTCTTAACATTATATGGATGTATGAAGTGCACCCATTTTCCTGCAAATGACTCACATTTATAGTTTTTAGGCAGAGTAGCATTCCATTGTGTGTAAATATGGCATTTTCTTTATCCATTCATCTGTTAATAGGCTTATTATCAACCACTTCCAAGTGTAGCTATTATGCGCTCTGCTGCTATAAATACGGCTATCATGGATCACTGCAGTATGCTATCTTTAATTTTGGGGGATGATACCTTGAAGGGAAACAGTTGGGTCAAATGGAATTTCTAGCTTTCATTTTTTGAGTAATTTCTAAACTGGTTTTCATAGTAGTTGTACATATTGCACAAGAAATAACATCGAGAATCAGCAATTGGAATTGTAGCTCATTAAAAACCTCCTACTTCATCGCAAAGGAAGTAACCAACTGCCTGAAGAGACACCCAGTGAAAAAAATAAAGTTGTTAGCTCTTCATCAGTCTTAGGACTAATGTTTAGAGTGTATAAATAACTAAAAAATTTAGGCTCCCCAAATAAAAGACCCAATCAAAAAGTGGGAACTTGGAATAAATAAATACCTCTCAAAATGTAGTAAAAGTGACCAATAGATACATGAACAAAATATCTTTTATCTCTGATCATTATAGAAACATTAAGGTTCGGTCTCACTCCAGAAAGAGTGATTCCCATCACAAAACGAAACGGTAACAAGTGCTGACCAGACATCAGGGGAAAGGAAGGCTTCCACACTGTTAGTGGGCATATGAACTAGTAAAACCACTCTGGAGGTGTACATGTTGTTAAGGATAGTTTCATGGAATCAAAAAATTGTTCAATTGAACTTCTGTATCATATTTACATATATATTTTTTACTTTGCTTATTTGTTTACTTTGTCTTACATGGAGTGGACCATCTCCATTAAATTTTATTTTAAATTTTTTCCTAGGTTATGTTGGTAAAAGCTTCATTCTTAATTAGAGGTTTTCCTTTTTTCTCACGTAACTATTAACGTTGTTTCTCTCTCAATAATACTTTAGCTATCCTCTACAATATTTGATATGTAAAGTTTCATTTTTATTCAATTCAATATATTTTACATTTTTGTGTTTCTTTCTTTTATTTTTAAGTGTGTTGCTTAATTTCTTTTGGTTTGGAGAATTGCTTTATATTGCATTTTGTCATACTTCCCTATAATCAGAAAATCATTACATATATTTTCAAATTCATTAAGGTATTTCATGGTGCACAATATAGACTATTTTGGTATGTAGTTTGTAGAAACTTAAAAAAGATTCATTCTGCTTTTTTTAGAGTGGAATATTACATAAATATGGGCTAAAGACTGCTGATTGACTGTGCTCTTCTTTATTTTTGTACTTATTCTGTGTACTATTTCTATCAACTGCTGTCAGTGGGTACTTAGACTTAGAAGTTCATAAGGCTATGATATTTTCCAATTTATTGTTCTCTGTTATATCCATTAAATAATTTCTATCATTCTGTCTTTGTGTTTATTGCTTTCTGCCACTCTTCTAATCTGCATTTGAAACCTCCTGTTTTATTATTTTGCTTTCAACATTTTTTAGTATAAAAGTTCCACTTGATTCCACTCTATAATTTTTCTTTTACTTTACTGAAATATTGTAGAATTGTTGGCCTTGTGACCATAATTAATTTATTGAAGCATTTCTGGAACTTGGAGATTTGAGGTACTGTTATGAAAATCCGGGTAGTTTTACTAGTGCGTGTGGGCGGTACCTTATGATGGCCTCCAGCGTGGGAGTTGGCGCATGTGCTTACCATATCTGCATTCTTTTCACATCACTTCCTCTCCCCTCACTTCCACTCCCTCCTGGTTTCTTGTGTCTTGTCTAAACCACTTGTTTGGACTGACTTCCTCGGACAATGTTCTGGCAGAATGAGGAGATGATGTCTTGTTGCTGATGGGTAGAGGGGGAAGAACCAGCTTCTCCCAGACCTCCAGCAGCACCACAGGGAAAATCCAGGCTCTGCTTACTGCTGGGCCAAGGTGAGAGTTTTCACATCAACAGGGCCCGATCAGATGAGAACACTGTCAGAATTACTTGGCCTTGGCAGTGAAGACCCTGCATCCACGAAAGGTTTCCTGAGATAACACAACCAGGAGTGGGAGAGGGTCTTGTTTTCCTCTGGGAGACGTGTCAGGCCAGGCTCTTCTGGTGGCCTCCACTGCCACCCTGTGTGAAGTCATCGCTGCCCTAGGGGAGCAAGTCTCAGTTTCCCGTTTGCAGCTTCCGGGCCACGGTGCCCATTTAGCCTGGGATCCTCACTGCCTGGCAGGGGTGGAGGGCAGGCTACATATGGACCCTGGCCGCCTGCAGTCAGGGCGATGCTACACCTAGTTTCCTGCTGCCTTTCACCTGAGTAGCAAAGATTTAGCCTATGTTTTGGGAGGTGCTAGATTTTCCTCTTTTACAACCACTGTTTAGGAGAACAGGATTTTGTTGGATCTTCTATTTTGTCTGTGTTTTATGAGTTTCTCAATTGTGGCTTCTTCATTAGCAATGTGAGATGCATGAGAAAAAAAAAAGGAAAACCAGAAAACCAAACAGCATTTACTTTCTTGAGCCCCAAATTTGTTAGTTGAGATACTTTCGTTCCTACACTTTTCTAAATCTTTTTATACTTATTATGTATACACTGGCCAGGATTTCTAGCTGTATCTGATAGGAAAAATAGGGAAAACAATAGATATTATCAATTTGGGGAATTAACAGTACACAAATTTATACTACTGATTAAGCATATTTGGGTCACTTATGCAACCTTTTATTGTGCAAAAATGTTTCATAAAACTTGGTGAATCCTAAAGATATCAAGCTTGTGGAAAATGCATCTTTTCCTTTCCTAGTTATATATGTATGTATACATCCATGTATGTGTGCTTATGCATTTTTTGTAATGGTAATCATTTCGCATTTTGTGGGTTTTATTTTTTGTTTGTGTGTGTGTGTGTGTGTGTGTGTGTGGTGCTGGGGATCCAACCCAGGGCCTCATGCATGCAAGGCAAGAGCTCTACCACTGAGCCACAACCTGAGCCCTCATTTAGTATTTTGAAATAAAATGTTTTGTTTTTGTTTTTGTTTTTCCAGTACTGGGAATCAAACTCAGGACCTTGTGCTTGCCAAGGAAGGCGCTGTGCCACTAAGCTATATCCCTGGCCCTGATAAAATGCTTCTACATTCATGTGTGGTCTGTGCTGTGCTACACTCACAGCTCTGTGAAGATGGAGCTCAGGTTTTGCTTATCCTTAGAACATCTGGCCTGGTATCATATATTTGAAAGGCACTTGCACATTTTTTATCTGAATAAGTGAGTTACTTGTGATTGCTGACATTTCATCAGATTGTGTAAACTGCTGGGCATTTTAGTACATATTTATGAAAAGGAGTATAAACATTGCAGGTATATCTAGAGATGCACTGTTTGATAAGCACAGCATGCGGTGGACCTGACTGCGGTCTGCAATACTTGCCTAAATTCTCAGTAAGTAGCTTGTATTCATAGTTTATTCAGCTTCCCAGTGCTTCTGCCTTCAAGCCTTGCTGACAACCACAGACAGGGACCATGTGACATTCTTGTGTGTTCTTGTAGCCTGATCCTCAAGGATGCATCTCTCTACAGCATGAGCACTGAGTCACTTAGACATCTTTCCCTCTAAATTTCACCTTCTTTAGGGTAATAGCTGTGCTTGCCAGGGATGACTGCGTACTGTCATGAATGATTGAATAAATAAACTCGATGTGTTAAATTGTAGTTTGTAACAGGTTCGTGTTCTAGTCTTTTGTGATTGTAAAACTTTACTTTGGTTAATTCCTTTTAAAACTAGAAGAGAACTGAGATTCGGAAAATGACACTCACCTGCTCAAGGTCAGGCACTATTTCTGCTCAGAGGTGAACAAGTGTCTGACTTCACAGCCCTTCCCTTGTGGTGATCCCACACTGCCTGAACAGTCAGGCGAACCTGTTCTTTGCCCGAAGTCACCGGGTATTCACGACTCACTGAACAGGTCCTGTTAATATCCGATTTGGCTCTTTCCATGAATGGCTTATGCCAAGTGAACTCTATGACAAATGTCCTACATCAGACCTAGCAGCTGAATTCAAATGTCACTGAAGTTTTAAATGCTCTACGTCATTAATTTGAAAGTTGGAGATGCTTACTCGTGAATGTTTTGTGATGCTATCACATTTTTTGCTATTATCTATCTTGTTATATTTTTCCTTAAAGGTTTTGCTGTTTCAAGCACTTTTGATTTCCATCATTTCTCACCGAAGGTTTACAGATAGAGCACTGTGGTATGCTTCCTCTTCCCCTTGATACAATGAAAGTTGTCCTCACAACTTTTCCCCTTCACTGGTCTTAATTCTCATTAAATTTGTAAAAAGAAAAATGTGTGTAAACTCATTCTCGTATACCTTACAATCTTTTTCTCTTATTTATCTTGCTCTTTATAGATAGTTTATTGTCAACACTATGGGGAAAAAGACTCCCAAATTTTAGGCAGACACAATTTCGGGTTGGGGAGAGCAGACGTAATTTAATGACTACTCGGTTCTCAGTTTAAATTCTAACTGCTTAATAGTAAGAGAGCCTTGGGAAGTTATTCTGTCTTTCTGAGTCTCCAGTTGTACATGTGAAGTAGTAATAACATACACTTCCTAGGTGTGGCATGTAAATTAGGAAATACATGCGATGAACTTGACAATGTTTGTCAGAAATCAATAATGTTATCTTTTACTTTGTGCAATTCCCTATTTCTGTCATAAAAAACAACTTATGCAAACTTTCTTTATATCCTTTTCTTATTTTTTATTTTTTTAAGGTACTGAGAATCGAACTCAGGACCTTGTGCTTGCCAGACAGGTACTTGCGCCGCTGAGCTATTTTCCCACCTTCTTTATTTCCTAAACAAGTGTGTAATTTTTTTAAAATCAGAGAAAAAGACCAGAAAAAAATTTCTTTCAAGGAGTTTTTAGTCGTGTAAGTTCCATCTACTACTGCCTGCGATTCCATTCCATGCTCATGAGAGCTTGTCTGGACTTCAAACTGGTCATGATTAAAACTGACCCACAAGAAGACGTTACTAAGGCAAACAACCACAACAAAACACTCATACATATACAACAAGAAACTATTTCTCTATTTGCAAATTTCCAACCTGACTTGGGTCTTGTGACCCTCACCTGTAATCCTAGCAGTCTGGGAGACTGAGGCAGAGGGTTTTCATATCTGAGACCCATTGTGAAATTCACAGACTTGCTGAGACCCTGTTACAAAAGAAATGGGGATGTGGCTCAGTGCAGAGTCTCTGGGCTCAATTTAAGAAATGAATTTAAAAATCTCAACCTCGGGGCTGGGGATTTAGCTCAGCGGCAAAGCACCTGCCTGGCAAGCGCAAGGTCATGAGTTGGGTTCCCGGTACCGGAGAAAAACAAAAAAAAAAAAAAAATCTCAACCTCTTTGCAGAATAGGTTGTAACCATTAAAAAATACAAACTCCAAGGAAAACATGTTTCTAAGGATTACAATGTTTACAAAATCTAATGAATAGTGGTTCAAAACAATAGATCAGGATTTCTTGAGGAAAAGTTTAATTTATCTTTAACAATAGGAGTTTGTAAAGATATTGATGTGTCATGTTTTTGGCATGGCACAGATTCACATAGAGACATAGGAAGATGCTTGATTGTGTTTGCTGGGAAGGAAGACAAGGACCAACTTCGTAGGCTGCCCTAGGTGGTCCACTCCATGCAAGATGCAGCAGTGTCACTGTGTTGTGGAATGTCCCGTCACTTAGAACAATGACAGACATTGGCTAAGTGCTAAATGATTAGCTGTAGAATATATTTTCTCTAACATTAAAGAATGTATCATTGCCTCTCTATAATGCTTACAAAGAGGCAAATCTGTCTAATATTAACTCCAGACATTTCTGTCAGCATTTATCATTTATGATCTTTGTTCCTACCAATGATTTGATTTCATCTTGTAAATTCTTTTAAATATCCTTAACTTTAATAATATTGCTATTTTAAGCATTGTTTCATGTTTACAGAGAGAACCCCTGAGTGTCAGATAAATACAATGAATTTTCCAAAACTAAGAAGGCAGAGTAGACTAATTTCATTCTCAAAGCCTGAATTTCAGATTTCAATCACTGATCAATAATTATCTCTATGTAAAGTAATACTGAGCAATATTAAATGGAATACCCGTGTAAAAATAATACTACTTATCCTCATTCCCAAGAACTCATAGTTTAAAGACAAAAACATAAATAAATGAATGATTACAGTATAGAGAGACAAAGCACCCGGTTGAGGATACCTGATTAGACAAGAAGTGGGGTCACTTTGCTCAGGATCCTGCTACATTTAAAGTACAGGAATAAAACACGCATGAAGATCTCACTGCAGGAGCTGAGGCTTCCAGGAGGGTCCCTAAGAACAAGGAATGGAGGGAGCTGATGGGAGTCTATTAACAGTGTGGATCATGAGAGTGTAAATCTTAGTAGTCATAATGTATAATTTAAAACAAGGATGAACTTTAGAAAACAGTAAGTAGGCTTCAACTCTCATTCTAATTATTCCAGCCGAGGATGTAGCTCAGTGGTGCAGTGCCTGCCTGGCAAGCACAAGGCCTCAATTTCGAGTCCTAGTACCAAAAACAAACCCAACCAAACAAACAAATAAATAAATAAAAATCATCCAATTATTTGACAATTCTTTCTGTAGTCCTAGATGGTTAAAATCAACATGCTAAGTTAACATCAACATATGATAATATCATACAATTTATGCAATGACTATTAGGAACAATTTTAAAAATACACTATTACTATGCTACTCTTTTAATCCTATTATCAAAATGAATTGTCTACATTTGTGAAATCAAATATATAAAGACGACAGAACATAGTAAAATGAAGACATCAATAATCAGAGAGGAAGAATATGGCTAGAGAAGGCGCTAAGAGAAAGGCAGAAATCATTATTCATGGTGATTAAGGCACACATTAGAGATGGGACAGTAACTTCACTAAATGGTACTGGGAAAACAAGGTGTGTGCAAACAGAAAGATAAAACTGAGCACTTAAAGCTGAGCGCTGTTCTCATATCATAAGCAAAAATCAAATAAATACAGATTAAAGAAGACCATGTAAGATTTGAAACTGTAAAATTACTAAGAGAAAATGGGGCAAAAGTCCTCAGCATGGGTAAAAATATTTTCTTCCTGACAACAAAAACATAAGGAACACACACAAAATTAAGGCAAGCAAGATTCATGAGAGTAAAAGCTTTTGTCCAATACAGTAAGCAAAGAAACAACAAGGTGAAATGATTATGGGATAGGACAATATCTTAAAAAAACACAGTATCCTCAAACAATAAGTTATATAAGAGGCTTGTACCCAACTTATAAGGATGCAATATGACAAAATTTTAAACTTTTTAAAATAAGCAAAGAATGTGGAAAGAAACTTAATAGAAAATGGCCCACAGGTTCACTGACAGATTTTGTGCATCACTAATCACCAGGAAATCAAAGAAAATGATTTCTCCTCCCAGAATCCTTAGATGGTGTGACCTAGAATCTTGACTGTCAGTTTAAATACCTTGATTGATACCTGGATTACTCAAGTGTGACTCTGATGTGTCCAATGGGCCACCGCCCCATGGCCCTTTGTCCTCCTGTGCACTTCCTCTGTGTTTCACTTTTTGGCTATGCCCTCCTGGAGCGCCACATTGACAACCCGACACTGTTCTCCAAGGTCATTTATTTGTCTATTCTGAGTGCAAACCATGTGATGACACCCTTACACACTATGGTCTATGTATTACATATCACAGCACCTTCCTTTCCCTGTGGAGACTATGGTAAAGGCATTTGTGTCTGCTGCAAGACTTTGTATGTGCTTATGACACTTAGGAAGAGACATGCTAGAAGAGGGAGAAAGGTGAGAACCAAAGCTGGTTGACAGTAGGTCATGTCCCCTGCATTTCTGCAGGCCAGAACCTGCAGGTAGCCCTTAGTGACTCCACACTTAAAGACCCCTGAAATCAGGTGCCATAGCAGAGTAATTTTCTCAAGATTTTCTACGTTGGAGCTTCTTCTAGTATGAAGTGCTGACCTCAAAATTGTTGTTCACATAAAGGAGAGGTCTGTGAAATACCATGAGCAAGCAAGTGGGTACTGGTGATACTTTAGCTCAGGAGAACCATCTTCCCCATTCTTCTCTATAGTGAGCCCTTCCCAGGCCTTATCACAGTCCTAGAAGCTTGTATTTGTAATTCTATGGAAATGTCATTGGAATTCTAGTGAGTTATTTCTAATCTACCGCTTCCAGTGCAACCCATGGCGAGAATAAAGACACTAAGGCATATTTGCAGTTATGGGGAGCCAAGGGGTCCTAATCCAGCTATGATGATGGCATACCAGGCTGAGCCCAGGTTTTATTAATTGATGAGCAAGGGGGTATCTTGTGGATAAGTGACTGTGAGAATAACAGGAAGTACATGAGTTCTGTAAGCTGGGGGTGTGGGAGGCCTCAAATGACCTCTGCAATATGCAGAGAAGATACACGGAAAGAGTAATCTCCATGATACAATCTGAGGTAGTATCTCAGGTTTTGGGGTCCACGCTTCAGCTCTGATGTGCAGTTTTTATGCCCTGGGAAGTCATTGCCTCTTACCAGAGACTGATCCGAGTGGACACTGTGGAGCATGACTCTTCATCACTCCCTGGCTCACATATACCTTTGGGGAGCTACAAGGTAGGGCAACATTGACCTGTCACCTTGCTTCAGAGAGTGCCATCAGCACCTCAGCTAGACTGATTTGCATTGCTTAAAGCCAACTGAAGGGATCAGCGAAAGTCCTAGCCCGTTTTGTACATATCAATGCACAGCAATCGGGCCAGGTTTAGACCAGATGGTGAGGTGATAACTGCTCTTCTTGCAAGGAGCGTCATCCAGGTGGCCCTCCACATTTCTCCACTGAAAACAGCTGTGTGTGACGGTGGTAAAGATGAGGATTTAGACCGGACAGTATCAGGGTTGAGCCTGTGTTTTCTCAGGTCTGCTATCCTGTTTCCTACAGACTCAGGAGCTGTCATATTTTGTCCTCAGCAGTGAACAAGCTTGAAAGCTTCTCCATAAAGCGAGACAAAATACATTACTTCTCAGCCAGGAAGCCCTGACATTCCTCCTCACGTGCAAGTTCGCAGTGAATTGCAATTGCTTTCTTTTCTTGTTAGAAATTCCATCCATAGTTCCTTTTACATTCTCCCCTGTTAGATTTTCATCAGTGGCAATGGAAACTTTCAATCAATTACATGGAAGTACATAGACTTTGTAAATGACACTGAAAGTTTGATAATCTCTGCCTAATTGTTACTAAACTTTAGCCAATTATTCATAAAGAAAAGACTGTTATGAATCAACTCTCCAGGCTAAGCAAAATCACAGTGACTGTTAAAGTCAATGGATAGAAAATGATAGCATTTTCTAAATTGTGATCAACATTAAACAAATTAGTAGACATATGAAATTGAATATCTGCTGCATTTTACTGCAACTAAAAATGTTCAAGCCTAGATTCAAAGTCTAAGATGACAAAGAGTTCTCGAGGTTACCATATTGCACTGTACGATATATAGAATGACAAGTCCTAGGGCGTTATTATTTTATTATTATACCTCTGCCAGCTCCAGGCTACTGGCCAAATCTGGGAAGCAGCATATTTCTGTAAGCAGTTCTATTGAAATACAGTCATACTTACTTATTTACATATTATTTCTGGCTGATTTTATTCAGTGTTCAGTAGTAGTGACAGATATGATATGAGATCTCCAAACCAAAACATTTACTGTCTGAAAACTACTGTTCTAAAGTATAAGAAATTCATTCATTAACATTAAAATACAGTGTATTTTACTACTTTGTTATGTCAAAAATTTTGCTTCCCCTCTCTATAAATAATACCTTATTTTCTGTTGTATGGATATTAAAATTATATATTCTTATCAGCAAATGTTTTATTTTACCTAAAAGTAATATTTCACATTGAAAAAAGTATAGCCATCACATGCTAAATCATGGTTCACTTATTGTGACTTCACTGTATAGAAGGTTTTTAAAAAATATACATCTAATTCTGTATTGCAGAGTTTTTGCTATATCGTGGGATTTTGCAGTACAGAGGTATTTATACAATATTTATGATTTTAAATATTGTTGCCTAGGGGCTGGGGATTTAGCTCAGCGGCAAAGTGCTTGCCTGGCAAGCGCAAGGTCGTGAGTTTGGTTCCTGGTACCGGAGAAAAACCAAAAAAAAATTTAAAAATAAATATTTTTGCCTAAAAAATTAAAACAATATAAAATATATAAAAATATTAATTCAAATACACTAAAAGAATTCTAAATTGAAATAAAATACTGTACAGTATATAGTTCATCAGTGGATGAATACCATACTGTACACAGCGGAAATGCAGTACGCCATTCCTGCCGCCTGAGTTAGGCAGAGCCGCCTGGCTGTGCCGTCCGCACTAGGAGCCGGCCTGGGCCGGGCGAGTGGTGCGGGCTGTGAGCTGGGCTGGGTTGGGTCCGGCGTGCCCTGCTCCCCGGCTTGCTCCCGCTCTCCATCCATACCTGCGCCGGCCCCGCTCCTGCCCTCAGAGCTGAGAGGCTGATTCACCCGGGAACCCTAGGCGCCGCCCGAGCGGGAAGCCAAGGCTTTGGGAAGGGTCTCCCCAGTAAGGCACGCAGGAGTGTGGGAAAGGTTCATAGGAGTGTGGGAAGGGTTTATAAAGCCTAAAAATATATAGAAATAATACAATAAATATAATGCCACTACTTCTCAGATTTTCATCGTGGGACTGGAACATATCTCCTGCAACAGGTGAGGGATCACTGCAAAAGCTTTCTTTTTCTTATTTCTAAAGCATTTTTTTAATTTTCTGGAAAAATAAAACAAAATCTCAAAACAAAATAATAGGAGAACAACAACAGTTTTTATTTTTTAATTTTGATACTATCCCATTTTTGGTAGGAAATTTCCCAAAGCTTTCTTCTTTTTGAGAGGGAACAGTTTGATTAATTGGGAATATCGAAGTGATATGTAGTGTTTTGAAACCATCAAGTTTATACAAGCGGAAGTGGACTTTGCAGTGCTTCTGATCGTTATGTTACACCACTAAAACTATTGGAGAGATTATGTTGAATGGAAAGACAAAAATAAACCAGCTGGCTTAAAACTCATGTGTGTGCACCATACTAAGGTAAGCTGCTGTCTCAGTTTAAGGAAATATATATGATGTTACTTGCTTAGGGATAAAATTTCAAACCAATATTTAAAACCTCAAAGTAGACATAATCTATTAAGGGGCTTCTCAGCCAGTAATAGTTGACCATGATCAAATAACTGAATATTGGCAAAACTTGTCATGGAAAGGAGATGATAGCGAGCAAGAGAGCTTTAGGGTAACACCACGGGGGTGCCCATTCAGGCCCTGTGCAGAGGAAGGGGCACTTCCTGTAGTTCCGGACTGCCCTCCTTGGAGGAGAGCTATTCTGTTGCAGTAGGTGGCTACCTCATGTTCTGGTTCCCAACACACCTTTCTGAAGACTTTCTGAACTCAAATTTTCCCTGCGAAAAGGGGCCCTTTTTGAAGTACTCACAATCTCTGTGTTTGAGAGCCGGGCCCGGAACAAAACAGCACGACCACACTGAGCAGTGCATCTGGGACAGCTCGCGCATGACAGGCAGTTCAGAGCACACTGCGGTGCTTTCTGTGTAAGTGCAGTGTGAGAAACCGCACTGTCTCCATCAATGGGTGTCTGTGTTTACCCAAACTTTACTAATTATTATCGCATACTCTGATTATTAGGCCCAGCAAATAATTGGGACCCTGAAATATTTATTATCTGCAGTGTGTCCAGGGTTTGTCACTATGGTGTGCTGATGACAGTTGCTTCATGATGAAGCAAATATAAAGTATATTATACTTTGGCAGAAGGAAAAGTGTTGGAAGGCATACTCTTTTAGGGTTCGTGTTTAAAGTGCTTTTAATCTTGAAAAATATTTTCTAGTATTTTAGCTTATTAGTACATGTGTGTAGTAAATAATGCTTACTTTCCTAGTGGAAGTGGGTCCAGGTACACAACGAATCTTATTTTATTTCTCCCCTTTCCCTTGCCTCCACCATCCCTTGATCCCCTTCCTTTTCCCCTGTTACTAAGTGTTGACAGTGCACAATGCTTACAGTACTTGGGTGGAGGCGGTTCGTGAACCCACGCATCAAGTTGCTTTATTTGTTCCTTGTCCCTCCCCGCCCCCATCTCCTGATTCCCTTCCCAGCTAAGACACGTCTTCCTACTTCCTGTAGTCTGCCTTTCACTTTGTTCTTTACTTTTTTCTCATTTGCTCACGCAAGAGAAACAATGTGATATTTAAGCTTGTATGTCTGATTTATGTCACTTAACATAATTTTAAAGTAAAGGGAATTCTTACCAAGTCATCTTTCTCCACCACACACGCGTGCATGCACACAGACACGCTTGGGAAAGGAGCCCTCATCATGCCTACGGCTCATGTTTCTTCTGATCTTTGGGCAGGCATTCTTTCCCTCTTCATTCTCAGCATTTCAGAAACCTTAGTTTCCCAGCACTTAATAAGGTGTGATGGAGTTCTGTGGGAATTTCTTCCTTCCCTGTTTTGCATTCAGGGCCACTGAGACATTGAAGGCTTTCGCAGAGATTCTGGCTTTGAGCCTTGAAATGTTGGCTTCTTTTCTCAAGTTAGGTGCGAGTCCATCCTGACTGATTAATTATGAAAGCATTCCCTAGGCAACTGCCCCAGGTTGTTTGGTCCATTAAATGAAGAGAAATAAGAAAATGTGCATACCTACACGCATATTAACATGCATATACACATGTACATTTAAGGAATTAACATGAGAATATATGTTATACACAATGCTATCTTTATATACACATACAAACAAAGCTATGCAGTAAATTCTGTAAGGGGTGCAAAATTTTGCGTGATAAACTTATGTCAGCTGAAAGTACAAATTAGTACACAAAAGATGATATAGGAATGTAATGGAATAAGCACTAAACCTGGCCCCAGTAGCAGACAACCTGCTGCTGCTTCTGATTTCTGACCCTGGAAGTGACCCATATAAAAATGTAATACGGCTAGGTTTTTATCAGGTGTCATGGAAGTCAGGCATTTGCAGGAAGTAAGCATTTTCTGTTAGTTTCAGAATAAGTGGAGAAAGCTGTTTGGCATTTGAGGGTATAATAGCATATATGAACTCACAAAAACACAATAGATAGCATTGCACTGTTGCTTTGCCAGGCAAATTTTGGTCAACTTGTGTAGTATTAAGGTGCTGTTATGTAAAATCAAAATAAATTTATTACCCTTACTTTTGAATGTTGTGAGGGACATGGGGAGGATTAGGCATTTGGCATCACTGTGAAGGAGCTTGCCATTTTCCGATAATAATAATAATAAGCATTTTACATTCAAATAATTTAAAATAATTCTTCACCAAGTCTTAGAAGACGTTTTGTATACAAGTAAAAAGATGATTCATGTTCCATTAACCCTGCCTCACCATTACTGGTGAGCTGCAAAATTGAGGATTGCTATCAGTGGAGGTTTTCGGTATATATATTACCACTGTGCATTCTAACTTACAACTTTGAGAATCACATAGATAAAACACCAAATTTTCTTTGCATAACTCTTTGTTGTCTGCCTGCCAGTGCTTGAAAATCTGTTTGCTCATCATAGCAATCCTAACTGCATTTCCAAAAAGCAGGATCCTAACAAGGTCTCACTCATCCTATGTACCATATGTGAAGAAGACAAGCAAGTCAAACGGACTAAGGGTAATCACAAAGAAGACCGAGGTTCACAAATATAGAGCAGCATGAAGGACTTCTCAAAGAACAGGAACCAAGCCAATGAAGTAGCCTGAAAGCACAGTTGTGTATGTGTACATTTCGGGCACTGTAGAATTCACCCAATGTTATTTGAGAGAACATGCTCAGACATTTGAAAGCAAGATGAGGATGTATAGTTCATCTTGAAACAAACACTATTATATTCTGCTGACTTCCAGGGTTACTTTTTTTTTAGCAAAGGATGAAGCATTATGCTTTTGAAAATTTCAAAATAAATTTCTGAATGGCGTTATTTCTATGTCAATTTCATAGACATTGCATTAAAAATCGTTTGATTTGAACCTTAAAAGGTATATAATAATTTGGAGGAAAAATGTTGGGCAAAAAAAAGTTCTGTAATTTTTCTAAGCTGACTCTTATGTGCTACCATAGCAAAGTGGTGTCCTTAATATACAAACTCAAACTTTCAAACAAGAAATACAATTTTAAGCCAGGTGTGGTGGTACATACCTGTAATCCCAGCATTTGGGAAGCTGAGGCAGGAGGATCATTGCAAGCTTGACACCAGCCTGGATTATAAAGTGAGCTCAAGGCCAGCCTGAACTGCATAGTGAGAACTGGCTCAAAAAGACATACAAAAAAAAGAAAAAGAAAAAGAACTACAGTTCTGGTTAAAAGTTATTTTACAAAATCATAATTGTCTTGTATCAAAAGTTTTACATAGAATGAAGCAGACCAATTTTGGCCTATTTTGAATTTTTAACAAGTATATATTTACTATCTCAACAAGAATTAAAAATGACTGAAAATGTAGTTGCTGATACTTTACAATTATACATTAACAACATGGATTTTTGTGTTGCTCAAAAACTGAAGCATCAATTTTTGGCAGGAATTTTTACATAATTAAAATTTCTACTTCTGAAAAATATATTAATTTTAGCTTTTATAATACTATGGCTGTATAAGTAAATAAAGCAAGGGAGTTTAGATCACAACCTCTAGAGAAAGAATTCTAAGAATATACACAAGAAGGCTTACCATTTACCTGATCTTGAGCAAACTGCGTAACTCTCTACGTTTTAGTTACCTAGCTAGAAGGAAGCTTTTGCAAGCATAACCAATGAATAAGAGACTTAGGAGAAAAAAACAGTAAATAAATATTTAAAAATTAATACACAAAACATGATAATACAAACAGGATGATTTAGAAATTTTGACCAAGACCTGGAAATTGTATCATAGAACTGAAGAGTGAGATTACACCATACTCAGAAACAAGGACTTAAACTGTGAGGTCTTATCTACATTTGTTTCTTTGAGCTCTCACAGAATTTGTCCTTATAATTTCTTTTGATTAATGTAGTAGCTAAAATTATGCTTTAAGCATATGCCACATTTCAGGGTATGCAACCATTTGCTTTCTATTTTCTCCAAAAGAAAGCCTTTGACAACTTTAATTTTGTGAACCAAGGCTCAGATCATTTCCCCTACCCTAGGATCAAGTTTTATCTTCAAGTTGTCCCAGTGCTTAGTGCTATGATTTTTAAAAAAGCAAATGCTTTATTTCTGGAGTCAAGCCTTCAGGAACAATAAATAAACAATCAACTGAGACAGTCATGCAATTTGTTTCAGTTTTTTCTGTGCATTAATTTGTGTTACCTTCCTCGTCCCTGTAGTCATTTGAATTTGGAAGTGATCTAATTTAAGAAGTGGGAGGATCCTGAGTTTACACAATTAAAATTATCGTTGGCTTTCATTTTTACTTTTTTAAAGCAAAATATCACATGAAATAACTGCTTTATTTTTCTCTTTTTGACTTTGACCAGCCACGTAGTTCTTAAGTTGAATCCTGTGAGGATGAGTGATAATTACTGGAATTGAAGTGCAAGGAGTCATAACTTGCTCTCTCAAGAGATCAGCTTTGCACTGTACCCCTCTTAGTTACCATGGTAACTTTAAACATAACATAAAGATAAGACGGACTCCTCAAGAGCCATTGTCAACAAGTTCTGAAAAAATAATTCTGACATTTTTATCTCTTTCATAAAGAATGGTGACATTATTCATAAATTATGTACAAATTCTGCCAACAAATAAATACAGACACTTGACCTCAACTGCTGGGTGAGAAAAACAGAAAATATTTCTGCTAAAATCAAAGACAGTACTGCCCACTTTCACCCTTACTATTCAAAGAATTACTTCAAATTTTCCCCTCATAAATTAGGCAGAAGATGGAAATAAAAGGAATATAAATAGGTAAAAAAGAAAACATCATTATTTGTAGATCATGTAATCTTATATGATAAGAATATAGAGTCTCCAACAAAAGACTTGGAGCTAATAAAGTTAACAAAGGAGCAGAATATAAAATTAACATTAAAAGTCAATAGCTTTTCTATACAATGATAAGGAACTAGCACAGGAATAAACAGGAAAACAATTCTATTCACAATAGCTTAAAAACAACAACAAACCACACTAGGAATCCACCTACCCAGGGAGGTAAAAGGCTGTACACTAAAAGTTTGCAGGACACTGAAGAAAGAAATTTGAGAAGGCAGAAGATAGCATGATGGCCCATGGTCATGGGTGTTATCCTGAAAGCAGTCTAGACATTCAGTTCAATTTTCATCAACATTTCATGTGCATTTTTCACAGAATTAGAGAAGAAATCCAACGGAGTACAAAAGACCCACATTAACCAAAGCAATCCGAAACAAAAGAGCAGGGTTAGAGGTGCCGTAGTACCAATTTCAAATTGTACTACAAAGGCATAGGAGTGTCAGTGTCACAAAAACTGATCTGTACATCAATGGAATAGAACAAGGGAGGCAGAGGAAATGCTCAGGAAGCTGTAGCCATCTAGGGTCCGAATACACATGGTAAAGTGCAGACAGCCACAGGGAAGGGTGATGCTGGGAACACTGGAGAGCTACAGGCAGAGGACTGAAACTAGCTCCCTGTCTCTCGCCACGTACAAAAATCAACTCAAAACAGGTTAAAGACATGGATACAAAACCTGAATTTTGAAACAGCTAAAACAGAAGCTTTGGAGTCGCATGCATAGTAAAGTCTTGCTCAGTAGAAATCCCACAGGACAGGAAACACTAGCAAGAACCAAGAAATGGGACTACAGCAAATTAAAAACACTTTTGCAGATACAACGAAAGAGACAGTAAACTCAGTGAAGAGATTCCCCCATCATTTCTCTCATTCAAAATGGGAGGAAATATTTGCCAGCTACTCTTTGGACAGAGGATTAGTACCTGCAATATATAAAGAAGTAAACATTTTAACGAGAGGAAAAAAGTATCCCATCAATACATGAACAGTTAATTCTCAAAAAAAGGGGGAAAGATGCAAATGACCATAAATATATGTTTAAAAGTTCAATATCTGTAGCAATTAAGGAAATGCAAACAAATCTACACTGACATTCCACTTTTCCCCAGAATAACTGTAATTAAAATATTGCAAACAATAAAATCTGCCAAGGAGGTGGGGAAAAAGGAACGTTTCTACACTACTGATGGGAATGTAAATGAGTGAAGCTACCATGGAAACTGGTACAGAAGTGCCTCAAATATCTGAAAATAGAGGGACCACTTGTCTCACCTATGCTGTTCCTCAGTGCAGTCCTGAAGGATTTGAAGACAGCAAACCTCACTGTAAGGGAAACTGAACAGCCAAGTTTACTGCAGCACAATTCACGGAGACCCAGATATGGAACCGGCCTAGCTGCCTATCACCAGGTGGGTGGATAAAAATATGTGGTGTATGGAACAAGGGAATTTTATTAGTGTAAAGAAGAACATGTTTTTCACAGGAAGATGGATAAAACTGAAGATCATCAAATCGAGTGAACTAAGTCAGATCCCAAAAAATATATCTAATGTTTTCTCTAATCTGTGGAATATAAAAAAAATGTTGTGGAAGTAGAAGGGCGATTATTATTAGACACGAGGAAGGGAATGAGGATGGAGGGAAGGTAGCAAAGGGAATGGATATGATCAAATTACGCTATATCTGTACAGGGAAATGGCACTTGGAAATCCAATGTTTTATAAGATTAATACACATTAATAAAATTCGTTAAGATCTTAAATTCTACATGCAATACATACGATTTTGAGAGTCATATGTACCTCTATTCCTAGCACTTTGTGAGGCTGAGGCCAGAGATCTGGAGCTTGAGTAGAGTCCAGGCTCCCTCAACATATTATTATTTTTTTATGTTTTTATTTTTTGGTTTTTCTCCGGTACCGGGAACCGAACTCACGACCTCGCGCTTGCCAGGCAGGCACTTTTGCCCCTGAGCTAAATCCCCAGCCCCTTCTCTCAACATATTAATAAAGGGAGTGGGAATGCAGTTTATTACGAAGGCTTTGGGTTCAACTCCTTCTGCAAAAACAAAAAGATTGTGAAGTGTCAACACGGAAGGGAATGTTCATGTGAGTTAACAAGCCATCTGAAATAAATACATTTCAATCTACATTAAAAATATATTTTGTCACCACTATATAGAGGGAAGCATTTTACTTTTAGTATACCTGGATCCAAAGTATTTAGTTAAATAATCAGCTTACATAAAATTAAACTAGCGCACCATCGTCACTTGTCAGGACTTTTTTTTTTCAGTTTTAAAAGTGGAACCCAGAGTGTTCACACGGAACAACAGCTTCAGTCTTTCTTTATTTTCTGTTCATTTTGAGACAGTGTCTCCAGCCCGTAAACTGACCAGGCCAGGCTCCCGTTTGCAAGTCTCTTTCCTCAGCCTCCCAGAGTACTGGGAATACAAGCATGTATCAGCACATCCACTTTGTCTGAACTCCTTTCAAAACCCTTTACAGTGGTCTCCACACTTCCTACCTTCCAAAAGGAAGACATGCTCTAAAAGTAAAATATATTACATGAGGTAATATAAAAGACGAAGGCCAAACAAAATTTCAAATCCAATATATGAAAACCGAAAATTTTCTTTTGTAAAGCATAGATGCTCCGATTGAATTTTAAAATGTAAGCAGAATATATTATCATCAAATAACAAAAATATTGAGTCAATAATTAATGACTAAAGAACAAAAAATATTTTTCACATTAATATTATTTTCATATAAAAAGGAAAAGCATAAAAATCTATAAACCTTTTGCACTATAGATAAATACTAATAAAATAAATTAGTAAATTAGATTAACATTAAAATCTATGAAAAAATTTATAAAGAATACATACAATTCACCAATGGTTGTTATACTGCAAATTGTTGTTGAAACATAAAATGCCCAGAATACCAGATATAAGCATGCAAAATTGGTCAAAATATAAAAAAAACTTTTAATCATTAACTATTCTCCTTAACAAACCTTCAGACACCAGTAGTACAGCTATGCCACTGATCGATACATACATTTATTTGTTTTTTTGTTTGTTTGTATTTTTTAATTTTTCGTCCAGTACCAGGAATCGAACTCAAGACCTTGTGCTTGCCAGGCAGGCACTGTGCCACTGAGGTAAATCTCCAGCCCCAGATCCATAAATATGTAATGCCATATCATTTTTAATGTCCTTGCTCTGTTTTGTTTGTATTTTGCTACTGTTCTTTTTTTTGTACTATTTTCTTTAAAATGAAAAAAAAGAATACATGCAAGCTGGGTGTGGTGGTGCATCCCTCTGATTTCAGCTCTTGGGAGGCTGAGGTAGGAGCAACATCAGAAGTTTAAGGCCAGCCTGGACTACACAGTGAGTTCAAGGCCAGCCTGAACTGTGTGGTGAGACACTGTCTCAAAAAGAAAATGTAAAGTTGGAATAATTTTTTTATAATAGTATCTTATAGATTTTAATAGCCCATGACAAAACAAAACTGTCAAGCAAAGTGGTTTTAAAAATATAGCTTAATCTGTAGTAAAAACAATTTATGGAACTTAGATTAATGTTTCCCCTTAAAATTGTCAATGAAATATTTAAAAACAGATGCAACTAGAAACCATACACATAAATAAAATAACCCAGACTCATACATGTAAACATCACATTGACTCCTGAGTGTAAGAACTTGAAACAGTAAATAAGATCCAAAAGGTACAATAGATATTATGGAAAGGAAACAAACTGTTCAAACAGAAAGAACAACTGGGACAGGGAAAAGAGAAAAGAAGGAAGGGGAACAAAAGATATGTATATATTCACAAGATAGCTATGATAATTGTACTACTAATTTCTATTAGTTTATTGAAAGGAACTATTGGTGCTTTTTGGGGGAGGTACAAGGTCTCATTATGTAGTTAAGGCTACCTAGAACTCACTATGTATCCCAGACTGGCCTCAAACTCCTGGTGATCCACCTGCTTCAGCCTTTTTTTTTTTTTTTTCCTTGAGACAGAGTCTTTATGCAGTTCAAGCTGGCCTTCAGCTCACTTTGTAGCCCAGGCTGGTCTTAAACTTGCAATGATCTGCCTGCCTCAGCCTCCTGAGCGCTGGAATTACAAGTGTTCACCACCACACCTGGCCAGTTAGTGCTTATATTGTTTGATGAATTTTGTGTGCTTGTACCTGGTAGTCTGTGCAACTGCTATGAAGATAACAATATGCGATATAATAACAAATGTTAATTTCCTGTCATCTTGTTTTGGAATTTTGTATCACTTTTATTGTCTTTTTCTGTATTTAAAATTGAAAAAAGAAAAAACTAAATATAAAACAATAAATATTTCCAAAATCTAAATTCTGCAAAAGAAATTTACCTCTGCAGAACAATGCCATTATTAATTGATTACAATAATTTTATTTCAATAAAAAGAAAAAATCTAAATTCTAATATATTTGAATAAAGAGAATGTTTAAAGAAAGCCTAGGAATAAGGATGACAAAACCATCGAAGTTAAAACTGCAAGGTAGAAGGAAAGTAAATCTGAAAAGTAAACATTTTCAGAATGTATAACATGGCTAATGCACAGATTAGATACTGACTCACAGCACTTGAGAAGTATTAAGCAAGACAGAGAAAATAAATTAAGCTTTTTAAAAAAGAAATTAGGACAACTCAAGTCTTGCAAGCAAGGAAAGAATTTATGATAATAAAAATGGAAACAGTTGGAAAAGAGAAATGGTTGGAAATAATGAGCAAATCCAGGGATGTTTGTGAAAATATGTAATTAACAGACACAGTGTTAAGTAAACTAATGAAGAGAAAACTCCCAGAAGCACAGGTAGAAATGAACTAGAGCAGACAGCTCTGAGTACCCAGTAAATAAATACTTTCAGGTTAAACAAAACTCCTGCCCTAATTATACGCAAACTAAGTGATTTCTCAGAAAAAATATATTTTAAAATACAAAACCAAATTGCAATGAAGGATCTGGAAAATGTAACTATACCAGTTACCACAGGAAAAAAAAAAAAGAGGAAAGTAGAAGTGCACCTCCAATTCTAGTCTTCTCTGCGAAGCTTCAACCTTTTTACATCTTCACTGTGAACATTTTGTCAAACTTTTCAGTAATAACTTGATTTCCATTCTTGTCATTATTGAGTGTATCTGTTTCTATATCTGAATCTGTATCTATATAATCTATATATGTAGATTTACATAGATGGAATTATTTTGTTTCTAAGAGGAAGCAATACTTCATAATTTATATTTTCACTCTTTTTACTAGTATCTTCACATTTTCATGACCCATCATATTGATTTTTCATTGAATTTTTACAGCAGCATTTCGTTATGCACTGTATATTTGGGGGGTTAAATATTTTTTTCATATTCAACATTTCAAACTGTTTTGCATGAATATGTTCTATTACCTTATTTATTTAGCTATTGTTTTATGCTTTGCATTGTATTGTCTGTGCATTTTACTACTGTGTTTTTAGTTCATTTGGTTTTTTTGTTTGCTTTTATTTGTTTAGTATGGCTCGTCCTGCACTCGTCATCTATATACTGTCCCGCGCATAAATTCTCTCGCCGCAATGCTTCCTTCCTCACGCCTCTCTGTCCACCTCTCTGAACCGATGTCTGAACAAGTTCTTTCTTATGCACCTCAGAGCGACCCAGGAGAGGGAAAGCCTTTATTTAAGGGAGCGAATTTGCTTTACTCATAGTATTATTTCGAAGTCCTGTTTAAAAGTTGCCCATCAAGTTTGCAGATTGTTGCTTGCTGAAGTCAATCTTCTAAAGCTCTATCATAGAGAATAGACAATAATAGCGTCCTCTGTTCTTGCAATAATTGTGTTTCAAAGGGATGACTTCTTGGTTCTTGAGGAAGACATTTCTGTAAAATTTCAATAAGATAGCAAAAGACATGAAAAGTTGATAATTTCTTTTTTATTTTAAAGATAAAGTAATGAAAACATATTAACAAACACCCATACGTTTAGAAAATAACACAACATGTCTACATTTGTTTAAGCTGAGTATCCAATTTGAAGATAATAGGTAATACAATCACCATTGTTAATTTCCTATCACCTCGTCTGAAAAATTGACATTTTCTAAAGTAAATGTGAAGAAAAGGGAGTCAAGAAGAATCCAGTCTAAATTTATCTACGGTGAGGGGAAAGTCAGCCATTTTGGTCACTGATAAACCGGAAATACATAGTATTTGTGTAAGAGACTGGGAGATGGGTGACCGACTGGGTTCCTGTCAGTTTCTGTGAGGGGCCCCTTTCCTGGGTCACTGAGCAGAGAATTATGTGGACAAGACTTCGTGCTTTACATATCGATGACTGGCTTGAAGCCTGCTACACATGTGGTTTACCTCATTAAATAAGAGTTTTAAGTGGTATTTATCTGACCATAAAAATAGAATATGTGCAAAAGATAAAACATTTATATTTATTCAGCTGAGTTTTCAACAGTGGCGCTGAAGGTGTGAAAAATATAGTGTCAGCCTTATAAAAATTGAAGAAAATGGTAGGAATGTCAGGTCACAGTAAATTATTTTTGAAATTTGAGGAGTCACAAGATGTCATTTAGATAAACATTAGTAGTTACAAAGATGCCACTAATGAAATGTTAGATAATAACATATGCATTCCGACTTCTATAATTTTTAAATTGGTGAATTCTCAAATTCATTTCTAACAATAAAATACCATCTACAGAATATCCTGTTCATACTGAGAGGCATTGCTCATCCTGAGGCAGGTCAATGTCACATATTTTCTAATGAGATAAAGAATTCACTATGTTTCCTGATAAAGAAAATCCATTCCTCAGAAGTTGTCTAATATAACATGATTGGAAAAACTTGCAGCACATACTGAATAACTTGGAATCACTTGAAGGACGTGCTGATTTTTGAACAATCTAAATGATCTCAGTTTAAAAATTGTGACTAGAAAAGGTTTTACCATTTTTAAGTAATACACACTTAGTGAGAAAACTGAAAAAAAATCATGTCTCAGCAAACAGTCTATTTCACAATTTGGGATGAATGTATAAAAAAAGTAAACATGCAGTATCTGAGATTTTATAAAGGCTATGCTGAGCTTCAAAATGTGATGATGCCTATGATAAAAAAATCAGCTGATTGAAGTTTTCATTGATCAAGTTCAATAAAATCAAACTTTTATTAATTAAAGCTTATTATTAAGGCATATTGAGAGGCTGTATATTGATCCATGATAACATTTATCTTTCTTTCATTTTTTTATTTTAAAAATAAAGGAAGGAAAACCTTAACGAACAGACAACCATTTACAAAATAGCAAAACAACAATACAAACAATACAGAGTTACAAAGTGGTAGGAAACTAACAATGCTTGTTGTATTACATATTGATATCTTTGAAGTGGTTTCTCAGGAAAACAAACAGAGACATGCAATATTGAATATCAAGGAATCATTAACTGTTTCTTTCAGCAAAGAAATAGAAGACAGTAGATCAACTATGTTAACTATCCTGTTTATACATACATCCAAAATTTCTCCTTCTTTCCCTTCTCTTTTCCCACATCCCAGTTGCCCTTTACCCTTGAGCATTTTCCTATCATTTCACAATGTCTATCATAC
>NW_004955476.1:4576077-4661034 GCF_000276665.1 Chinchilla lanigera
CCATGAGCAAGGAATATTTTTCCATTTATTGAAATCCTCTTTGATCTCTTTTACCAAAGTAGTGTAGTTTTCAGTAAATAGATCTTTTACTTCTTCTGTTAGATTCATTCCTATATATTTCACTTTCTTGGATACTATTGTGAAAGGTATGGTTTCCTTAATTTCTCTCTCATTCTATTTGTTGTTTGTGTATAGGAATGCTATTGATTTTTGGATGTTTTAGCAGCTACACTGGTGAATTTGTTGATTAATTCAAGGCATCTTCCTGTGGCGTTCTGGGGGTCTTCTTTCTGAAGTATCATGTCATCTGTAAATAGTGATAGTTTTACTTCATCCTTTCCTATCCTTATTCCTTTTATTTCTCTCTCTTGTCCAGTTGCTCTGGCTAGTGGTTCCAGAACTATGTAAGCAGGAGTAGTGACAGTAGACATCCTTGTCTTCTTCCTCATTTTAAAGTAAAAGCTTTCAGTTTTTGGACATTTAGTATGATGTTGGCTGTTGGTTTGCCATAGAGGCTTTGATCAGGTTGAGGTAAAGACCATCTATTCTTATTTTCTGTAGAGATTTTATCATGAATGCATGTTGGATTTTGTCAAAAGCTTTTTCTTCATCTATTGAGATGATCATATGGTTTTTGTCTTTGACTCTATTGACATGGTGTGCAACATTTATTGGTTTGTGAGTATTGAACCATCCCTCATTCCTGTAATGAATCCATCTTGTTCATGGTGTATGATTTTCTTGATGATTTGCTGCATTCTATTTGCTAAAATCTTATTAAGTATCTTTCATCTGTCTTCATTAGGGAGATTGGTCTGTAGTTCTCTTTCTTGGTTGGGTCTTTCTCTGGTTTTGGTGTCAGTATGACACTTGCCTCCAGAAATGAGTTAGGGAGAATTGCTTCCTTTGCAATTTCATTGAAGAGTTTGAGCGTGTTGGTATTAAATGTTCTCTGAATTCTTGTAAATTTCTGCTGTGAATCCATCAGGGCCTGGGCTTTTCTTTGTCAGTAAGTTTTTAATCACACTTTCAATCTTATTAATTGATATTGGGATGTTCAGGATTTTTATATCTTCTCGACTCAACCTTGGAAATTTGTACATATGTAGGAATCTGTCCATTTCTTCTGAGTTTTCTATCCTATGGGAGTAAAGACTTTCAAAGAAGGTATTAATGATCTTTTGAATTCCTCTGCAATCTGTAGGAATTTCATCCTTTTCATTCCTTTTTGCATGAATTTAAGTTCTTTCCTTCCTTTTTTTGATAAGGTTGGCCCAGGGTTTATCAATTTTATTGATTCTTTCAAAGAACCAACTCTTTGATTCATTTATGTTTTTGGAGGGCTTTTTTCATCTCAGTTGCATTAAATTCTGCCCTAATGTTTATAATCTCCTCCCTTCTTTGGGCTTTGGGCTTGACTTGTTCTTTTTCTAAAAGTTTCAGATGCAGTGTTAGGCTATTTATTTGTTCTCTTTCTGTTTTCCTTATGTGTGAGTTCACCACTATAAATTTCTCTCTGAGGACTGCTTGCATTGCACCCCATAGATTCCAGTAAGTTGTATCTACATTTTCATTTGTTTGTAGAGAATTTCTTTTCTAATTTCTTCTGTGACCCATTGGTCATTCAGGATGTTGTTGCTTAATTTCCAAGTATTTATGAAGTTTTTGAAGTTCCTCTTCTCATTAATTTCCAATTTCATTGCACTGTGGTCCAGTAATATGCATGGGATAATCTCAATTCTTTTGCATTTAGGTAGGTATGCTGTATGCAATGGAATGTGGTCTATTTTAGAGGAAGTCCCATGTGCAGCTGAGAAAAATGTGTATTCTGATATGGTGGGTTGGAACACTTATACATCTACTAAGTCCATTTGTTCACAGCTTTGGTTCAGATGTGTTATTTCCTTGCTGATTTTTTGTCCAGTTGACCTATGTCTTTGTGTTATGCAGTTTTTATGTCCCCTGTTACAATAGTGTTATTAATTATATGGGTTTTCATGCCTGTTAAGATTTGTCTTATATAGTTTGGAGCTCCAATATTTGGTGCATACATGTTTATGATTGTTATCTCATCCTCTTGCAGCTTTCCCCTGACAAGTATGTAGTGACCCTCTTTATCTCTTTTGGTTGTTGTTGGTTTGAAGTTTACATTGTCTGCAAACAGAATAGCTACACCTGCTTTTTTCTGGGTTCCTGTTGCCTGAGGATTGCTTTCCATTCTTTGACTTTCAATCTATGGATTTCCTTTTGAGTAAAATATGTTTCCTGTATACAGCATATCATTGGATTTTGTTTTTTAATCCACTCTGCCAATCTGTTTCTTTTGACTGGTGAATTGAGGCCATTTACATTTATGGTTATAACCGATATGTGTTGATTTATCATTGTCATGTTATTTACTTGCATTGGCTTCCTATTTTTTTCTACCTGCTTACTTGCTTCCTGTTCTTGACAGTTCCTTTCTACTGTTGTTCTTCAAATTGTGGTCAGATTTTTCTTTGTCAAGAATATCTTTGAGTACTCTTTGCTATGCTGCTTTGTCACTCATGAAGTTTTTAAATTGTTCTTTGTTGTGGAAATATTTTGTTTCTCCATTGAATTTGAGGGATAGTTTGCCAGGGTATATCAGTCTTGGTTGGAAGCTGCTTTGTCTCAGGACCTGTAATACTTTTCTCCAAGCTCTTCTTGATTATATGGTTTGTGTTGAGAAGTCTGCCGTGATTCTGATGGGTTTTCCTTTACAGGTAATCTGTTTCTTTTCTCTAGAAGCTTTTAATATTCAGTTCTTTTACTGGAGATCTAGGAACTTGACTATATCTGAGTGTAATTTTATTTTGGTTGTGGTTGGTTGGAGTTCTGTATGCCTCATTTACTGTATATCAGTCTCTGTTTCCACACTTTGGAAATTTTCTGCTATTATTTCTGCAAATATTCTTTTTTGTCAGTTGTGTTGCCTCCTGCTGTTTCATTGAGTCCTATTAGTAGTATATTATTCCTCTTTGCCTCGTCTTGAAGCTGTTGAATTGATTTTTCCTGGATCCTTGTTGATTTTAAGTGATCCTTTCTTTCACAGTTGCTACCTTCCATGAGTCTTCAAAATCTGAAATTCTCTCTTCAGCTTCATTCAAGTGGTTTTGGTGGTTTTCAATGGAAGCTTTGTTTTTCTGGGAGTCTCTTTGAATCTGGTTCACGCATTCTAAGTCCTTTCTATATTTTTCATTTAACGTTTCTGTCCATTGCCTTTGTTCTTCTGTTTTCTTATATGTTTCTTCTTCAGACGTTTTGAGCAGTTCTTTCATTATTATTGTCATTTCATTTTTTTGCCTGAGAGATTATTTCTGGTCTCATATCTTCTATGGCCTTATGAAGTTGTTTCTTTCCTTCCTTTGCAGTCATTTCAGCAGTTTCAGGTATGTGTTTACCAAGTTCTTCTATGTTGATATCTCCTGGACTTATTCTGAGTGGAGTGGAGGTCTGAGATTGTGTTTTAGTCCTTCATCTTGTCATGTTTGATACTGGATGCGGAAAGCTCAATTTCCCTCTTCAACAGGGTGCAGCAAAGGCTGCTAGTGTCCCTAATTTTCCTGTTGGTCAAGTTTTCCCCTCAGTGTCCACTGAGATGCACTACTTGGTCTGAGGTTTCCCTGCCATTACTGAAGTGTATCTAGTTATCCTGGGTCTCAGAAGTGGGTTTTGTTGTCAGCTGATGGCAGACTGTCTGATCCACCATCTCCTTGCAGTTCAGGGCACATGTACAGCCCAGGCTCAAGTTGCACGGGTGGCACTATCCTGTCCAGTTGACCTGTGTCCCCAGGTAGTTCAGGATACAGGCAAAACCCAGACACAAACTACAGGGTCAACAGTTTGTTGACTACCTGATTCTGTATCTCCAGTCACTTCAGGACATACACAAGAGCCAGAAGTAGGCTGCACCAACAGCAATCACAGACTGTCCATGTGTGTGCCCTCTATGAGGTCAGGGTGCAAGTAAAGCACAGACTGGAACTGTGGTACCAGCAGCTCTTGGACCACCTGCTCACTTGACACAGGGAAACTGTAAGTAGAGCACTCACATTAATCCCAGTGAGAGCAGTTCCCAGGTCTTCTGAGTGAGGAACTCCTGTCTGCTGCACGTACACAGAAGGCAGAGCATGCTAACATTTAAAAAAACATGTTAGATCCTTTGAGTGAAGGGACTTCTTGCTCCTTCTAATTTCTGAGTGTCATAAGTATTGGGGTTCACAATGACTAAAAATGAGTGCTTTCCTGACACTGTGTACAAACTGTAATAAACAAATAACATGATTGTGATTGCCATACAGAATAAGAAATTTAAAATACTAAAAATTAAAATTGTTCTCTAATAGATTATTCAATAACTGTATACATAGGCAGAGGTTACTACTTTAAGTTAATACTTTCACATAATTTTGGTTAATAAAAATTTACTTTCATTTGATAGAATTATACTATATTTAGACCATTTTGAGTCCATCCTTCATTACATCCTATGATCTCCCAATTTTTCCCAGAAGATGTGTATGCTGAGGTTCAGTGTGCACAATGCACACTCCCATGTGCTTGTCAAATGTATAGTGCAGCATGATCCCCACTTAGTGTGATGTACACAGAGATTATGTTCTCAGATTATGCCTTCCCACTTAATCCTCCTAAACCATAAAGCATTTTTACATCCAGTTTTATTTGACTATGTGTTTCCATAGGAAGAATAATTAGAAACATATTATTGGAGAGATCAGAGAACCTGTGATACTTTTTAAGAGAAGATAACATGCACATACACATATCACTTGCCTTTATTCAGTCAGGATTGGCAGAGAAGAGTCTGCTGTCACTTGGTAAAAACAAGGGATCTTTCGCTGGATAATCTACTGCACTGGAGTGTTGCAACAAAAGGACAGAACTGTGGCTTAAGTCTTTACCCAACAAGGAAAATTAGGTCTATAACAAAGTAGTAAGGTGGAGGTTGATGATTGGAAAAACTATTATGAAAGATAAGAGGTTAGGAGAGAATGTGGATTATTTGATTTGCAAATTCTTTCTGAAAGAACATAAAGGTGGTCAGAAATTGGCAGGAAGGATTATTGCTACCCTGAGTAGCACTCTTGGTCTTAAAGTTGAGGCATGAATATAGAGGATAGTAAAATAAAATAAAATATGAAATAAAATAAAGTGACTTTCAGGTGCTTAATTAAAATGTTGTTAAGGAGAGTCTTCCTCTGAGTAAGGAAAATTTTGAAGCCTGAAGTCCAATGATACCATAAATCAAAGGAGTTGAGAGTAGAGATTGAGCAGGTATTAAAGAGACAAAGAATTCACATGTATTTTGGATGTGAAGCTAGGATGCTGCGATCACTAAGCAGGTCAGTAGTGCTGACTTTGGTTCCCACTTTAAACTTCTTTCTATGCCATCCAAACTCCATGGGACAAACAAACTGAACTTTAGCATGATAATAGTGATTACAGTGACTTACAAAAAGTGAAACAGGTGAAATGGTGCAGAACAATCCTGGATATTTATTTTGCAAAGCAATTGGGAGAAGTGGATTAGTTGCGTTGTCCCTAACTCCTACTTAATACATAATTGAATCACTAATTCTTAGAAAATGTACATACTAAAAGGAATGTTTTGGGGAGTATCTTTGTTGGAGTTCTTTTATGAATACCTTCAGTGTCACAAAATCCTGTTTCCCATGACTGTACATTCCATTCTGGGATAACCTAATTAATGCAGTGTTCTTCAGCCTAAACTCCAGGGTCACACAAAACAACTGGTATTTCCTCTTCCTTGTGACACTACTTCCAAATGTGCAGGTAGTGTTCACATTTAACATCCATGACTAGCAATCTTTTTTGTAGATTTAATAATTTCCATCCCAGTATTGAATATTTTGGGAAATAATTGCACTTCCTGATGTTTCTATTCCAAGGTCTGTAATCAGCCCCAACATTCGTGATCATCTATAATTTCTAGCCCACAGCTTCCTTGCTCTGTTAACATGGAAGGTACTGTGGGCTCTTACTTCTCTTTGTAACACCAGTTGCTGGCAATTGGGTCTTCTCAGAGCCATCTCATATGCTGGCTTCATACATCTTCACACAGCCACCTCATATGCTGGCTTTAGGAACGGCATGAGAGGAGGCCTCACAGTTGGCACAAATTAGGAACTTCGCTCAGCCCACTAGATGTTGTTTACACTGGTGCAGTGATGGGCACTTCAACTGCTATGCTCCTCCTGCTCAGGCTGCATGAGGATGGATGCTACATATATGTCCTTTTTCTAATCTCCCTGTTTTGCACTACGACCCGAACCATATGGAAGTAGCTAGGATGAACGCCTAAAGGGATAGCAAGCTTATTTGCAGTGGATCATTTATTTTATGTGCCTTTTTACCTTCCATGTAGATCAGGAATCACAGGGAAGGACAGTCAAGTGGAAGACGCAGCAACATCAGCATTCCCACCAGGGTACAAGTCATGCAGCTCAACTAGTGTCAGTCCGTGGGACACTCAGACTCCACTGCAGATGGAAGACTTCACTGCATCAGCATACACATTTCATACATTGGCTTTTTAGTTTGTTTGAAAGCCTTTCTTTATTTATTTGCTTACTATTTCTCATAATCTTGACAGGACCAAATACAAACCAAACCACAGAAAATCCTCGCAAAACATTAATCTTAAACATGATAGATAAGAAAATGTACCATACATTTACACTTCTTTGGAGTAATATAAATACTTAATGTAAGTAATATAAATATAAATACTTCATAGACTGATTCTATGTCATTTTTGTTATTTTTCCTAGTTTGTGACTGTTTGTCTAACTGAAATTTAATTTTTATCTGATAGTCCAATCCTCTTTATTTATCATATTACCATACAGCCTTCTGTCAGTGTGCCAAATAATGATTTATAGTCTCTCTTTACTATCAGACCATTTCTGCCTGTTGCAAATTTGAGAAAGCCAATGTGTTTACATAGAACAGTATCACAGAGGATTGTACTGTCAGATCTTCAGGAATTCCCATTTCCCTTTCCATTGATGATAGAGAGGAAAGAGAGGTCGGTGAGGGGTCAAGAAGCAAATACATACAAGCACACAGAGATTTGAGTATATTTTAAGCTAATCAACTCTTTTGTTTAAAAACTTAACTTCTACAAAATTAGTGCTCTGCATAATGGTATTGTTCTCAGTGTACAGTCCTGCAGCCACTCACATTCCTTTAAACTGCAGATTGACAAGGGTAACACAAGGCCCTGGAATAATGCCAGAACAACAGAGGATTCTCTAACTCAGAAGAGCGTTTGACAGCTTGTGTTCGAATGTTTCCATAAATTTCAAGTTCCAAAGCAAACAGATGCACACTGTGTCCAATTTATCTAATTAGCAGAGTACCTGCTAGTTTAGTCCATTAACAATCTGGCAGGATAGTTGTCCCCTTTAAAATAGCTCTCACAAAAAGTAAACATATAAATTCTTGGCTGCTTTCACTTTCAGTGGGGCTAATATTTGACAAGGGTTTTTAGTGTTACCTCTGAAAAGTATGAATTATGAATTGCACAGACAAATCCAAAAAGGGAAAAGAGACACTTAACTTGGACATATATGCTAACAATGTATTTAAGTTTATCTTAGAGACAATCATTCTCTCCCTCCACAAAATATTAAAAAACAGTGTAGTAAACAATCATTAACATGGTCTTTTCAAACCTTCTGTAATCAAATGGCCCATGCATTTGAGATGGTACTGAAGAGTGATTATAAACAGAGAACCTGGAGCAACATAAACCTCAGTGTAAACCTAACTCTGCCATTCATTGAGTGCTTGGTTTTGTTTGGTTGCATCACTGAGCCTCAGAAACTCTGTTTGTAAAGAGCAAATTTGGTGCACTGGGTTCTCAGGGTCTCGGAGGTGGTTCTGGGGCAGGAGAGAAGCACCTGACTCTGCCCTCTTTTCCTACGACGTCCAGAGAGGAGAATGGTTGTTTGGATAGCTGCCACACCATTCCGCTGTTTCCTGTCCTTCTCCTTTACCCCCCACCCCACTCCGAGGCTGTCGGCTGGGTGTGACCTGCCATGATGTCCTTCCAGGTTACTCTGTGGCCTCTCTCCAGCAGCCCTGACAGGAAGTGCTGCTGGCTGTCAGCTGTGGTGCCTGTCCCTTGCTCCTGCTGCTCCAGATGCTGTGACTGCCTCTCAGGAGAAAGAATGGAGAAACCTCCCCTGCCACAAGAGACCAGGGAGAGAAATGGGTCCATAATTAACATCTGTGACCCTGCCACATCCTGAAAAGCTGTGATTAATACAGCTAGCCTTCCTGAAGATTAATGGTTTTAACCCCATTATTTTTATGGAAATGTGACAGCTGTTGATCATCCAGCCACGTCTTTCAATGTTTTGGCCAAACCACTACCATCACAGCTGCAAGTGTCCTGGTTACTCACCTCCCACACTCGAAAATGTCTGCTGTGAGCTCTGCAGTGGAAACTGAACAGTAGAACTGAATTGGAAGCAATCAGTAGGTTCAGATCAGAAAGCTTGAGATCAGAGAGTCTGGAGCACTCAGCAGTCAAACATTTAGAAGGATCACATATTTTCAGCCGTGTTTCACACTCCTGTGGCTGGCCGAGGAAGGCTGACTCCTCCGGGCTACAGCACAGACCTTGTCCAGATAAAGCCTTACTGTGGTGGTCCCGTGCATCTCTCACAATTTATTTCCTGTGTACTGTGGCCTGGGAGGCTCTGTAAATCTAGTCAGGCTTCTTATCCGGATTTGTTTGAACAGAGAAGTCACTCTAAAAGAAAAAGCTGTCAACGCCGGGTACTGTTCACCCTTAAGAGCTCCAGGGACCAGTAGTCAATGAAGACCAGCCATAGAGACCAGCAGTCAGTGAAGACCAGCCATAGAGACCGGCCCCTAGCTCATGCCAGTGTTGAAGAATGGCATCAGCAATGGCAGGTGACAGCAACTCCCATGTTCACTGATAGTATTTGACCTTAATGGGTGTCAGTGGGCACACCTAGGGATCACATCTGTAACCCCCTAGGTTGAAGGCCTTGGTGCTCAAAGCCTGGAGCCACCAGGAGAGGTTAACTTGGTGATTCATGATTTTACCTGAATGGAGCAAAAGTATGCTCAACTGTTTGGGGGATGATTATAGATCCACTCTGAAGGTTTTGTCTAGTCCTCATAAGAACTCAGTGAATGCTGAGCTCTATATTTATGTTCGCTGAGCTCAGAGTAACTACAAACCACCAGCACCAACGTTGAGTAGACTGTGCATGTAAAATGATGAAAGCAAAAATGATTATTGGATCAAAGGAAAGGAAATTCTTATAACAATTAGTTATAGTCATGATTTTAATAGGTCAGGCTGCTTTTAAAGTGAGGTGACTGAAAGCCTAAACCACACTGTCTTAACGTATGTTATAGTTTCCTCACCTAAACAAATCAGAGATGTATACTTGTGGGTATTGGTTTGGGTGCTCTGGGATATGACCAGAGACTAAGGTTTCTCTACCTTCACGTTTTACCATATTAGGGTTTAGACCCTTGCTTTCCTTACAGCCTCATTGTCCCATGATGACTGCTTCTGCTTGAACCACTATACTCATATTTGAGGAAGGAAGACACAGTGAGTGGGAGACTGCCAATTCCTCATTACTAGGAGACAAGTGATTTATCTTCAACGCTATAAAAACCTTTGCCAATAGCCCATTAGCTACATCTGTACCTAATATTTCCTGAAAGCTGCAAGTTTACTGGTTAGCAAAATGTTCAGCTGGAGACCACTCTCCCCACAATACTCACCAGTCGTGTTTAGCAGGTAGTGGAGGAATGAACGGCCGCATATCAGATGGGTCATGCCAGAGGCAGACATGATGGGAAACAACAGCACTTTTTAGACTCGATATGCTCACATTATCATTTACTATTCATTGTTCCAGTAATGAACAATGAACAAGGAAAAGCACTGCAGGCTTTTCCTACTCCATGTCTTTGAAGTTGGAATTCACCTCTAGTAGGAGGGGTTATGTATCCTACAGTTGGGACCTTTCCGAGTTTGGTTTGGATGTGTCTTTAACTGCAGAAAAGCAATAGTAGGAGGCCAACATGCACTTGTGAAATTGCCCTCAGTCTCCTTCTGTTTCACACCTCCTCCAAGCACGTGGTGATTTCCTATTTTGCAATTACGCCATGCTCATCCTTATCTCTTCATATTTGCAGTGGTTGCTCAGTGTGAGAATTTCCTCTCCATCTCCCTATTTCAATTTAATAATTAATTTATTTTCCACCTCTTCATGCAAAGCACCTTGCTTTCCTTTTGCACCTTCAACTACTACAGTTTCACTGATGTAAAGAATCATATTTGTAGAGAAAACTTATAAGGACTTGGCTCAGGTAGTACTCAAATGAGAAATGACAACAATGAAAACAAAAGAATATCCATACTGCATAAAACAACCCTGAAAATTATTAACATTACTTTCCCAAAGAGTACATACTGAGAAATACCTGACAATTGCATACGAGTCCTTTTTTTCTCAGGAGAAATGAGGCATTTTTCAGCCTGATGAAATACAGTGAAATGCAATTACGCACTAAACATTTTACTAATTGGAAATCACTCACACAGAAAGAAACAAAAATCAACACCATTTTGAGTAAAATGCTTATGCTGCCATCTAACTTTCTCAGATTAATGTTCTTTTTATTTTAGCTTAGGGTTGAAAAATTTATCATAGTTGCCTCTTACTATTTCTAAGATATTTAGTTATTTTCTTTCATTTTTGTTAAATGGATTTTACTCCTTCAATTCTTTGTCTCTTTCTTTATGTACTATAACATCATCTATTTCAATATAACCTTTGCTTTGAATATCCTGAAACTCAAGAGATAAACAATACTCATTATTCCCACCACCAATTATTCCTCAAATATTCAGGAATACAAGGGTTATATGATACTCCATGTTTCTCCCAGAATTACTTCACAGGAAACTAATGGTCTTATCACATGATCTGTTTTTACTCTGATGGTTGTTCCTGGAAGCCAAACATGAACCTTCTTCCTGTGACTATTCTACCTGTCCTTTTTAAACCTATAACCCACTCCTCCTCCATCAACCTCCTCTGCACTGTTTAACTTCTATAGTTAAACCTAAACTTCTGTTTAACTTCTGCACTGGCTTAACTTCTATAGTATGATTTTTTTCACTCTTAAATTTTAATCTCTAATAGCCAGATTTATGTTTCTCTTTGGCACAAAACACCCTCTTTCATTTAACATTTCCAAAATTTCTCCAGGAATTCCTTTTATAAGGCCAGGCACTTCTAAGTCTTTCAGTGTCTATCCTTGGCACACCTACTCCTGTGCTTACTCATGTGTGTTCACTAGAAGTTATTCTTCCACCCTTTTTATCTGCTCTGATTGTAAATTTTTCTGACTCCATGGTCTCTGAGCTTTCAGTTCCCCCATTTTTCTCTGTTTGCCTCCTTCTCTTCCTCTGTCCTCATCTTTCTCTCCATGTCTTTCTGTCTCTCTCTCTCTCTCTCTCTGTTTCTCCCTCTCTGTCTCTGTCTCTATCTCTCTCTTTCTCACTCTCTCTTTCTCTCACAAACACACACAAACACACACACACACCTGTCTATTCTAATAAATTCTGAACCTTTAAGGAATTAATCATAAAGTTTATGTGATCTACTATGTCCAAGCAGTGGCCCAGTAGCCTTCTTTACTGTTTCTCACTATTTTATGGGAATATTTTTAATATCTTGTGAAACTAATACAGGAGAGCTCTTCTACAGGAAATCTTGAGGGCAGGTAAGGTCAATGTAAGATGTCTTCTAGATGTTCAGTGCTAGTAAAATTTCATGACCCTTGGTGTGAGTGCTCTGTGAACAGGAGACCAGTTAGCAGGTAGACCAGTTAGCAGGTAGACCAGTTAGCACAAGGTGAAGGTGCAGGTCAGCATGGAGTGACCGAGCTGAGAACCCCATAAATAACAGTCACTAAATCTATAAAGACTATTAGAATGAATGTAAATGACCGTGTTATGAAATTACCCTACTCTGCAAGCTTCAGTGTATAAGAAATATTGCAGTTGATTTTCTCTAATAAGCACCAAGTACTTTTTAATCAAGTCAGGGAGCAATTCATTTCCAATTATTATTGAAGTTTTCCCTTTTCAATAAGGGTGTTCTAGGATGTGCATCTGTCTTATAACCAATATTCTCTAATATAAGTATAAACAAAGACTGCATACCTACCTAAATTACAGAAAGGCAAAATATGAGGAAAACATATATCATAATTCATTATTTCTTTTCTAAAGCTTTCCCATTATGCAAGGAAAATGTATTTGCTTTCCCTGGGCCTACCCTTTGAGAAATAGTAAAAGGTGGAATGCTGGCCAGAAGTGCCTCTGTGATTTAGTCCAACAAACTCAGAAGTTCTTGACTAGCTAAGTGATGGATTCCAAGGATGCCAGCATGCTCAGTAGGAGCAATCTGGATGCTAGTTATCTTTTGTATCTATATTTAAGGGACAATTTCTCTCTGAGAGGATAGTTTATATTTGTGCAGCTCAATCCTACTTTACTTGAAGTACATCTTGGTTTGAAAAAGCCTTTTAAATTGTTAGGGAGTGCAGCTTTTTGCTTGTTTTTGCTTTTGTTTTGATTATTCAGCTTCATGTAAGTTTAAATTTCCCATTTTAAATAGTTTTCTGTGCAGAATACCCAATCTTAATCTCCAGACATAGCAATTTTTATAAAACTCTTATCAGTGAAACATGGTTTAGAAGCATTAATGACCTTGAAGTCTGGTCTCCTCAGGTGTTCAAAAATACAGCAACATATTTGGCTTCAACTAATTTCCATCATGGTATTAAAGCTTTTGTAGTAGTCATGGGTATTATCTTTGAAGTCAGGGGTTTCATTCTGGGAGGACCAAGTGGTATAACTGAGTTTTGATAAAATACTACTTTTATCATAGGCAAAAAAGCTTTACACTCAGTCTGAGTCAAAGTATTATACCCACTTGTAATTGATGTTTTGAGTATTGGGATGAAAACATCATTATTAATGCCTAGGTCACTCTAAATGCTGGCCATTGTGTTTTGTCCTTCTTCAAAATTTTCAGAATTAATTTTTGGAATGTAGAGAGTCACACAATTATTAACAATAACCTCATTCTCTTTTTATGCACATATAATGTATATATATGCATTTACTTATATTATAAGAATATATCGAACTATGTATTATTTTTTGCAGCAAAAATGAAGTTTATATTTTGCTTGTTCTTATTTCTGCTGACCATCTTATGTGGGTACCTACTTCAGGATAGTAAAGACTGTGGACTGCAATGAAAAATTCTATCCATTCATTATTATTCCCCAAACTGTGGTGTTAAGGTTTCTTCTTTCGGATATATGCAGAATACAGGTTCTTAGTCATCTGCCACAAAATTTGTGCTTAACTCTTAAAGTGAAGATTGATTCTCTATCATGGGGTCCAGATACTTTTAGATTAACATGCACCCAAACAGTCTGTGCAATTGTTAAGCTTGTTATGTTGGGTGGATGGTTTAATTTCTGTAAGTTTCAATATACTCATTTCATGTAAAGTTTTCTGGAGCGTTACTTGCTGTTAATTTTTTCCCTCACTTTTTGTCACACATGAAGGCCATTTCTAACTCGATGCATTTGTTCTCATTTTTCATCCTTCCTGTTAATATTATTTTCCTCTCCCTTTGTACTTTCCAGCAATTAAGTTTATAGGCCTAGTCCTGTCCTGCTTCATTTATCTTGTCAATGGTACTTTAGTAACATTTCTTGGTTCACAATAACCAACTGTGCCATAAAATATACTGCAAGATAATAGGCAATTAGCTTCATTATAATGCTTTTTGATAGATTAACTTCTACTTGGGTTGTATTACTGCTGTACTCAGCAGCTCATTTCCCCATGAGAGGAAGAATGGTGGTGTTTGTTACATTACTGAAATGCCTAGAGCAAGACAATACTCAAATATATACGGACACAAACACATGGAAAACATACTGGTTAGCTGTATGTAAACAAACAGTGAGCTTTTACCAACAGGAGGAGGGGCAAGTTATTTTTAATATCATTTTTCATTACTGGAAATATGCTATTTATTTGTATTTCCAATAACCAGAGAAAATAAGTTTTATTGTACTCACTTTAAATCTAGAAAAATTGAAAAAAATTAATTTATCCAAAGCCATTGTTATGGTTCAGAGCAAAAGGGCCCCCCAAAAGTCTTGTGTTCATAGGTATGGGCTTTTGTTTGTTTGTTTGTCTGTTTTGTTTTTGTTTTCTTCTTCCAGTACCGGGAACTGAACTCACGACCTTCCACTTGCCAGGTAGGCACTGTGCTACTGAGCTAAATCCCCAGGCCCTAGGTATGGGCTTTTGAATGAAGATTGGAAATGTGCTGCTTGGATGTGGGGCCTACCCAGAAGAGGTGGTTGGTGGTGTGTGACCTGGAATGGTGTGTTCTCATCCTCAGCTTGCGCCTTCTCTCTTTGCTTGTTGGCCCCCAGGATATGAGCAGCTTGCCTGAGTCAGGCCTTTCCACCTGGTCATTTCTGCTTTGAAGTCAGCCAACCATAGACTGAGCCCACAGAAACCTTGAGCCACAGTAAACCTTTTCCCTTTCGGTGCTTTGTCCTACTTATGCAAAAGCCGGCATACAATCACAGACAAACTATGATGGATAATGCTATGCATCAGTTTGGTTAGGTGAGACATTTGGTTAGAGTAAAGCAAATAATGTGGATGAGGCTTCTCTGATCTGTGGAAAATGTGATGGGAAAAGATCTGGTCTGAGCATGAAGGACTTGCACCAGAAGTGTGTGTATGGACTTGAATTGCATTTCATCTCTAGATGTTTGGCTGCCCTGTGACTTTAACACATGGAAAGCTTTATAATTATAGGAGCCATGTCCTTGAAATCTCTCTATCTCTCTTTCTCAGTCTATCTATCTATCTATCGATTTATCTATCATCATGCGTCACATGTTATATACATATATATGTCAAAACATATGCTGAATGCTTAAATTTTAGAAATAATTACAGGAGAAAAACACATTGCAATCAGTACCCCTTAAAATACTGGTACTTATTGAAGACACTTACTTCATTGTTCTTCTTTTTAATTTTTGTCTTTGTCAATGCATGTTGGCAGTATAGAAGGATCACATTCCTCATGCGAAGTTGGTAGATGGACACAACATATTTCAACTCTTCTTTTTTTTATCCTATTCTTCTACTTGCTTCCTCTTCCTCTATTTCCTGGTCAATTTTCCTTTTGAAAGCTCTATCTCTGTGTTTGCTATTATTTTTATTTTATCCTGCTCTTTATTTATAACTTGGGTTTCTCATTTAAGAGAAGCCATGTGATAGTTAGTTTGTGTGTCTAATTTACTTCACTAAACATATGGTCTGGAGGCGCATCCATTTTCCTACAAATGGTGCAAGTTTATCCTTCTTTAGGGTAGAATAGTAGTTAATTATGTATAAATACAGCACTGTTTGCCATATTTTTACGTCTTCATCTGCTATCTCGACACTTTCAGATGGAATTCTGGATGTTTCTGTGAATGTCTTGAATCGTACTGCCATGGATGGTTAAATAAGCTGAGTGGATATAAAGCACTTACTTTTCACAGTTCTCCTGACTTTGAGGAGGAGCCACAATCCCAAGGTGCCACGTCAGTGATGTGGTGGATGAGGACAGGCTCTGGCTTTCTGTGAGATGACACAAGGCAGCAGCATTCACTGCATTTTTGATCACTCCTCAAGAAGACATGAAAGATGACATCCAGAATTGTTTCAAAAAGTGGAACAGGGGACAGGATAAGCTTATTTGATGCAGGGGGAAGAATTTGACTGGTGGCAATGTGCCTTTCTACTGTAATACTTTTTAAAATGTATACATTTACCATGTGTTTTGAACATTCCTCCTACGTACACACATGCACACATACATAAAAATGCAAACATAGTATTCTATACTATTTTATTTGCAAATAGAAGATTTGAACCAAAGGGATTTTCTTTTCTTTAAAAAAGTAATCTAGTCTTACATTATACCTCCCTCACATAACTTTCTTTAGAACATCTTATTGTCAAGGAGATATGAATACACATAACTCTGATGTGAGCTAGACACATAAATCAAGGGTAAGAACATTTAGATTTACTAGCCTTATTTTGTACTAATGTATCATTATCATTTCTTCTTCCCTCTGCCACAAGAGCATGTGCATCCCTTTTAACATTATTCGTGCATCTACCTATTTGATCTTTTTTCACTACCATCTACAGATGCATAGAATTATGTTCACAGGACAAAGAAAGATATGAACTGAGAACTCACTGAAATTTATAATCAGGAGGTTACTAAAATTAAAGTTATCTATTTCAAAAGAGCAATGAGATGAACATAAGAATTATGTACCTCTAGGAGAAAGTAGGGAAAACACTTCTGGAGCATCCATAACTGATCAAGAGATTTTGTTACGGAATAAAACAGAAAGTTTGACTAATAGCCAGGTGACACAGTAATGTGAAGAAAGTTCTTTAATGGTAAATGTTTTATAACAAGTTTTTCAAGAAAAAGTTATATTGGAGGGATGGATAATTACTGAAGTGGTGTCCCCAAAGAATGGATTATCAGATATCGTACCTCTCTCTAAATTTCAAAGGCATGTACCTACTTCTTTTAAAAATTTAAATACTTTGTTAGAGTTGGAATAAAGATGTTGAAATAAACATAACAGTTTTCTGGAAATAATATTTGCTTTACTAATGAGAAATTCTGTATGATTGAGCAAAAAGTAGAGAAGAAGATATACACAGAAAGCAAGGTTGGTCTCACAGGGGACCCCAGACAGTTCCCTCATAGGACAGAAGGAAGACAATATGCTGATTAAGAAACCAGTGGGCAATAACAGGTGAAAGCTCTCTTATTTCATGCCATCCTTTCTTTAATATTTACAATAATATGTTTCATATTTGATTTATTAAAAATATTGTTTTATACTATTGTGAAATACTCTGTTGAAAAATCTTATAGATGAAAACTTTCTAATCAACCTGAGTAATTTCCTAGAAGTGATAATTTATCTTCTGAAAAAATACAGTTTTTCTTAAATTTCTCACTGCTAGACAAATTTAGAAAATAGTGGAAAACGCTCCCCAGAGAATTAAAAATGTACTCTTTCTTTTAATTATTTAATGAATTAATTATCTTTTATGAAATTATTGATAATAACATGAAACTAAAAAAAGTAAACAGTAGCTGTAATATTTTACTTAACTGAAAGGTAATGCCTAGTTTGTGTCAGGTTAATAAATAAAAACTGGTTGATGGCTCACGGCACATCAGTTGTATTGTAAAGTGGCAATTAACCAAGCAAACAAAAGATGATAGCAATTTATGTTCTGGTTTCCATTTCCCACAGTCAGAATTAAGACACTGAGCACATTTGTGCCAATGGGGACTTTTCCAGAGTGTCATTAAAACAAATATTGTTCTTTTGTTAAATGTACACAAATATTAAAAATTATAATTACTTGTGAATTGATGATCTTGCCTTAGATTCTTTAAAACCCAAAAGGAACATGGGAAACAGTGGTATGTGTTTGTCATAACACAGTGACCTGAGTGTTTTTGATTTGGGGAATATTAGCCCTGGCTCTGTTCAATGAAGCAACTGAGA
This sequence comes from Chinchilla lanigera, assembly GCF_000276665.1. NCBI lineage: Eukaryota > Metazoa > Chordata > Mammalia > Rodentia > Chinchillidae > Chinchilla > Chinchilla lanigera. The sequence goes on from NW_004955476.1 coordinate 4,593,865, forward strand.
GCGTGCAGGGTGAGTTGAACATTGGAGGAGTTTAGATTGCAGGCACTTACAAGTTAATAAGTTTGAAGGTGGTAAAGTAGATTGTCGACACTGTACTTCTGAGCTCAACAGGAAGTGTGTGCACAGTAGGTGACACTTTGCCAAGTTTATGTGCTACGCATGAAGTCTCCAGAAGAAGCAAATGTGTGGTGTGAAGGCACCAGGGAAGTCTCTGGAATTTAGTGTCCACTGAAAATTGCTGAACTTAACAGATATTTTTTCCCTGCCAATTTTTAAACGCTTTCCTGTTTTTCTCACTAATCTCAGGCAAAAAGTGAGAAAGCTCACACTTTATGAGTTCCTTCTACCGTGATGTTAGTTACTATGCTAAGTGAAATTTTAGTGTGATAGTTCTATTTCTGGAAAGTACTCCCCTGAAGAATATCCTTGTTTCACAAATCAAGAAACTGGTATTCTAGAATCTTAAATAATCTGCATAATGTTAAAATATTATTGGGATTCAAAAAAAGTTGTATTGGACTCCAAGGTCCTTATTCAGTTCTCCAAGAAATGAAGGGATATTTTCTAGAATTTATTGACATTGCTGAAACTTTGTATTTTACTTCAAACTGAAATAAGTAAAACTTAAGGAATTTAAATCTGTTAATACAAGATCCACACTGTTGCTCAGGAGTAGATTAATTTTCTAGGACACATATATTAAAACTACTCATTGGTTACTAAATTATGTCAGAACAATTACACATGTTATATTAATTTTCTAATACTGATATTCCTCTTAAATTATCATAAATTTACAGGCATGGGGGAAAAGGAAGATCTATGTTTCTAAGCAGAATCAGTGAGAGATAAATGAATTGGGGGCCTGGTTACCCATAACCATGTGAGATATTGTATTGGTTTTCTATCACTTATGGCACAAATTACAACAAATATTATTTTAAGACAGCACGTCTCTTATTATCTCAGAGATCTGTAGGTCAGAATTCTGGCATATGTGTCACCAGATTAACATCAAGCTGTTGCAAGACTTCTTGACTCTTGGAAGCCTTGGGAAAGAATCTGCTTGGAAGCTCCTTCGTGTTATTGATTCACACGAACCCCATGCTAGTGTAGGACTGGGCCGTGGACCCGCCTTCCCTGATGGAAGCTGGATGATTGTCGTTGCAAGAGCAGGTGGAGAAAATCATTCTTTCAAAGTTTTCACTCCTCAGACATGACAAATAATTTTTTCATTAGTGTGATAACCAAAACATTGGGACTTCTATGCAGATGTGACAACTGATTTGATTTATATTCTTTAAAAAGATAATCATGGGGGGGAACAAGCATTTTTTAAAAAAGGAAACTACATAAAAGGCAATTTCTTTCATCCTGAGAGAGACAATAGAGGTATAATTTGGTGGTGTTTCAGAAATAATAGGAGCGCTTGAGTTAGGTATATATTTTGAAAAGAGAGCTGATGCAACAGATTGACATACCAAATATTCCTTATTAGCACAGTTAGAGCCAAAACTGAATCTCTGCATTTGGACTGAGCAATTAATGAGGAGATTTTTGAAGTAGAAATTTTGAACTCTTTTATAGTCCATTTGTCATTTGAGCAGTCTAGTCAATATAATAGAGCTCTTCTGAAAATGTTTGGAAATATAAAATAAAATGTATAGGATGCAGAAAGAACTAATTTGTTAAAAGAAATGCTTCAAAATATATAAAAATGTGTCACACCATCGTGTGAGTGCCTTTTTATTAGTCAGTATTTGGTATGAAGAAATATACGATGGTCCTGTTTCCAGTACCCTGATATGATACCTCTCTGCTCCAGTATAAACAGCACCTATGACTCTGCCGCAATCTCTTCCTGTCATTACATCACCTTATGTGCTGAAAGTGAAGAGAACTTTGCCAATTATCTGGGTCCATTTTTGTTTGAGAAATCAAAAGAAAAAATACAATAGGTGGACCATAGCTAGTCAGGCAAACCTTTAGAAAGAGATTCTTAATATCACACACCAGAAATAGAGACTCTCTTGACCACCTTTGAGGAAACAAGCCATCATGCAATATACACTTGATTTTTGTTTTTGTTTTTGTTTTTTGTTTTTTGTTTTTCTTCCAGTACCAGAAATCGAACTCACGACAGTGTGCTTGCCAGGCAGGCGCTGTGCCGCTGAGCTAAATCCCCAGCCCCTACACTTGAAAGAATATTAATTCTGCAGAACCCTGGTGGGATTGAAAGTTCCAAGGCCTCGTGCTGTCACAGACCTGACTTGCCTGCGGCCTCAGGGGATCACGAGCGCGGGACTCACTATCATGAGCTAGGACATGTGACCAATGTGTTCCTAAGCCACTAAATTTGTTGTAAATTTATTACACAACAAAAGAAATCAAATACATGTAAAAGAAAAGTATTACTGAACATAAACTGCTTATCTAGTCAATGTGCCACCACACGCATGTGATGTGTAAGTATCTGTCCTCTACTTCTGAAAATGTCACAGGACCTGATAGTGATACTGTGATTTCTCACTGACATTCATAGTGGGAAGACATTAATTTTAGTTATGGCTTAGTTAAAACTAAAGTTGCAGATTTTTTCCGTACCAGTTATACTGGCAACCTGAATTCTATGCTTGGCTTGCTTGAGAAGAATATAGGCTAGGTGAAGAACGCTTCCTCATGCAGAGTCTTTCGTAATGAGGTACACTGAATCTTTTCATAAAATCTCTGCAAGAACTGTATTGAAATGGAAAAAGCGTTCGTGGTAAGCTTCAGTGACACAAAACCACTTAATTAAGCAGAGCATCTTTTCAGTTCATGTGTTTTTTATTACATTATTGAATGCAGATGGAGGCATTGCTTAGTAATATTTCTAAACTTTATTTAAAATTAGAATGCCATCAAAAACTTGTACACGTGTTGATGAAACATACCCAGTGATTTTGTAAAGTAGAGACCTGAACTGCAAATGAATTCACAAATATTGCAGAGGACGAGATAATTTTATTAGAAATTTTAACATTTTAAATCTGTGTTCTTGTATGTTGAAATTCATTTGAATGTGTGAGTGACGTACATATTATTCAGTAGTTTTTCTCTGTCAGAAATATTAAAGTAATACTATGGTGAGAGAGAAAAATAAACGTTAAAAATAGCATTAGTTTTAAGTACTAAATTATAAGTATGTTTTGGAGCAGAAATTTTTTGACATCGTTATTTTTACGTTTTGGAATTCTTTCTCAAAAATTCTAAAAGTAGGATATGTTTTCACCTTACTTCCTCAGAAGTGCTCTTCCCAATGTGGAGGTGGCAATAACATCCCAGGAGAAAATGCAGGCCGCACTCCTTCCCTTCCTGTTCTTGCTGTTTAGAAGAGGAGTCCAATGTTGCCATAGGAAAATGCGCAAAACTTGGGAGAGATTGTGCCAATTTAGAAACCCGCTCAGCAGAAATTTCTGAAACAGTCCCTGTCCTTGTTAGACTCTCTGCCTTCTGCTCAAAGGACTGAGACAGAAGCTTGGATCCGGTGTCACTCTGACACAGCACAGAGGGGCTTCAGATCAGCATTTGCCTTTCTCCTCTCTGCTCGTCAACCCACTCTAATTTTATATCAGCGCTGTTAGGATCACTGAGCTCAGTTTTCCTATGAATTCCTGCTCATCCAAGATAGCTAGAAGCCTCTATTTCTTGAGTATTAAATTCTAGTTTCACATTTCCTTAAGATTCAGTGTTTAGGTACCAGGTGTAGTGGTGTACACCTTTAATCCCAGCATTTGGGAGGCTGAGGCAAGAGGATCTTTGCGAGTTCAAGAGCAACCTGAGCCGCAGAGTGAGCTCAAGGCCAGCCTCAACTGCATAGTGAGACTGTGTCTCAAAAAGACAAAACAAAACAAAACAAAACAAAACACTTTTGTTTTTACTCACATTATTTTAAAATACATCTTTCACTAATATGATAGAACACCAGCTATTAATAAGCCAAGATAAAGGACATTTATGGATTTTTTTATACAAAATTGTAACTATTTTTGGAAGTTTGACAAAAAATTTAAGAATAAATATTCTTGAAAGGAAAAGAGATCATGTTTAATTTGTACATAAAACACAGATAAGAGAGAGGTAGCATATTCTTAAGAGAAAATGGCAGTCTACACAATATGTCTTTTTAACTACCAAAGTAACTTTGGAATTTTCCCACAATCAACAGATGCCATTTACAGTAAACTGAAACAGTGTCCTTTATGGGCAAATGGAAATTTTTCAATGCTAAAAGAAGCAGAAAATCAACAATCTCTGAAACATTCTAGTAAATAAATAATAAATAAATAGCAATAGCACAGTAGGTGAGAAGAAGCACCAAAATCAATTAAAAAACTTAAATGCCTAAGAAAGGATTCAATAAAGAAACAGAAGGCTTTCAAATGAGAACTATTTCCAGCTTCACAGATGTGAGTAGATGTCCCATTCATAAAGTTTCCATTGAAAAATCATCAAATGCAAATCACATAAATTTCCTAAACAGTTCTTTAAATTTTTTCTGAAGATAAATTTAAAAGCTCAAGTTCAAATATCCACAATTTAGAATAAATAATATAGATATTATTTAAAACTTTGTAATTGCTCAGAGTAAGTTAGCTAGTATCCAAACTCAAAAATCGAATTACCAGACTTATATTTCTTTCATCAGTTATCAGAAAAGGAAGCATATGTTTTTGTAGAGAATTTAAGTAATATTCAGAGATAGGTATTTCAAATTTCCAACAGCTTCATATTTTTTGTTTGAAAGACTGAGAGAATTGAAGAAGTAGCATATTTAAATAAATAATATCTTTAAAGTTATTCAATGTTGCTGAAAGACAAAAATTGTATAATAGCTCATACATTACTAATAATAAGAATGTTAATGGTTTCTTTGAAATTAATATGAAGTATAGTGAAAATATAACATACAAAATGCTATAATTAGCTGGTTTTAAAAACCATGTTTGTTTGCTTCAGAAAAGTATTCAATTTGAGCCTTTTTTCAATTTTGTAATATCTTCACAGAAGAAAGTAATGTAGTATATTCAGATTGGCAAGCAAAAATAATTTCATCTAAAGTTGTATACCTAGTTCCATATTAATGTATTAAACTAAGAATTTCATTAAATGAGAAATTTATTAAACCAATTTAATGCTTTAGAAAAGTCAGGAAAAATGATCTGAGCTAAAGAATCATAACACAAGTAATAAGCTCATCATATTCCATTCAAAAATAATCAATCACTTTTAAAACTTTAACTATTCTATCTGGGAATCTTTGCAGGCATATATATGCCAGACATGGGGACATTACTGAAACTCTATCTCGCCATATGCTTCAGATGTCATTCAAACTGGTTTACGGAAGAGGTTTAGAGAGTTTTAATGAATCAGGCAAGAGAAAATTTAGACCAATGGTCAACCCCAGAGGAGCAGAAATACAGACAGTAAGGGCCCAGGCTTATGCGATTTCAGTTGGAAATGAGAATTCTAGTAGTTAATGGATTAAAGGGCCTATATATTGCATTCTGTCCAAAACAATATGTTACACTTTACTCATATTCTGAGATCTTACAGGAGACCAATTTTAAGGAGTACAGACCAATTCACCTGTTATACAAAATCTTAAGGCAGCCCAAGATTCAGGCTGTGACCTTGATAATGTTGGCTGGGTTTAGCCAGATTTATATTGAAACTCAAAAACTGAGCAGAAATATTTGAAAACATAAATGGTGGTCTGAAAGCTGGGGCCAAAGATTTGCATCAACAGAAGAAACCAACCACATTAAGAGAAACAAGAAAGAAAATGCCTTGAGGGCATCTCAGGAACCAACAACAATTCACCATTTCAGTCTCCTGGTGCAAAAGTGTGTATAAACCTTTCAGTTGAAAGGAGAGAATCTCAGGCTGGGCTTGAGAAGGCCTCCTAGAAAATTTGTTTCCTAAGATTCATTTCTCCATGATCAGCCACCCAGGCACTCAGAGGCATGTGCACACCCCTGGTACAAAGGGGTTCTGCTATGGTAATGCTTACACTGGCAACAGACCTTGGTGATATGGATGTGGCACTGAAAATGCAAGAATGAAAGAGTTTAGTTCTGCAGAATGCAAGAGTTCTGAGACCCAGGAAACTTGGACCCCGATATCAAAGAAAGGTTGAGAAGACCAAAAGGAGCCCCTGTGTAGACAGTGTGCAAAGCTGTAGTATGAAGTGAAAAGCACAGCATAGCACCCAGGACTTGGAAATACCAAGAATGTGGTGCATCCACCAAAGAAGGCTGCAGATTGTGACAATAAAAAGCCCAAGAAAGAGGTTATGTGGATTGCATTTTGACAGGCCATAGTGGCAGGGATTCCCAAGCCTTCTGAAACTCACATTTTATAACTGTACACCTGAGACACTGGACAGGGAACTACAGGAATTAATGATTGCTGTACTGGTTTTTGTCCTTGTTTTGGTTGAATTATTTTCTATCTCTCAATTCTTCCCTTTTAGAACAGAAATTTTTACCCCATCACATTATGTCTTGGCAATATTTAGCTAGAGATTTTTTGTTTTCATTGCTACAGCAGTTCATAGCTAAGAGCTTGCCTTGAGTCTCGGAGGAGACATTTATATGGAGTGAATAAATAAACTAATTCATAACTGTCCTTTTTTCTCATTGCACTCTAGCTTTTACTTATTTTGTAGCTTTGTACATGGCCCTTAGCATTTTCAGGCCCTTTTTAAAATTTTGTCTTGAAATAATTTGTGAAAATGAACCAAGTAATACCTCCTGAAACTTTTTTCAGTAATAACAAAGTGGTACATATGCGATAAATGATATTAACATTGTGTACAAAGAAGAACAGGTAACTACTCACCAGGTATTATTTAACATAGATCACAGTTCAGCACCTCAAATATGTGTGTTCTTGAATACATAAAAGTAAACATGCAATTCAAATGCACACTGTGCTAAAGGAATTTACCCATACAGTTTGTAAAATCAGTGGCTGCAAAGAGAGGAAAAAAGCCTGCACTTTCAAAAAACTCACTCTCATCCTCCAGATCCCTGACCTTCAGTCCAGACGTGTAAGCACATTTACCTCCTAAAAACTCAAGAATCTGAGTAAACAGAGTAAGTGATAAATAGGTCTAGTCAAAAATATGAACTATAGTGTCTGAGCAAACAGAATTTATGGATCGTTGGAATTACCAATGACCTTGAAAAAGACCCCTATTTACATTGGCCGAGCAGGACTGGCTTCTCAACACTGTGGCAATAGCTGAAAACTCAGTTGTCCTGACTTGCTTTGACAGTCACACATTCTCCAGTGCAAAAGCTCAAAGCATGAAAGGAATTCACAGAATGATTATCTTCCTCCTAACTAATATCAGCGGACGATGGCTAATGCTGTATGGAGGGTTGGAAGGGATGGAGCAAAAATGCATCTTCTGCCCTAAGATTTGACATGGTGAGTTTGAACACATTGCTAACACTAAAGGAAAAGCACTGGAACGTTCTTGTCTCTTGAGTCACTGGTTTTACCTGCTGGTATTTATCGTGAATTTTTCACATGCCAAGTACCAGAAATTTAACTCCAGTAGCAAAACTCTACTGGGTTCTGGCATGCCTAGATGCAGGAGCTTAAATAATGTGATCAGGGTTTTTTAGGAACTTTTCTTGCCTCCCATTTCCATTTGCAGATGTACTCTCAGGTTACACACATGAAGACAAATGATGTTCTAGAAATTCTACTAACATTTCTACAAAAAAGAAGAACCCCCCCCACAGAAATAGAATACCATTTTACTTCACTGTTTCTTGAAAAGCTTTAGATTGTTTATGAACAGATTGAGCTCATGTTGCTTCACTGAATGTATCACTGCAGCCAGTGAAAGGACTCTTTCCACTGATTGCGTCTCGGTATGAGAGTTATGCCAGGGTAACCTTCAGGAGTAAGGTCTCATGATTATCCAGAAAGGGGGACAGATGTCAATGGTAAAATAGCAAATGCTGTTATACTGCACTCACTCTATACTCCTTATAGTTTAACTATGAAGTTCAGCCTTTTCATGAGAAAATAAAACGTGCAAAAAGAGATGCATAAAGAATACACAAGAATAGAAGATAGATGCATAAAGACGCACAGAAATACAAAAAGAATAGAAGTGCAGCTCTGCACAGGTGGAACTTGAGCAAGCATTGCCTTTTCCCAGATATTTACATATTCAGTATCTCCCACCTGCCAAGTATAAGTTTGAAACTATTCTTCAAAAATGTATTAATTTTTGCACTTCATAGTTTTTCACTAAACTACTTTTTTCTTTAACCAGAAAGGTTATGTCTAATGATCCAGGGAAATAGAAGCTCATTAATCTGCTAGTATCCAAAAAATTTGCTTGTATCAAAAATAACTGGCAAAATTTAAAAAAAAACAGATATCAGAATAATTGAGATTAAACCCTGCTCTGACAAAAACTCATGTAAGATTTAGAAAAATTACCATTTTTCATTTTAGAGGAGAGAATCTCTTCATTAGCAAAAGTAATATGTATGTGTCGAGGTTTTTCAAGAAGCAGAAAAACGTTAAGGTCCTGCTACAAATCAATTATGATCCCTTCCAAATTAATTACATTATATCCTTTTGTCTATATTTTAGATTGCCTTTAGTACGCTTTATCACACAGTAACTTTGATCTTACCTTTGGCGTGAAAAAATAAATTCTATCTGAACTTACTACATACTGCCCTCATTGTTACTAATGATTTGCTTTTAAATGAACTGTATATTTCACAGAACTAATCATTTGGGATTACAATGTAACAGTACAATTCTTTTAAACCACCAGAGACTATGATTTTATTTTCTATTTTTCCCCATCCCTAGTTATGTGCTATGTAAAAGGCCAATCTAACATATGTAAGTATTTTAGGTTTATAGATGGCAAAGTAGCACATTTTGCATTGCTTTAAGCATATTACATATTTTGTAGTAACTGCTAGTATCTATACAACTGAATTTATGTGTACAATGTGCATATTCAGTATTTTAGGAGTGGCAATTTTTAGTAGTATTATGCGACAAAAAAGGCACCCGATCACTTTCTAGACTTTGAAAAGATAATTCTTTCAGCTTATGTCATGAATCTTTTAAAAATCTTGCCCTGAAGCCAAGCAAGAGATACAGAATTGCTATCGATTATTTTCTAATAATCTCTCCTTTAACTATCTTTGGCCATGACCATTTTGCTTTAAATGCATGACAATAGGATTGTAAGCACATGGAGAAAATACTAAATTGCACGTTTAACTGGCTGCATTCTAAAATAGAATAAACTGGCAAACACATTTCATGTAGCAATGTATCTCCAATGAATAACTTTAGTTAAAAACTCTACGCATTTAAACTGCAACTTTATTTTTTTTTTTTTTATTTTTTTTGGTTTTTCTCCGGTACCGGGAACCGAACTCACGAGTTTCTGCTTGCCAGGCAGGTGCTTTTGCCCCTGAGCTAAATCCCCAGCCCCTAAACTGAAACTTTAAATGTAGACTAGTTAATGTTCCTTAGAGAAGCTGCTTGATAGAGTCTTACGTTTTCAGTTTGATAGTTCAGAATATGCTATTCATACGAGCAACAATGGGCTTGGAATAAAAAATACTACATTGAATTTGTAGCAGTGGCGCTGACAGATGTGTGACCGTGGGTAAGCGGCTGTACTGCTACTGAAATTATTTTCTCATCTTTTGTCAGAAAATTTTATGACCTCACTGTTCTTCATAAACAATACAAGTGAACTTTACCATCTTGTTTTCATTTTATAGATTAACTGAAAGTTAGGTATATTTAAAGCAACTCATTTCAATATATAAATGTACATGTTTATTTATTTATTTAGTTAGTTAGTTAGTTAGTTTTGATTTATTTTTGAGACAGGGTCTCGCTATGCAGTTCAGGATGGCCTTGAGCTCACTTTGTAGTCCAGGCTTATCTCAAACTTGCAAGGATCCTCCTGCCTCAGCCTCCCAAGTGCTGGGATCACAGGTGTGCGCCATTACACTCCACTCCACAAGTTTACTATGTGATCGCTCTTTCTGTCATTATTACATCAACTCCTCATTCCATCATTTGAAGATAGAATATCTGCCAAACTGGTACTTTGCACTTCTTCCTAACTCCCTAACTTCTTCCTAACTTCCTAACTTCTTCCTAACTAATCTTCCTAACTTGGTGCATTTTGAAAGCACACATACCTGCATACACACACACACACACACACACACACACACACACACAGAGGACATTCATCTCAATTATCAATTTTGGGTAATATTCTTTATATCTCTATGGATAAACTCATCAAGTGCCTTTGACAGTTATTAATTAATTTATGGAAAACCACATTGATATACATTTCAAATATTTCTTACATTTTTTGATTTACTTTTCATTTTACCTAAAACATAAAGCAATTAGACATTCATTTCAGTTTATATAAAGTCAGTATTTAGCTGCATGTGCTCCTAATAAGGGCTAAATGGTTATCATCTAGAATTGCTAGTAGGATAATCTAATTTACCTTAGTGATTCTGAGAATTCTAGTTTGCATGTAACTATCTATAAATAAGCTAATGCCAGTCTGAATTAAGATAGCTTAAATCTTTTCTTAATCTATAAATGTCAATTCTCTCTCACTACTCTTTCTTAGAGAGGTCCTGGATAGTTTGTACATCTATATCCTAATGAAGGCAAAAGCTAATTTTGAAACTGTTTCAAAAATTCTCACTATATGGTACTTAAACTGGTTCACTTAATATTACTTAAGTCTTGATATCAGACATATCTACTACTGCATATGTTCCATGCTAAGAAAACTAAATTATAGTTCTCTGTTTCTAAGTCCTTTTATGTCTGGGTAGATTTTTAAGTATTTCCTTCCTACAGATCTTTTTTTATCTTATAGTTAATTCTGGTGGTTTTAGCGTGTTTCCTTTACAATTGTATTTAAGATATTTTCTCCATGTTTTGAAAGTACTTCCATCACATAATTCTGTTACCTCTCACAGTTGCTATTTAATGAATAACTTAGATTGCTCAGGGCTGGAGATTTAGCTCAGCGGCAAAGCGCTTGCCTGGCAAGCTCAAGGTGAGTTCGGTTCCCGGTACCGGAGAAAAACCAAAAAAAAAAAAAAAAAGAAAAAAAGAAAAAAAAATAGATTGCTCATAGTTTTTATTTTTGGAATGAAATTTTCTAACTCCACTAAGGCCTTACAAAGCCTTCTGGCTGCAGGGTGAGGTGTAGTCGTAGCAATGAGCTTGACACACACACATAAAGGGGAGTTCTGTCTGGCTTATGGCTTCCACTGGTGTCAGCTCTAAATAGACAGGTACTCAAACAGGAACGCCGCGGTGCCTGGGCTTGTCAGAGAACAGCTGTGTGCCCCATGGCAGCCAAGAAGCAGAGAAAAAAGGAAGTGAGAGACAAAAATCCACCCTTCCAGAGCACATAATCACTGAGCTGCTTCTTCGAAGCCGCGCCTAACCACCAAGCCACACAGTCAGCTTCAAACACATCAGTGGAGTAATCGACCAAGAAGTAATGCCCCTACTCATCCAGTTTTCAAAAGTCCCATCTCAGAATACAATTCTCTAGGGAGACATTTTATTCCTAAACCATAACAATACCATTCGTTGGACATTACATTAAGCTAGATGACATTTTTCTACTAAATCTTCTAGAACTTTAGATCCTTACCAGTGACTGTAAAAATCTAAGAAATCTCATGTAATTCATAAGCTAAGTGAATAAGGAGTGACTATTTTAGTTTAACTCAGAAAGCAACAGCCGGAGGTATTTACTTATTTTTCTTTGTTCTCAGCCTGAAAAATCTCAATTTGGCACATGTAGACTTATTCATAGACTGATATTAAATGTTATGGAAAAATGGACTTCTCAAGAAACAATTCTGGAAGGGACATATTGTAATTGAAAGATTGCTTTCATAGTATGCGGTTTACTAAATACAATACAATCTACTTCTGTACAAGTATTAAATCCACTTACATACTGCCAGGAAAAATCATTTTATTATATATTCTGAATTGTAGAGTGAGCTCAACTTTTTCTTACTTAAGGAAGCAAATCTTGTATTGAAATTTTCAGGGAATGGTTGTAAATGTAGTGGTCTAACAACGTAAGTCTCTAAGCACATGACAGTGCTAAATTAAAGAAGGTTATAGTTGTGATTTTTCATTGTCTGATTCTTTTGTTTGTATTGCTGAAACCCGCAATGGGTTTAAAAACATTTACATCCTGACAAAAATATATACATTTAGCATAAAATTAATGCATACTGTCTTGGTTACTTTTCTCTCATTGCTGGGACAAAATACCTGATGCCCAAAATTAAGGAAGGAAAAGTTTATTTTGCTTACAGTTTGTGGAGTTTTCAGTCCATACTCGGCAGGTTACAAGGCAGAGTGGCACATGGCAGAGGGCTACAGCTCATGGTGACAGAACACGGCAAAAGCAACCAAAAACAAAAGGGAGGAATGGCCCCAAGCAGCCTCTTCCTGTCCCTTACATATGCAAACTATCCACCCCAGGGCGGGTGTAGCTCTCACACCCATAATCAATCAGACTCTAAAGGCCTGCCCCATGACCGCATGAGGCTTTGGGGGGACACCCAGACACAAACCATAGCACATACAGTTTCCAAATAGTTTATTTCATTAAAAGTTTTTATGAGTTTTAAGTCAACAGCTCAGCAAGGGTGCCTGCAATAGGTCTTTCTAAGAGGAAATGGGTTGTCCAAGATTGCAAAGCTGCTCACTAAAGACTGTAGGTCTTACGTTTATTTCCCATTAAGCTTTCTGACTTATCCTGTTTGTTATCAGAATATAAAAATACAAATGGGAAGATGCCAGACGTTACACTGAAGACTCAAATTATGTAGGAAATAGCCAATATCAGTAATTCACATTAGTTGTGAAATCTATCACATATTTTCTTTCTTTAATCTATTCAAGGTTATAGCCTGATTTGAAGATGATATATATGAATTTTACCTCCTTAAGTTTACTATTATCAGGTCCCAATCTCCACTAGATGTCATTTTCTAATAAAAAGAAAACTACCATCATTGTTTTCTGTGCTCGTACCTTGTTTATTTCTTCACAGAGGCCAGCAAGAAGGCGTCTCATGTTTAACCTCTGGACCAGCTTTAATTTTTATGTCATGTTATGGAGGGGTCTTAAATATCCCTAGTAGGAAGTAAAGTTTGAAGTGTGGATAGAAATATTTCTGTTCAGATTTACAAATCCTACTTTCTATGAGATCTTGTTTCTCTAGTTAGATTTTATCTTTCTGAAGTTATAACCTTTTAATTAACGAACTTAATCAAAATATGTTAGCTCTGGATATCCATGACCAGCAATGTGGACATTTTGATCTAGATAATTCTTTGTTACACGGCTCTGTCTTGTGAACTGTAGAATATTTAACAGATTTCACACACACACACCACAGCAGCATCACATACAACCTCTTTACACATTGCCAAATGCCTACAATTGGGCAAAACTTCTGTAGGGGGCAATGAATCTCAGTATATTATTTTAGATAAAATAGTTTGACAAAAGCCTGCATGGTGCCCTGGGAAGCCTCCTGGGACAGTGCAAGAGCTAATTCCCCAGATCAACACTGCCCAGAAATGTCTCCCCAAGATAAGGGGGCACCTAGGCCTAGGTGACCCTCAGTGACCCTGCCTGGGCAGTTCTATCTCCTGGCCCTAGGTAAATACTGTAACCTTAAAGGAATGCATAGGTTGTAAAGAATGGAGATAATGGGGGAGAAGCATCTATCATGGTGAGACATGAGACCTGCAACTGACCTGGGGTCCAAACGGATGAGAGAAACACCATATGCCCACCAGAGTCAGAGAAAGTAACACCCCAATCTGTTGTCATTGGAAACCAGAATGTATATAAGGTAAAACAAAGTTAGCCATGCGCCCGCTTCCAGATTGGCAAAGGAAGTGAGGGTGGCTAGCCTCAAAATAAACTCTGGTTTGTTCTCACTAGACTCGAGAACAAATGTGCTTGTGGAACACAGCCCATTTGGTGGGAGGGGGAATTTCTACCGTAACACTTCCAGCAATGCTAATGCCTTCTTTTCAAATGAAAGTTCAGCATTATTTTCCCTCTGTCTTGTCCTCACCACACATTTATGAATCAAGCCAACTTCAGTTAGTTTCTGTGACTCACTCGGTACTGACATTTGTCATTAACACTGTCATTATACTTCCAATTGATAAATCATTGGAATATTTTTCTTTCCCTAGAAGTGTAAAATACCTGCCATTGCTAATCACTCTGCTCTTATCAAAACTACTTTATGGGCATACATAATGTAAAAGCAAATACTAAATGGGAGAAATGCTATTTCTCATTAGTTTACTGTGTATCAGCTTCTTTACCAAACATTTGCTCCATGAAGCATTTAAGCCTCACAGTCACTGTAGAGCATGGGTTATTTATCACCATCGCCCCATATCTTAATTCCTTCTTGACTTTCTTCCAGCCTTAACCCCTTTCCTGTGTACAAACTCTCCATTTCATTCTTCCTTTTGCCACTTGCCTAGCGGTGTCTGCTCCTTATTTAGTAACCCTTTTCTCTTACTGGCGGCAACATCTCCTCCACCCACCGCCCTCTTCACTCCCTTTGCTCTGGCTGTGGGACAAAGGGAAGCTACACCTTTCTCTCCATCTGGGATTCTCCCACACACAAATGTCCCAGCTCTTCTCTTTTTATCAGTTTTCTTGGGAATCACAAGAAGGACAACAGCAAATATGTGGTAAAGGAAGACTTCAAATTAAGTAAGACCACAATCTTATTCTTTATTTCTTCTTAAAAGATGTAAAGTCACATTATGTGGACTTCACTGTATTATTTAGTGACTATTTAAGTGAGTTTACAAGATATTGTGTGATCTCTGTACCGAACTTTCTTGTGCCATTTTTCTACACAGCAAGTGTGACGGCCTTTGAGCATATTAAGAAAAATAAAACATCTGAGTTGAATTTTCTCCTTCCATCTCAGTCTCTGGCTCCTCCTAATCTTTCCATCTTCCCTCAAACCACTTAGCAAGTCCGTATGATCCTAAGATATCCTGGGATTTCCACTCTGTGTTATGGCCCCACTGGTGAAATTCTGTAAGAGACATTTTGGTAGCTGTAAGATAGAACCTTACCTCTTGCCTATCTAGCAAGCGAAATACAAATCCATGACTTTGACTTCAAAACCTATAGTCAATCTTTGCATGGAAATATTCATGTATCTCATACATCATTTCCTGAAAGTGCTTTTAATATTGTTTCCAAAAAGTTAGTCAGTGTTTTGAAACCTGCCTCTACAAGGTTAGAAATTGTTTTTAGTTCTGTCTTCTTTATAGATATGACCTTGATGTTTGTGTTTATCCTGTGATCACTTTGACAAAATTAGACTGTAGTTCAAGTACAACATAAATCAATAAACTCTACAAAGTAGGGTTGGATTACCTGAACACTCATTTTGTGCCATGAACCAATGTCTGGAGGAAAAATAGACTCTATTTTCCCCAAAAGATGCATAGAATGAAACAGAGGTGGCACTTTTGAATTTTGTATCTGCTACCTTCAATGTGTTTGCTATTAAGGGAAGCAAAAATATATCAATTTTCTTGAAAAATTGTATGGCAATTTTAGAGATCATATGAGATAATTTTAGTTATTGTGTCAAATTATACAGTAATCTTCACAGGGTCAAATTTTTGCTCACTTGTTGTCTTACAGAATGTTCACATTATGAACAGTGTTCTAGAAATCTCGAATTGCTCAATAGGAAATTAGCTTCCCATAGAGAATTTTCAAAATAGCAAACTATCATTGTTGAAAATGGAATATTATTTCTTTGCCCAATTTCACTACATAAGCTTTACATTTATATTACAAGGCTGTATTCATATTACATTACTACACATGTTTTGATTTTTAGTATAATCGTAACAAAAATCTTTTATCAGTGTTTGGAAAATACTTTCAAAAACTACATGATAATTTATTTTCAAATCATTACTCTCAATATTTGTGTCCTACAAAATACTCATTTTGCCAGCCTCTTAAAGCATACAAACGCCACAAAATGCTAACGCTAATTTTTCCCTTCCTTTTCTTCACTCACATAGTTGAAAAGAAGGCTAAATATTAGTGAAAGGTTATTGAATCAGTAAAGCATTTTGGAAGAGAGGTAGTTGGTGGAGTGCGACTTGTCCAAAGAAATCCAAATGCTACCATTGATTCAGCATCTGAAAATTTACATAACATACAGATGAACTGTTGAAGATATTCTCCTGCAGTTCATGTGTTTATTTATTTATTTATCTATTTATTTCTCTTTTTGAGACAGTGTCTCACTATGTAGTTCAGGCTGGGCTTAAGCTCACTTTGTAGCCCAGACTGGTCTCAAACTCACAACAATCCTCTTGCCTCAGCCTCCCGAGTGCTGGGATTACAGGTGTGCACCACCGTGCTCAGCTCTCAGTTCGTGTTTTTAAAAATTTTTCTTTATCGTATATTCTCTTCCCTCTGTCTGGAATTTCAAAGACCCTCCTTACTGCAATGCTGTTGTGTTACATTCTCCACTACTCCTTGTGTTACTTTTAGACATATCCTCCCGCACCATCTTAATTAGGTCTGTCTGTATACTTTTCTCATTTCTCTTTCCTTGCTCCAGGTGATTGAGAACAGTTTACAAATTTGAATATACATATTTACATGTTCAGTACTCAGAAAGAGTTGTGAAGGTCTCTATTTAGGCAAAAGACAACAGGAAGGAGAGAACATGAAGGAACTTGTTTTGCTTTGTCTTGTTTTTGATTTGTTTAACTGAACCTTGAGGACTCCATGAAATCAAAGACCATACACCTTTTCTTCACTAACCTATGTCTTCCGCCCAGGTCAGTGTGTGCCTTAATTAAGCATTCAAGACATTTTTATGTGCATGGGTGACTGAAAAGCATGAATAAGAAATTAACATCTAACTTTATAGACCGAGATGGCTGCAGGGATTTCAATCAAAAAATTCTTCTACTGTGCAGCATGTGCCCGTCAGCTACAGAGGAATGAATTCCTACTCTGTCCAACACCTGTCTGGGTTTCTGTCTTTCTCCTTTTTGTACTCCTAGTGCATTTGCTGTCATTTTCCTAACGTAAAACACTTTGACACATAGTTTTATTATGTTCTCTGCTTCAAGTCCCCACTTACTTTTCAATGCAGAAAAATAATCCTAAACCTTAGACGTTTATTTTTTTATTTTAAGAAAAGAAGCAGACCAAGTGCCTTGCATAAATGCGGATGCATTGGTAGATTGTTATTTTAAAATATGTTGTTTCCATTGAAATGTATCAGGAGAGAATGTAAACTCAAAGGCATAACTTTCATCCTCAGGGAAGCCACACAACCCATCTTCCAGGGTTAATTTAGGCTTGACAAATGAGAGGAGAATTTATTTGTAAGCGAGTTCATATCATCACTGAGAAGCATTTATTCTCCCTTGAAAGGTTATTTTCTGCAAAAGAAGATATAGAGCTGCATCGAGGCACCCAACTCTGCAGTCAAGAGAACAACCCTTGGCATTTAGACTAAGTGTTATGTCGTCTAGCTAGGAAATGAGTTGTGGAAAGTATTACTCATTTCTAACTTCTGATCATGGTAACTTTTCTGGTGAGTTTACATGGAGATAGCTACTGTTAAGCAGGCTTATTTTCACTGGGCTGCAAAATGAAATATGAGGGTGAGGGAAGAACTCAGTTACTGCCTTAGCCGAAGAAACTCTTTATTATGGGAAGGCAGGGGGTCACATGTGTGTCACAGATGAGTGTCTGTATCGCAGTGTCCCCTTGGTTGATCATATGTCATAGCATACATTTTTCTTATGCATTTAAAAATTTTAATAACATGTTAGATATTCAATACATGATTACTTAAAGAAAAGACTACTAATAATATAGACAGGTTAATTTCCATAAACTACCATAACACTGACATGGAGATACAAGAATTTCATTATATTTCCTAGATTGTTATATTCAGTTAATTATTTCACTATAGTATTAGTTTCCACTATAGGTCAGGCTAAGTAAATATTGTTAAATACATCCATGTATTTTTATGGAACTATACCTTGCTCCTTATGCTTTCAATTTTGAGGATTTTTAAAAATGCTGTATTTTCAAAATAGGAATAGTAGCAATAATGCTACATTTTTAAAGTTCATCTTTCTCATTCGTTTTTCACGGGGTACCCAACTGTTACAATTCATCCTTTATCCTTCAGAGGATGGGACATTGAGGACATGTGCAGAATAGAGGTTCCTCTACAGGACGTCCCTGTCCAGCCCTGTGACGGTCATCCACCTCTACTCATTTAGATTACAAGCCTTTATTTAACAGTTGTTACTACTAGAAAATTAATCCCTATAAAAATTGTGTACTTTATTTGCCATTATGTACATATTCCAACCCTGGATATCTATTGGATTAATGGATTAATGGATAGAAGACTATTTCTCATGATTACGCATGCTATGTATGGTATGATTTGTGAATTACCACCTAAGTTTGTAAACTTACATGGAAAAAAAAGAACTTATTGAAATTTAAGGATCAACACTGATGAGAATGTAACATCATTTCAATTAAAATGGACTAGAAATGAATGTTGGAATGTAAAACACAATTACTCTGACATGTTTTCAGCAAATTCACAAAGTACCAGGGGATTTTTGAGAAATTGAGGTTCTCACATAAACAAGTCATTACAACCGAACTTTTGTGCTACCTACTAATGAGTGACATGGATAGTGTGACTAATTCAACTCCACAGTAATTCATTAAATTCTTAGGATATTTAATTTAGTCCTCATTTAGGAAATTTAGAAAATCTAACTAGAAAGTTTTCCTGAAATAAATCATAAACATCAGCAACACCTTTCTTTACACTGGCAGGCTGTCTTCCGATAGATAAAAAGAATTCTGTAAGTATTACAAACTTAAGGAAAGAATTTAAAGCTTAGAAAAACTCTCTAATCTATGATTTCCTGACTTCTTAAGAGCCAGCGTGATGTTCACTAAGAGCTTATAGTAAGCATTTTCATGATTATTGCATCCATAGTCATAACATACTTTCCTTAATTTGCCTAAAAAGATATAAATATAGACTGAGCTATATTGAATTTTCATTTGTGCTCTTTTAACATATAATGAATTATTCATGCAGTCTTCATTGCATTTACAGTAAGAGTTGGTATGTATTACAGATATTAGATTTGTGTCCTACTGTCATTAACTTGAGACTATCTTTGAGTTGTTCTGGGATGAATTTTATTGCTCATTTGGAGACAGACTTCTTGAAATGTCATGGAGATAAAGAACATCCATGGAAATAGACTGCCCTGGTACATAAATTTTCCATTTTGGTGGAAGAAAAATCACAAATGTTTATACATACAGTTAGATGTTTTGCATTTTAACTAAAGTACCTGTTCAAGGTCATCATTGCTTATTTCTGAAATGCAATTTATTCCTAATGTATTAGGTTTGTGATGCTTGATAAAGTAAATAGTGTACAGGCAAAATAAATTGAAATAGACATTGAATTTTTGAGAGAGAAAAGTGAAAGTTAAGACATTTTGTATGACTTCAAGTGTTGCTTATAACCAATGTATTAATTCAAGATATATTCACAATGAAACAAAGTTTTCTTGTTATAAACTCTGTAATTAATTCTCTAGTTTGATGAAGAAAAGACATTAATAAATCTAGAACATATTAAAGACAAGAACTGAAATACATAGAATAGATCATTTACTAATAAGATATATTGAAAATGTAGTATCCACTGTCTTCCCACTACCTTGTCTTAAAAATGAGGAAACAAAGGTAATGACCTAATCTATATGGGGACTGCAGGAGTTACAAGATAGAATTAAGAATTGAGAAGCTCAAGAGAAATACTTCCTGTGTTACTTCTTAAATTTTATCCTTACTAACCTCCGAAGGCTTTCTTCTGAGTGATGTGTTTTAGAATTTATAAATCAATGTCTGAAAAGGTTCCAAAGGTCAGAGAATCTTCAAAATATGTTCTTTCAAAGGAAAAAAGTAAGCACATATGCAGGTGTGTTCATCAAATTAAATCTGCTAATTTTTGTTTAAGAGTTGTTGGAAAAAATACTTCTGAGTGGAGGAAATACTATTTGTTGGGTAGATACCGGCTCACACCTAGGTTGCAGTACTTTAAGACTGTAACCATGGGCAATCTACTTGCTTCATGATAATGAATCTTGATACGCTTATCTAAAAGATGAAGATAATAACATCTTCCCATGACTTCTGCAATTATCATATAGGACCTGGAATGTAACATTCCTACCCAGGCATCATGATTGGCTGAACAGAAAGATCAGTTATCCTTGAGCCCTCAGCACTTTTCCTGTAAATGACCTCCGACCATGGCTAAGGAATTTAGACCACCAATCCCCGTAGACCGAACATGGAGAAGTTGAAGACCCTGCCCTGTATCTCTCACACTCTGCCTCAGTTTGAGGCACCTGCTTAAAGATTCTCCATCATTCCTTTCCATGCATGTGAAATGAAATGGCCAAAGGAGGGCTGAGATACCTAGAAGTCCAGGGTGGGTGGAAGCTGCTTGCCCATTGAATAAGCTCTTTCAGGGTAGAGTTAATCCTTGTCTGTGAAGGAGAGGCCCTGGGGCGATCTTTTAAAAAGATTTAAAAACCTTCTGACATGTTTGCCATTTAAGCAAGCCTAGCGCTGCTACAGAAGCAGCACGGGAAAGCTGGGAGCAACTTGAGAAAGTGTAAAATTAATGAGCTTTGTGCATTTCTGCCAGAGGGCCCGAGCAACCCTGTGCCTTCCTTTTGCATACCGGAGAAGGGAGAATTTATTCTGGACACTGCTGAACATTCCTCTACACTTTCTCTCTTGTTTTACATTCTCTCTCCCTCTCTCTCTCTGTCTCTCCGCCCCTCCTTGTTTTCTCTTTTTCATTCTTGCTTTCTCTTTGCTTTCTTTGCTCTTCCACTGACAATCAAATAGGATAACCTGATCATCTATTGCTTGCAGATACTAAGGTTGCAGGGTGTCTTAGTTACTTTTTCCATTGCTGAGATAAAATACTCAACACCCAAAGTTAAAGGAGAAAAGGTTTATTTAGCTCACAGTTCATAGAGGTTCTTGTACATAATCAGCTGACTCCAAGGCTGGGCATTACGTGGCAGGGGGCAACACTTCATGGTACTCATAAGATAGCAAAGGCAACAAAGGAGGGAAGGACAGGGCACATTCTGTCCCTTATATTGCATACAGTTTGGGGGTGGGGTATTCACATGCTTAATCCTAGCCCGAGCTATCCCAAACCAATCAGTGGACTGACTTACTAATCACACACCTTTAATCCCACACACTCTAGATTCAGCCATCTCTGAAGAAGCCATATCTAAGATTGCATGAGGCTGTAGGGGGACATCTAGACATAAAGTATAACACAAGGTATGCAAAGAACGGAAGTGTCAATTTCCCTTTCAGTCCTTAGTGGCATATCCTGTTGGAAGCGCATAGTAGCCAAAAATAAGGCTTTATCGCCCAGTACTGCCTAAGAGACTTCTTGCTTGTACCTGGGGGTATTTGGATTAAGATTTTTATGTCTACCACTTTGTTCTCAATAACACTCACACGTTACCTACCCAAAGAACTTCTAGTATTTGCCATTGACCCAAACTGTCTAAGCTCACTTTCTGTAATAGATCTTATGTGATCGATCACACGTTATCCCACTTCACCATCTGGAATTGGAGTTCCAAATGGCATTGCAAACACAGGATTCCAAAATAGAGCCCAGTCTCGCTTTGCCATTCTCTCTATTCAGTGGGAAAGGGCTTTTTCTGAGTTATTGATCCTAGAGGATGGTCCCACCTAGCAGTCACCTACCACTTTCTGCTGTATAGTAAAAGATTAACCAAACCTAGAACATCTCCCTTTGCATCTCTGCTGCTCCTCTCAATGTCTCCTGCCACCTAGCCTTCTAGGGCCTCCCACTCAACTCTTTCCACTTTTGTCATGTCCTCCACCTGACCGCTAAATTGATCTTTTTGAAGACCATGTGATTACTGCAAAACTGTCAGTTGCACCTAATTGCCTACAAGAGACACATGAAACTCTTTGGAGTTCTAGCTTACCCATTTCTAATCACACTCCATCTGCTTTTTCCCCTCATTCTCTTTAGATACTTTGCAAATTGTCCTTCATTTTTTTCTAGAGTTTCCCATCCCTATGCATTGTTGAGAACATTCCCCGAGTCCTGTGGATTTCTCCCTTCTGTGTGTTTGTGTCTTCTCCATGTATTACAGCTGCAGTAGATACTATTTTTGTGACCTGGGCATGTAATTCCCATGGGCATGTGTGGTATGTGAGGGACATCAGGAGGCTGGGGCCTGTTAGCTAAGGACAGATAAGAGCTGTAGGCAGAAGCACGGCTCTGGTGTCCATCTCCACCTGGGAAGTGAGCTCTGAGCAGCGCTGTCTGCCATTTCCAGGCATGTCACCCTCTAGCTGGTCACCGTGGTAACTTTTTCTGAGCGTCTTATTGTGTCCCTCACTCCGCCCTTCTCACCTCCCAACTCCCCAGCTAGGGCTCTGCAGCATCAACACTGAAATAGACTATTTGCAAACACATTCTGTTCCAGGCTTAGCATTAGCAGGAATCATTGTTTTTCATTTTATTTTTAATCAGTTTATCATTTATTAGTTCATGTTTGCAAGTCACGCAATCTACAAACATATGGGGTGAAGGAATCCTTCTTAAAAGTCACCTCCATGCAGCCTTCCCTGCCTGCTGCAGCCTGGTCTGGCTTCTCTTAGTTTGGAGAGCTGCGTGCTCCTCTTGAGTTCCCATTCTTCTTCCATGCGTGAGCTTTGCCTTTCTTGATAATGTGGAATTTGCTGACACACAGGGGCTGTAACACTGTCACCTTATACCTGTCACATTTCTCTGTCGTCCATACCATGTGATGTCTTGCAAGAATTTCATCGTATTTGTCTGTAAGCATGTATGGCTATTTCTTCATTCATCCACCTTTCATTGATGGAAGAGAGTTGTCTAATGTTTGGGCTTAGTGTATTTTCTTTCTCTCCTTGTCTTCTTTTAGCGTTTGAAAAAAACCATCATTAATTTCAAAGTAAAACACCAAGTTGTGATTTTAAGAAATGTATATTCCACCTCATACATCAAGACTTGGCTCTGTGCATTTCTGTTTAATTTAATTTAACTAAGGTATGCAAATGTCACATACCTCAAGTACAAACAGCACAGAAAATGCATATGGTCTCAACCAAATGCTTTTACATTCATGCCCGTTCTTATATTGATTTATATTTCTGTAATCTGCTTTAAACCAGGACAGACACTTTTAAAATATTCTACATTTTCAACACAAAGATTTCATATATTTTTAAAATGAGATATTGATTCATAATATTGTGAAATTATTAAAAACCAAACTTGGAAGTTTAGTGAAATTATTCACCTGCCAGAACTTCTGAATCAACTCAAAGCAGAGTGTGTTTTACATTGCAGAATGGAAACCTTACAATATTTTGACTGTGGGGCGACTCTCAGGGTGTAGGGAAAAGAAGAGGACTCTCAGGGTCACAACCCTAGGGTCTCTGAGCAGCACAGTTTTAGTGACGCCTCAGTATGTCTCTGTCCTCCAGTTGCACAGATGTGTCCCAATGCTGATCTCCGATTCCTGTCAGTTGATGGAACAGACATGTATTCCATTTTAGGAAAAGAAAGTAAGCTCCAGTCCAGGTGTAGAGCATAATCATCTTTCTTAGAATCAATTATCTTGTTCCAGCTCCTGCTTCAACTACACTTTTGGATTTTCATTCCCTTTTCTTGCTCAACAACTCCTCACATTTTTCCTTTCTCTCTACACAAAATTTTGCAGGAGCCCTGGAAATATTAAATCTCTTTCTAGGCAAATGGTTCAGAAGCACAATTGAGCTTTCTCTGGTGATATAATTTATCTTGGGTTTAATAAAACAGATTGTAAATTATATTTTGAAAGTAAATAAAAATCTAAGTTGCTAGTGTACCAGGTACCAATGAAATAACTGACTGAAAGATACTCATCAGCTTTCTTCCATTTAGTTTATTCTTTGATTGGTAAGATATGATTTTAATTTCTAATTTTCTTCATTTTTTGTATCCTCTGCAATCTTAAGGCTCTGTCAATAATATTTTCATTTAAAAATAGTCCTTGTGGGGCTGGGGATTTAGCTCAGCGGCAAAAGCACCTGCCTGGCAAGCGCAAGGTCGTGAGTTCGGTTCCCGGTACCGGAGAAAAAAACAAAAACAAAAACAAAAACAAAAACAAAAAATAGTCCTTGTATAGCACTGATTGCTTTCTGCACTATTATGACACCAGTACTGTAATATTTTCTGTGAATTTTAAAATAGTATGTTATAGGCAGTTGATATTTTTCACAGGACATTCTAAGAGATAAGTCTTTAAAAATGAAAGAATAGGCTATTTTTAACTATTGTACTTAAGGATATTTGACACAGGGCATAAGGGATTTTCAGTTATTCTCCCACATGTTTTGATTTAAATAAGATATATGAGTCTTCGTGTGTTTGAAGTCAAAAGAATTTAATTATCTGTTGATTAAAAAGAAACACAGTCTTATTCTCACATGAGCAAAGTTTCATCATTGCATATTTTAAAAATAGAAGCTAGAGAGCTTTGTTTTTCTCAAAATTAACTAGAATTTCAGTTACCACTCTTTGCAACAAACACTTTATTTCTCAGTACTATCTGTGAAGGACTTGGACTTTTGAGAAGTGCAGATAGTAGAGATAAACGAGACAAAGAACAAAATCATTGTACTTCGTGCCTTCGAAGCAGTGTTTGTGTTATATATGAGTACATAAAAAAATCCTGAATATTGTCACTATAAATGATTCAGATTGAAAAGTATAAATGGCTAATGAATTTGTGAACATACATGCCTTATGACCATATATGATCATGCCTTATTAGTGATGAGGAAAACATAGTACAAAGCAACTGGATTAGATATATATTGAAATGGTTAACAAAGTAACTAAACTTTATTAAGAAGAATAAAGCTGCTTTTGGAAACTTCCTGGAAGGATACACAAAATGATAGAGCATTGGGAGAAATAAATTAGTCAACATATAAAGTGGTTATGGGACTTACTTCAGAAACCCCTCTCACTTTTCTTTCTTTTTACAACTTGGTCATGGTTTCCAATCTCATTGCCAATATGAAGAAAAGTTTTCTGTTTTAAAAGTCCTGAGCATTCCTGGGCTCTGACCTTTTCCCTGTTCCCTCACTGTTCATTTCTCTGCCACGTCAGCCTCCTCCATGATCCTCCAACACCGGAAGCGCCGCTCCAGGTGAGGGGTGTGTTCTGGAACTCTCCTCGCACTACGCACTGTTGTAGCTCATTTCTTCACCTTCCTTGGCCTTTGCTGAAACCTTCCTGTCCGATGTAGGCTCACCCTGACTGCCACACTCTGTACCATATGTTGTCTCCTGTGGACGTCTTCTCCAGAAGACAAGTCTGTTGCATTTTTGGTTTCAATGATTTAATCTAGGTGTCTGTACCTCACTTTCATTTCAGGTGTGAATTTGTCTTTATTTCAGGACTGCTCAGTTATAAGGAAGATCTAGAGACTTTGCAAGTGCCCATCAATATATGCTGTCTTTACGTCCATTCTAGGAAGTATTATGAAAATTTAGCTAAATATGGAAGATTTTTATGTTTCCACGTACCAGGGACACATAGGTGATGGCAAAGTGAGCTTTTTAGAATCCATAAAATAGAGCTTAACTCCAGGAAGTTGGGGAGTCTCTGCCCTTAGTGTGTCTATGACCCCTAAGGAAGCTTTCTGAAGGTGGAACAATGGTCATTACCTTTGGAGAGGGAACTAGAGCAGAAAGGAAATTAAATGTAAAGAGAAAATTACACACTGAGCTATTTGAAAAAAGAATTTAATAATGGGGGCATTTTTCAATGTTAAAATAAAGTAACGTAAATGATTTGACAATTCAGAGAAAGTCCAATTCTCTTTGGGGTGAGATAGCATTTGAGTAGAAATATAAAATATGCTCAAATTTTTTAGAACACATTTACCATAAAGAAATGAAAGGAGAATAGAACATTTGAGATGAACAGATAGATTGGGATGAATGGTAACTTCTAGGAGAATGGTGCGTTATAGTTCAACTGGAGTATTTTAAATTAGGGTCTGGGAAAAAATCTTGATGCTTAATTATGGATTACCTTGAACATCAAAGTTAGAGATTTAGTCATTTAATTTGTTGTTTCAGAAACCATGAACACAAATGTGAAGTTATTTAGCCAAAAAAGTGTTTGAAATTTTTTAACCTGGCTGTGCAAAATAAGACTTAAAAATATTTCACCTCTTCAAAGAACATGTTGAACTCTGCAAAAAATTTTTTTTTTCTAGCTGAGATAAGTGTCTCGGAAGTCATAGATTTTACTACTCCAGAAGACACAGAAATGATCATTTGCTTAAAATCATCAGAAAAAGATTTCTGTTCACTTTTTTGTTATTCTATTTGTTTCTTATAAAACAATGTTATTGTGATACTCTATCTTTGCAGGAGAAATTCATTCATAATAATGTTAGGACTTACTGTAATTAAATGCACATGCAAACAATGATACTTAAAACATCGATCTTTTATTCCTGCCAAAATTAATAATTTCTTCTTACTTTGTAAGAGTATATTCATTCCTTGCTTTTCATCTTGTGTTTACTGAAAATTACAGCACACCTCCAATAGGACACAGACACTGGGAAGTTCGTGGAATAAAGTGATAGAAAGACAAAAAGGCCTGACTCTGAAATCAAATAGAGGAGATACAAAATGTGATGATCAAGAAATAAAATAATTGTTTATATGTTTTTTGTGAATGCTAAGAATGAAAATGAAGAAAAGAAAGTAAATTGTAAGAATTTCCATGAAGAATATGAACAGAATCTGTGAAGGACGACAGAGTGCTATTTATTGGTGACAACGTGGATGAGACTAGCTATCCACTATGTATCTAAAGTGTGGAAGAGAAGTAGCGGTGCATATGAGCAGCTGAAATTCCCCAGATACATCAATAGCCCTGCGTAGATCTTGAGTCAAAGAAAGGTGTTATTTTGAGCTTCCTTGAACATTACTGTGGCCAGAGTTTTGTGAGCTAGAGGAAGTGTATTGTGCAACATGAGATTGTGAAAGGGCTGAATGCCAATCTAGTGTCAGAGAAAGGATTTTTGATTTTACCCTAAGTGTATTATAATGTCATCTAAGACCACTGCTTAGATTCTAATACTACTGGACTAACAATTAAAAAAAATCTGGGGTACTTGTAAAGAAATTATTGAGGTAAGAGTCCTTAGTGTGCAGAAAGCCTAGCTCTATCTCAGCAGACAAGTTAAATGATATAGGCGCCTGTGAAACAAATTTTGAAATTAAAATCTACAGAGATTATTGATAGAATGAAAATTAAACATAAAAATCGAAATTTTAATAACTGTGTTTTTGCTGTGAAAATAATTTTTACTGGTGGGAAGAACAGAAACACAAAAGTATTTTACTTGGGGCGTGATGAGTCTAAGAGACAAATGGAACTGTGAGACTGTAGCTGAGATGAAGAAAAGCCATGGATTTGGAATTTATCAGAATAGAGATGACCTGTGATCTCAGAGGAAGGCATTACACCTGGACAGTGTGGACATGGGTGTGGATGGATAAGATTTTGAGCTCTGACGTTCTGCGAGCACCAGACCCTCTGGGATGCTTTGCTAGGTCACTTAAGTTAGAGCCAACCATTTTCAATGCTAAAGTTCCACAGAGGGAGAGAATGTGGTCCTCTATGGAATGCTGGCAACTTTTGTACCATGGTTAGTTAAGTCAGGAAAGGTCAAGTCCAGCCACTGTAATTTGGGGACTGGACATACACAAGTGTGTGCAATCATGGCAGTGGTAAAATTACAACATGGGATTTTTGCTGAGGCAGATGCAGGCAGACCATAAAAGATATTGAAAATATCTTGAGGGTAAAGACTGATGCCTCACTGCAAGCCGAAAATCCTGGCAGGGAGAGTGAAGGAAAACAAGATTTTCAAGGACATATGTGGAGAGTGTTTCCTTTATTCTTTAAAAATAGCCCCTTAGGCTCATATCTAACTACTGCTCATTGCTCCCTGTCAGATTCCAGGAAAGATTACTCCTCCTGCTCTCTGCATCATTACAGACTTGAAGTGATTCTGAAATAAGTAGAGTATCAAGGACTAAGCACACCTGCCAGATCCCTAACTCTGGTGTAGGTCATCTGCTGAACTCTTTTCCTGCAAAATATTCTTAATATTTAGGGCTTTAATGTAGGAATCACAGAAAATCTGATGTGTGTGTGTGGCAGGGTTGACATGGAGTCAAAATAGCCTGAGAGATTTTAGAACAATATCTAAGATACTACTGATCAAAATATATACTGAATATTCAAATTGTAAAAATCACTGCACTTAAAGATCTATCATACTGATGTTCATATAACAGTAGCTAAGTCTTGGAACTGTCCATCAACAGATGAATGGATAAAGGAAATGTGGTATTTGTACGCAACAGAGCACTATTCTTCCATAAAGGTGGATAAACTTGAATCATTTGTAGGAAAATGGATCCACCTTGAGACCATAAAATTCAGTGAAATCAGTGAGAAACACAAGCTTAATTATCACATGGTTTCTCTTATATGTGAAACCCAAAGTATAAATAAAAACCAAAATTTAAAGATAGAAAACAGGAAGTAGGGAGAAATTTTTCAAATGAGAAGGAGATCCACAGCTAGAAAGAGAGGAGGGAGGACGGGAAGGAGATGGAAATGGGAAAGAAGACGTGACGTGTACGTGTACCCATTCCACACAAGGAATGTGAATGTCATGAACTGTATGAACATACTAACAAAATGTTAAAAAGTCACACTGTCATTATTTCCCTCAAGATGCTCTCTCTGTCTTTAGCAAAATGTATCCCATCATTCTTGGCACTTTTGAAGCAGAGTGTTAGGCATTATGATACAAATATGGCGAGTGCCGCTGAGTGTCATACAATGGAGCTGTGGACTCCGAGCACCACCCAGCTCGCCCTCACCCACTGTGTTCTCTGGATCTGCACTGGGTCACTTCCAGCTGTTTCTCAACATCAAAATGACCACAGGAGATGAACATGTTTGATCAGCTCAGACACTCAGGCAGTGGAGACGGTGCAGCTGAAGATACTCACTGGAAGGACTTGGGGAACTGCCTCAGAAAGTGGGAGAACAATGAGACAAATGTGTGTGAAGTCAGGGGGTGTTGTGTGAGGCACTAGTGGCAGTGTGTGCTTGCTGTATTATTTTTTAAATGCTTACATTTACCATATTCTTTATTACACCTGTCATAGACACAGGAAGGTCTGAGGATTCATTATGCTTGAACAGAGAATGACGCACCCAATATTCTGTTGCCTCTAACCAAAGCTCATTCCTTTGAGAACAACCAGGTAGTGATAAATTATGCTGAGGCAATTTGAGTTATTAGAGAAAAAAGAATATTTGATTTGCTGAACTAATTGACATGTTAGAACCAATATAAATATGATATTCAACCAAAGTAAAAATAAGCTTTTATTGAATATGAGTGTTTGTCTAACTCACCAAAAAAACACACACACAAAAACACACACACACACACCCATACCCAAACCATAGACTCTATCTTAGTCATATTATTATCTCTCGGATAAAGCATCAAACACAGAATTTAAAGGAAAAAAGATATTATGAGTCACTTTTCAGTCCGTAGTGGGCTGCCGACAAGTCAGGCCAGCGTGAGGCAGGGCTATGGAGGAGGAATAGGTGCTCACCCCAGGGCAACCAGGAAGCAGAGAGAGAAGAGGGGCACCAGGATGAGAGAGAAACCCTTCCAGTGACAACACCACGGGCCACCCCCTCTGACTGAAGCCCACCTCTTAACAGCAAGCCAGATGCACCCTTAGTGTTCAGTCGTGTCCCAAACCCATGAGGCTTTGGGGACCACTTCAGTTTTAAAGCATAACACACACTGTAACTATTGCCAAGACAAGCAGAAACATGAAAGGACACGCAGGACTTGGAGGCAGATATATTTAACATGGGATGGGCACTGACAGGGGATCAGTTGTTCCTCCAAATGTCAGGTCCCAAAGGCTCAGGGCGAAGGTTTCTATTGAGTTGCAAAGGGGAAGTACAGAGGCAGAGTACTTGGTTGTCTTTGATTGGATCTTACAATATGCATCGTAGCAACCAGCTATGCATCCCAGTGACCAGCCATGTCTAAGAGACAGAAGCAACTGGAACTGGAACAGGAACTCTCACCTGGGCAACTAAGAAACAGAAGTGTACTGGCTGGGGGCAGGGGGCATTTTCTTTTACACTCACAGGTGTGCTAACAAAAGTTTTAGGCTCTAAATTCTTACAGGGAAAGTGATAGACAGAAGCCCCAAAGCACAATGCAACCATTTTAGGACAAGTACAGAGTTGAACTTTTTATTTAACTTTATTTACTTTGCTTTTATTTAACTTTATTTACTTTACTTTTATTTAACTTTTTATTTACTTTGCTAAGAAACAGCATAATAACCCATACATCAGTGATACATTTTCTATTTTCTACAAATTAGCAATCCTTCTAGCTTCTTTTTCTCTCAGGTGTGAAAAACAACTCAAATTATTATTTTCACATATATTTATCTGGGTAATGTTCTTATAAGAACATTTTGTATGTAAGAAAAACAGGCTTTTTTTCTGTAGAGCTGTCAGTTCCTTTGAATTTGGATTGCATTCGTTATTTTTAGGAATGTCTGTCTGTGAATGGAATAAATACAAGTGTAAGAGAATTTAAAATAAATGCACTGCACTACATATGTTTAAATACTTCAAATGACTATATTTCTTAAAAGTTTATCAGGTAAGATTGTAGTCCACTGTGTTTTTTGTGTAACTGAAAAAGGGTAGAGACAGCATTAATTTTCTTAAGCTTCTAAAAAATAAATTAGGAATGACTATAAGGTGATACTTATAGAGCAAATATGGCATTTATAATCACAGGATCTCTATAGACAATTTAACCTCAAAAAAAAAACAACCTCCAGGCAACAGATTCACCACCTACATTGTTTGATGACAGGAAATGCCCTGGGCTCATGTGCTCCTCAGCTGCGTAGCTGGGTCTCACTGACTGCCTACAAATGCATATGCATAGCAATATGTACACATTTACTTGAACTATAAAACTTCAAAGTTAATGCTCCCTTGGTACATATAGTATTCTATTTTCTTCACTCCTTTCTTATTTGGAAAAAAAATAGCTAATTTAGGGATGACATCTCGTAGCTCAGCTCTAATACCAAGAGAAGTGAATATATAAAAATTTGCCTTCTTACACATATACTTCTTTTACTTTAAACTTTTGTATTTAGAGCAATTTGCTACTCCTTTAAAAAAAATCAGGAGGCAAGAGAATTGAAAAGTAATGCAAAAGACGGTAAATGAAAGACTGTACAACATGACATCTCCAGTCAGTTTTCTTCCTGTTTTCCCAACATTAATTATTATTTGACCTAAAACTAAACCAAATCAAGTTGTGAATACCAAAGGGCAAGTTATAAAATTTATGAAATCACAGAACTGTGTATAATGATCTAGGAAAACGTGACAGGGGATTTAAAGATTTAGTTTCAATATCTACAGACATTAAACATTCTTCAGTATGTTTATTCAGTCTCATAGATAATAATGATAAAGATAAAACATCCCTGTCTGTTGACGATCATTGGAGGATGCAACCTGGGTGCTGCAGGATGAGGTGTGAATTTTCCAGGCTCCAGAACAGACAACTAGGAACAGAAGCCGAGCAAGGCACTGCCGGTGCAGCAGATGACCCCTGCCAGCTGCAATGTCACCCACTGCCTCTGTTGCTCAACTTGATTAATAAGCACTTCCTACAGTGTCTGGACCTCTTAAATGTGGTCATTTACATTTTCAAGCTTGGCTATTCCTTTCATCTGTGTCAACCTACATCCTGAATCTATACTGGATATGCCCCTATTTCCAATAAGAATGGCCCATGTTGTGGTAAACCGGCTGCTCAGTATTCTAGCACTGTAAAATGCATGCTTGTAATGCTGAAAACCATAGAAAAGAAAGGTACCCATTTAGAAGGTGCTGACTGATGGTTTAAATAAGGGTTGTAACGTCCAGGGTGAGACTACCTCCTAGGCCAGTGGAAACTACTTCCTTGTGAGTTGTGCAATGAGTTGCAACTTCTTTCCCAGATTAAAGGACTTAGTGAAAACCACAGAAAATTAACTGGAAACTCAAATCTCCCTTCTATAATTTAGCTGTATAGAGGAGGTGATACTAAAGGGGCTCATTTTTACTATATGTTGCAATACTTTGAAAGTTTGGGGTAGGATTAAAATGTTCACTTCTCATTCATAAAGATCATGAGCTCCTTGTTGTATCAGAAATGTTAGCATTTGGGAGTTACTAAGACTTCTCATTTTCACTTTCAAATGTATTTTTTCATTTCTGTCTGGTCGTCTGGCAGTAGAGACAGGCAGTAGTGCATTCCTTTCAAGAACACAAAAATCCCCTGAGATCCTCCATCCCTACTAGGAATTTTTGGAAGATTCCTGATTCTACTGAATCCTTCTCCTCTATCTTTCCTTTCTGTAGGCTGCTTTTCCTCATCCTCTAACATATCCTGTGCAGGGATCCCAGACTAGGGAGCAGCTTCATTTTCTTTTAATATCTCCCCAAGAACAATGAACACAAGCTGGCTCCTGGAAAATGTGGATAATGATGAGGGTGGAGCACCAGACACAGCTCTGAGACACTTGCAAAATTTAGCACTTTTTAAATCGCTTTTATTCTTGAAAGTCTATGTCTCAATCTGTTAACACATATTTTCCGTGCACCAACTTTCATTTCCTTCCTCCTGCTCTCCCTCTAATTGCAGGGTAATGTGTTTCTCTCTTTTAATCTTTGTATGTATTCCCTGTTCACCTCTCATCATCAAAGTAACTCCTTCAGAGTAATTCTTTCTTCACTGGATTTTTTAAAAACATAAAAAGCCATTTGTGTGTTGAGCATCGTATTCTGGGACCCATCTTCCCATATTCAAATAATTCAAGCATTTTCCTGAGAAAGCAAAACAGAGGAAGAAACTGAAATAAAATAAAAAGGAAAGAAACCTGCCACCACTGATTCATTTCTCATATTTATTTTGTCTTCTATAAAGAATATTTGAGTAATTCTTCAAGAAATGATGTAGAATCTCCAATTTTCCAGCAAGAGGACTGAACCTTAGAGATTCATGATGTAACCTAAGTCACAGACCTTGGAAATGCCAGAACTTTATGTAAACCCAACCTGTGGAATTAGGACTGTCCAAATGTGTTTACATGCATGTGTATATGCATGCATGTGTATTTGCCTGTGTGTATATAAATGTATATATGTATGTTTATGTAATATTTTAGGTCCAATTCTGTATCAAATATACCATGAAATCCTAATGATACCAGCTGGGAAACATTGCAGAGATTAGTGACTTTCTGATACAGTCTGATGAGAAATTTAACATTTTCACTGAGTGAGTATTAGAATTAGCTAGAAATCAACACAATAAGATAAAAATAACAGAAAATAGGATTGTCTCACAGGATGATGTTGGCTGTGAAGAATATAGGCTTCCATCTCTGACTGGAGAAGCAGGGAAGAAGGTGATATAATTCAGTCCAAAATGAAATCTGGCAAAATAGAAGTACAGAAGAATTTAGATAGCTCAGCTCAGAAGGAAAAATAAAATCACACTTCTTAGGCATTTGCATTCCACTGAGGTGGCCAGGAGATTAGATAACACTTACCTAAGCTGGAGATAGTAGGTCTCACTCTCTCAGTCTACCAATGGGCATTCTATCTGATCTGTTCCAGAAATGCCTCTATAGACTCATTCTGCTAGCTGGTAAAGCTGACTGAGTACCCTTCAGCACAGTCAGTCACTGCATGTGACTAACCATCACATGAGATCATCAGGATTTGTATGTGTTTCCAAAACTTGATTAACTTCTCTCACTAAACACGTTTCCACTAATCTTTATCTCTGTATACTGCTAGCAAATGTTTTTTATATATCTCCCTTCTCATTATAGCCCTGTTTTAGCCCACTCCAACTTCTTTGGTAGATTGGAGTGGGCTAAAACAGGGTAGATTCCAGATGGCTCCTGGAAAATGTGGATAATGGTAGATTCTTTGTTCTGAGGATTATAAATTACTACAGATAATCCATGTGCTGAGGATGATTCTCTACACAGAGAATGTAGTATAAAACTAAAACACATTCCTAAATTATTGTTTCTTGCAGGCATAAGAAATACTTGGAAACCTTGTTGCAACATGGATTTCTGTTTTCTTTCCTCACCACAAGTGATCCTGCTTCAGAAAGACCAAATGTGATGGAAGAATTTGCATTATGATCAGTTCCAAAGCAATGGTGCTGCAGTTGCTGTAGCTGAGAATGCATTGCTCTCAAGCTAGTTCTCTGCAACAATTACAATGAGCTCAGGTGTAATTGCCCAAAAGACAGACAGTAGTGTAAAAATAAAAGCATTCAATAATTTTCATAGCAAAAGCCCAAATATCAGAGTTTTAGAGCTGGTTCAACAGCCCAAATATGTCATGAAGTATCAATGACAAGTTTCCATATTTCAAATTAATCATCTCCATGAAGGTGGCTTCCCATTTATCTTAAAGACTGCTGCAATGTTCTTCCAATTGTTAGAAGGAGGAGGAGTGGAGGAGAGAGAGGACTGTTAGGACAA
The DNA here is from genome assembly GCF_000276665.1 of Chinchilla lanigera. Classification (NCBI taxonomy): domain Eukaryota; kingdom Metazoa; phylum Chordata; class Mammalia; order Rodentia; family Chinchillidae; genus Chinchilla; species Chinchilla lanigera. The sequence goes on from NW_004955476.1 coordinate 4,628,935, forward strand.
CAAAACCTTTCCTTCTTTAATCTCTACTATGACTGAGAAAAAAATTTCCCAAAGACCTGGAAGAATTCTTGATGTGTCTCATTGTCTAGGTTTGTTACCTGAGATGGCTGTAGCTCATTGTGATATAAGCTGGAAAAATTGTATTTATGGAACTTCCAAGTGGCAGTGTGAATAGGCTTTACTAATAAGAGAAGTCAGAGTGACGTATTGGGTTGTGAGGAGGTAAATCAGCATATCCAGCTCTTCTGGGAGAGTAAGAAAAATCATCTCATTCCATTGTATCTAAGCATCATTCTCAAGAAAAGAATACAATATTATAGAGTACAGAGTTATGAAACAGTACACAGTATTCAGGACATGGAATCAAATATATTTTGGCTGAAATATTCTTGACTATTAATAGTGTACATGGGGCTGGCGATATAGCTCAGCGGCACAGCACCTGCCTAGCAAGCGCAAGGTTGTGAGTTCGATTCCTGGTACTGGAAAAAAAAAACAAAACAAAACAAACAAAACAACAATGTACAATACTCTGACTTTTTAAAAAGTCTTGATAATGGTGCAAAAACAATGCCCAGTACATAGAAACTCTGCTTTAGATTGAGAATTTTGGTATCCTTCTGAGTCATGGTTCTGGAGACCCTTGCTGGACGGCACCAGTCGCTCAGGTCCGAGTGACCCCTCATCAAGTGTGTGATAGAGGACGCTCTGCAGTGCATTGTGTTGCTACGTGACTGGGCTTGATAAGGTAGGTGTGCTAAGTGCCTTCTTGCCTACGCTATGTCCAACCTCTATTAATGTAGTGGGACGTGACTCCACAGAAAGCTGAAAGCCTGTGTACAAGAGAGAAGCTGACGTGGGAGGCAAGGACAGTGCCAGCAGCCCTACCCACATGTTTTAGCATAGTTCATGAAGAGAAGCTCATGCACTGAAACTCTGTGGTGGTGTCTGCCTTCCGCAGCCCCTGGTTTACAGAACCTTAGGACATGAAAAGCTAAGTAAACATGAACCAGGCTTCCAACCTCTTCTTACAGAAACGCACTCCTCTGGTGGAAGCCGTTGCTGTTGTCCTCAAGCTAACTGGGACTGTCACTTGCCAGGCCCAGACCCACTTAACATTTTAATAGGCTCCCTTCAGCACGTGTAAGAGTGAAAGTGAAAAGTAGTGAGGTTGGATTTCTGAGCCACACAGTCTTGAAAGATAGAAAGATTAATACAAGTGAAAGGTGATGATTTTATTATTCGCAAGATGAACTTGGAGTTGCCGCTTTGTAGGATCAGAAATAGCATGCAAGACCCAAAGAGGAACCTCCTCCTTTACAGTCTTTTTTTTTCCAGAGAAAATTTGCAGAATGGCAAGATCTGAAACTCCTCAGGATCAGAGGCTTGTGAAATCAATACAACTCCTATCGGTCGCCAGGCACAAGATTCATTTCACGCATCAAACAGAATGCAAAGCCATGGATTCTTCCATTCCTAGTGAAATGTGTTTCTGTACAGATACATGAAGTTAATAAAAGACTAACTGCATTGATTGTGCATTGGCAGGCCTATTTTTCCCTGTGATTAATGGCTTTCCATTCCACGCCAGTGGCCATAGCAAGCACTTCTGAACATTTCTTACTTTTAAAAAGTACTGAGCCATCCTTTCTCTGGTGTGAATTCCTTTACTCATAATATATCACTATTACACAGACTAGCTATGTAGAAATGATCAGACCTGGAGGGCTAGCCCAGTGGTAGAGCAGTTCCCTAGTTTATTGAAAGACTTTGAGTCTATCTTTGGCATAACGAAAATGAAAGCATCATTATAAATACAGCACATATCACAACCCACCCTCTTGCCACAACTTCAGCATATTATATTTATATTACATTTTACAGTAATTATGTATTTGTATTTATCATATTTAAAAATGAACTTCATGAAGCCGTATACAGGGTTTTAGTCTATTTCAGTGTCCAGGCATAGCTCAGAAGCTGTATGGAAAAGGGGAAAGGAGAGGAGATGAAAAGAAGCAAGGAATAGAAGAGAGGGAAAGGAAGGGACTAAGGAAATGAAAGGAAGGAAGTGAAGAAGGTGAAGGGAGAAGAAAGGGAGGTAGAGGGAAGGAAGGAAAGGAAAAGCACAAGTGTGCTGGATGAGCTTGAATGAAGACCAGATGCCAACAGTGATAGGAGAGAGAGCAATTAAACTAACTCTACACCCATTTAGACTTCAGTACTGCTGTTTTGTTTTATTTCTGGAGATGCAGTTGTCAGCATTTTCCGTGTTGGTCACTAAGCGGCACTTACTCCATTCTCCGGGGGCAAGTGTATGGGAAATCGTTATCCACAGTGACCATTTACATGCTCCACAGTGACTATTAAATGAACAGAATGGGACCTGTATGTCTTTAGAACCTGCCTCCTTGCACATCCAAACTTTTTGTTTTGTTTTGTTTTTTGTTTTTTTTTCCGGTACCCGGAATCGAACTCACTACCTTGCACTTGCGAGGCAGGCGCTGTGCCGCTGCCCTAAACCTCCAACCCAGCACATAAAGACTTGTAAATGCTTAACAGCAGGGAGTGTCTTTCTGAACTTACCAGAAATAAACAATTTGTAAATATTTTGTGGCTCTTGGCTTGAAGACAACACTGCTCCAAATATCATTTAAAATTTGAAAGTGATTCACAAAAGTAGAATAAAATAAAGTAAGTCAAGGTAGCTAAATACGGGGCTGGGGATTTAGCTCAGCGGCAAAAAGCGCCTGCCTGGCATGCACAAAGTCGTGAGTTCGGTTCCCGGTACCGGAGAAAAACCAAAAAAAAAAAAAAAAAAAAAGGTAGCTAAATACTCTGAATCATTGTTTTTGTAGAACTGAGGAGCTTTACAAGGTGATTATAGCTTCTCAATATGGACTAACTAGCATCAGTGTATTCATTTTCTGTGGAGAGTTTGAGTCCTCTGATATTTTACTTAAAATTTGTAAATGTATGCTTTGCGGAAGATTTTTCTGGGTAGACAGTTCATAATTGCATGTGAGTAGGAAGAGCCTGATGAACCTGGTAAGTTTAACAACCACAGTGAATCAGCTGTATTACTGGAATCATTCAAATTCTAAGTCAGGACAAAAGCAAAATTTCCCTGTAAATTTTCTTGGATCTGACATATAGGTAGGATGTCTTTTCAATTGTTGCTCAGTACAGAAAGTCTTTAAAAATGGACTTTTAGTGTTGACTTTAAAATTAATGTTTATTTGATATACCATTAGATTAAGTCAATATCTTGTGACTATGTTTTCATTGGGCAGAACGCTATTTCTTTATAAAATAACACTACTTTGACATAATGCTGATATTATAAGAGACAATATGTCTCTTCTTTCACATTCACTCCAAACCACACTCATAATAAATGGAAACACATCACTGCCAACACTATTCAGTTTTATCACACATTGCCTCGCACCTGTTTTGGAAAAGTTAAGTGACTACTCTAGGGTAAATATCATTAAAAACAAATCAAAATAGCCCAGTGGGTTCCCCCAACGCAGTCTATATTACTTGCTGATTAATAATTTATCTGCACTCAGCACTTTCCTAGCCACATTGGCATTAGTTATATTGTTCCTTCTGCTTAATGTTACAATCCTCTTTATTTTATTTAATAATCCTACACATCAACAAAGGACCAACCCAACACGGCCTGCTGAAACACTGTGTCCTTAGTAGACCACTTTCTGGCAGTGAAATGTGTCAGCATTATACTGAGCAGGACATGTAAATTGTAGACAATTAATATTATGCAAAATATAAGAGGCAGATGGAGAACATTGGAAAACTTCAATTAGGGATTGAGGAGTTTGGTTTGGATTTGTGAAATCAAAAGTTTACAACTCTGCAGAATATGATGAATGTATTGACTTTTAGGAAAAATTTAAATGTATATATTTCCTTGGCAAATTCCTCTCAGATCTAGTTAATGTACACACATTAAAATAGACAAAACATACTTAAATAGTTTCAAGAGATTCTCTTATTGATTAACTGAACACAGGACATATGAGAGGAAATGAAAGAAATTTGAGCAAAGTAAATTGTAGAAAAATAAATATAGGTTCAAGCCCTGGCCTTGACATGGCTGAAGAACTCATTGATAATTTGAACTGCAAGTTGGTCCAAGTAGGATGTTAAGTCACAAAGTTTAATTTGAAAGCTGTAGATCCAATAGATTGGAGGAGGAAGAAAAAAGAGTATGAATTAATGTAGCTCTCTAAAAATCCTTCAACTATGAAGACTGGGTAGAGTCAAATGCACGTGTTCCAATATTTAGAGTTTGAGAAGAGATTGAATTTGAAGTAATGATTGATGATCTTTGAGAGATAAAGTAATTAAACAATCATTTGATAGTGTTCATTTTTAGTGAAATTGGATAAACTTGTCAATCTTCCTGCTGAGTGGTTCCTGCAAAAGCCAGTGGAAAAACTGAACAAAAAAGTAAAATAAAATCTCTTTATACAGCTTTGAAAAACCGTCCATGTGGAATGCAGCACGTATTCAGAGGTACAGTTTTTGGAAAATGGAATACAGAGGCATTAACCAAGCATTTGTGATGGCGACGTAGATTCATTTATGACCATAATTCTTACACTCATCTCATTTATAACAGGGTTCAGAAATTTTCTCCATCCATTCAGTGAAACATGTGTCTCTACCTCTTGAATCCAGCTTGGGATTGTGACACGTTTAGAACAAATACACCTTGACAGACATGAAACTGTACTCCATTCAAACTTACACCTAAAACTTAAATTTAGCTTTGCTAACTCTTTGTTTCCTGACCAAATGTTACACAAATATGCCCAGGTTAGCTTATGGATAAAGAAAGACATGCAGTCCAGTCTACCTCTTAGACTTACTGGCAGCAAGTCAACCAGGCAGGCAGTAATCAGTTAACCAGCAAATTATCACACATACAAGAGTAAGCCTAAATAAATGAAAACTGTCCAATCCAGCTTACACCAATCGACTAAACCAAGGATCATGAATTTAAATGAATGGAAAATAATCTCACTGACAGTGAAGTTAAACTGGATTTCCAGCTTGATTGGCTGAGAGTAACCCAAGAGACCGGTGAAGCCCAAGTATGAATATATCTGGGTTGGTCATAGGTTGGTCATGAGGTGTGTGACCTTGACTACTATACCTTATGCCTGTGTTATGGTTGATAACATTTTGTCAACATGAGGAGTCCAGAGGCTTGGCTAAGTGACCCAGCAGTTTTGTATCTAGAGGTGGAAAGGACATGCCCTTACCATTCTGGAATGTTGTTCACTGTGTCAATTTGAGAAGTTTAGAAGTTTGACTACGTGACTTACCAGGGAGCCAAGGTGCTTAGTCTGTGTTTATTCTGAGCCTGTGCAAGAGGAGGGCATGCAGAGAGTGTGGGTGTAGACTGTTCAGCTTCTGCCTGGGACTCTTCATCCTCTGGTGTAGGCTCTCTGGCCTTCATCGTAGATTCTTCAGTGTTCTGTAGCAAGCCCATCAACCTCCTGATACAAGTTTGAACAGATACTGGAGTGTGCTCCAGGCCTGGGACTGGGCTTTTCAATCTCCAGCAGGCAGAGCCTGGATCCTTCTTCTCTAGAATAGTCTCCTTGCTTTGCTGCAGCTTCCTCCACATCATGTCCTTCTACCATGATATTTCTGCCTTGGAACCAACCAACCAACCATGTACTGAATCCTCTGAGCCCATGAGCCAAAATAAACTCTTTCCATAAGTTTTGAGTGTCAGGTATTTGGACCCAGTTACAGGAAAGCAGACTAATTCACTGATACTAAATAAAGAAACATTAAGGTACCTGAATAGTTACATAACATGAAATTGTTATATGTCTGCTATACATTGACTACCTGAATAGCTGTTTTCCCAAAGAGGAAATTAGAAGCCATAGAACTTGCTTATCACTTCCTCCATTCAGGGAAGAAAGATCGTCAATCATGCACAAACTCTTTCAGATAAGAGGAAAAAAATTTTTTTTCAATTCATCTCATGAGCTAAGAATAAACTAGATATTGATTTCTATAATAATATGATGAGAATTAGGCATAAAATTTATTTCAATAATATGATATTGATTTTATGCAATCATTAATCATAGATGTGAGCTGAATAGATGAAGTTCATCACATTAACAGTATTAAAAAGTAAGTGACCATTTGAATGAATACTTTTTCTTCTGTTATTTTTTCCTGAAGAACTACTATAATGCTAATTATTGCAAAAGCCTAATGACCTTAAATAGCAAGCATTCATATGTCACCCTAAGGTTTAGAGGTTAATAAGGGTGTTCCTGTTTCCATGAATGGGTCAAATTTGGTCTGTTCTACCTGATTTCTTGTTGAAGAAGCCTGCAGTAGAAACAATTGTCTGGGAGACTCTCTTCTCATGGCTATTAGCAAGAGAAACAGAGAACAAGCTAACAAATACAAACTACAGTTGCAATCCCTGGTGTGTCATGTCCACTAACATTCAATTGGAGGTCTACATGAGCAAAGCAAAGGAAGAAAAAGTGAGAGAATTATAAGCAAATACCTGGCCCCAAAAATGTGATAACATTCCACTTCCATTAATGGATAACAAAAGTGATTAAGAATCTAGGAAAATAGCTGTTTTACATTCTGCACTTTAAAAAAATGAAGAAAAGAAAAGAATATTGATAATACATGCCTATGATAACTAATACATTTGTGGTAAAATATTGAAGCTTTAATCTAAAAATTAAGACAAGGATGTTTGTATCACCAGTATACTGAACACTGTAGAAAAAGTTCTTTACCCAATAAATAAAGAAGAGAAGAGAATCATTCTTATATGAGTATATAGATAAAATATCTACAATGTTGTAGAGATAATTGTTTAGAAATCAATAATTTAATCAATGTAAAATCATGTACAAAATCCATTATAGGTACCAACAATATTCAATTGAAAATGCATATTTTAAAATTCCAAAATTAATTTGGTATTTTAACAAAAACAAATTTTCACAAACATACATAAATCTTAAGGAATTATTTTGTAAATAAGATGTATATGAGCAAGGAAAATCTAATTCTCATAAATAAAGAGAAATATTTACCCATATATGCATTTAAGAAATTTGTAGAGGGTAAACTTATGTATCAATAATAGATTTAGAGACCATTAAACAACTATCTGACAACTGACAAGTTACTGTTTATCACTGAAAATCTCAAGGCCAGCAAGAAATATTGTAAGTCTTAGCAGTGGCTGGTGCTAACTTACCTTCAATTGGAATGGGAAGAGGGTAGAGAGAGTCTTACATGTGTTAGGTGAAAAAAAGTTAGGAATTATAATGGAAGTCTATTCTACATTGGATACATTATTCATTATTACTAAAGCCCTTGGTGGACCAAATTCTTTTATAATTTTGCAGGGTGATTACAAAATTCTGAAAAATGTGATGAATTTTACAATATAGGTTCATTATTTACTACAAGTTGAAAGCTTTACATATTACTGCATTCAATTCAAAAAGGGTGAAGTTGATGCTGCATTTGGATGAAGTCAGTGTTACATTTTACAGATAAAGAAACTGAAGCTTTGAGTTTTTTCCATTTTCTTCCATGTTTACCGTCAAACATGTCAACCCGTATTTCACTAAAAGCACTTTCTTCCTGTAGTGGAGTTTCTTCGTCTGACTTCCCTCTCAGTATTGTCCAACAGCGGCCTAGGCCAGAAGATGATGTTGTTAGCAACCAGGTCCCTCCCACTCTTTCTCCATAACATGTTTAGACAAAATAATTTTTAAGAAAACAGGTATCCTATTGATTTATTTTTGGATGTTTTGTGAAAATTATGCAAAGTTTTCCTATTCCTACTGCTTCTGATGGCGTTAGACCACTGTGATCTTTTGCTATGAATATTGCAATCTTCTTCTTACCCTTTCTTTCCAGTTTTCCTGATCCAATTCACTCTTCACACTTCAGATACATGAATCTCTCCAGGAGGTAACTCTGGCTGTAATAACCCCTGCTTAAAACCTTCCCATTCATCCTCTCATTCTCAAAGCTTTTCCCAATCTCCTGCACATCATTTAACTCACCTCCCTACGTTTCCACGCCCTCATTTCTGCAGCAAATCCTTCACTTCCCAGTTAAGGCTCCAGACTGTCGGATTCACCTCTAGAAAACAAATCAACCAGCTTATTTCCCTTAGTATTTACAAATGCTTTCCCCTATATATGGCTAATTTGTATTTATCTTTAAAAATTCATCTTACATATTTTATACTAAATTTTCTAGCAAATCCTCCCTGAATTAACACCCTTCTCTGTGTTTTAACTCACCATGGTCATCTTCCACTATCAATTGCTGCTTTAAGTGCATTGGAAATTGTCTGCTTTTTCATCTAGTGAGCCATTAAATACACACACACACACACACACACACACACACACACACACACACACACGTTGCTTGTTCTCTCCATAAATAGGACCTGAGAGTCCTAGTTTAATCATTTTCCTCAGAATTCCTTGTAATTACTGTATTTCTTGAGTGATTTTCATAGAGATTTTGGTTTTCCTCTTACCCTTTTCATACTAGTAGGGATTCCTCCTCATGTCCACTGGGGATGCTTTCTCAGTGTTTTTGCTTCTCTGGGAACCAAGGAATAAACAAACCCCTTCCTTTTTATTTTGGGGCTACCCTGCAGTTTGTTCCCCTAAAATCATAACCTGTCCATGTATCTGAGGTACATTGTTTCAAATCATTTTTCCTGCCATAGTATTTTAAAAACTTGAGGAAAAAAGTACAATATTATAGGATGTGAGGGAGATCTGGCTGCGACATCTGTCACCCCGTTCATTGTCAAGGTTGATTCGGCTGACCTGGCTGGCTAGGCAGGTGTCCCCTTCCTCTCTCAATGCTCCACGTGTGTCCCTCTTGACGTAGAAGAGGACGACCACCCCCAATAGAGGAGGACCATTCCTTGGTCAAGCACATATGGGTAGCTGAGCTCCCCTGCTAGAACCTCCAAACAAGCTCACAAGGTCCATTATTACAAAAATATCTATTTTCCAAAAAATACCTGGCAAAGTATGCTATATGCATAGAAGCTTTGCGATGTTGTCCTGAAATCTCTCTGGAGCTTGGATAGTTCTCATAAAAATGACAAGTCTTTGTTTTGTTCTGATTTTCTCTTTTAATATTAGAAAAACAAGAGCACATCCTAGTCATGAAGCCTCCATGTAGATTTTACTAGAAGTGGGAGGCTCCCTGACTACGACCTCGGGAGAGTGCAGGCCTTTGGAAGACCCTCACGCCCTCTCTTTCTGTGTTAGACAGGACTATGAAGATCTAGAGAAACAGCTGAAAGAAGTCTTTAAGGAGCGAAGCACCATCCTTCGTCAGCTGACAAAGACATCCAGGGAGCTGGATGGAATCAAAGTTAACCTTCAGGTGAGATGAGAACTAATTACCTCCACAGCAAAGGCACTTGCTTAGCCCCCCTAGATTTGTCTGCATTTTTAAATAGTTTTTAATATATTTCTGGGCTTGACCATGGTAGTTATTGCTTGTTATTACATGAGCTTTGAAATGAAATGGCATTTGAAACGCAGGCCTTGGGAGCTCAGATTTCCCAGTACAGAAAGGTGGAAATTATTTGCTTGCAAAACCATCAATTCCTTACAGCTTCTAAGATCAATTTGACCCCTGTGCTTTTCATATTATAAAATGATGAAAAGTAATTAGACCACTATTGAAATGAATATAGGAGGAGTAATATCTAGGAGAGAGTTTTAAATTCTCTGTAGAATAGTTCTGAAGATTTTTAAAAATAAATCTCATTACCGAAATGGGCAAATGTCTCAGGAAGGGAACTGTCACCTGTGAGAATGTACTCCCTCAGTGAAATTGAAAACTAAAAAGAAAATCTATTTCAGACAATGAAAATCCCTCAATATCTGATGATGTTTTAATCTTTAATTTCAAAGACTGCATGTATTAATCACAATTCCTGTGATAGATGAAAAGCTTTGTGTGCATCACACAATGTAGTCCTCATATCCACGAAGTTGGTATTACTTTTGTGATTTTCCTTGCCATAAACTGTCCTACTTAGAGCAAATGAGTTACTTTTGAAAGTCAAAGAGGAAGGCAGAATTTGAATGCAGGCGGTGTGGTCCCATAACCCGCTCTATTTGGTGATGAGCTGACCCGTGTCCCTGAACCGAGCTCGGCTACCATCGTCCACACTCTCCACAGCTTGCTGTTCCTTTTGGGCTGATGTAACCAGCAGTCACCAAGGCTTGGTGAAGTGTGTCGAAGCCCGCTACTGGGTGCTCTTCCTCACATTTGTATTTAATTTTATCAAGAAGGCATGTCATTGCAGCGGTGAGGAAACAGAGCTGTATGAAGGTTTAAAAAACTAAGAGCACAGAGCTAGTTCAGGCCCAGAGTCGATACTCGAGCCTAATGCTGAAGCTCTGCTTCTGGAAGTCCTGTTAAATATAGCCAAGATGGAGATAAGGAACATAAGAAAAGATCACCCACACCCCATTAGGACGCAGACAAAGGGTGCACGTCATTAAGCAAACGATGATCAGAATAAAAAGGGGTGAGAACTGATTTAGAGTTTTGTAGGAAGCCAGTGTCTGAGACACACTTTATTACGTGCAAATTCACTACGTGAGTAAAACTGAGAAGAACATTTGAGGCTTCATGTGTTCTCAGAAGTGTAGAACAAAAGGCCCCTTGAGACTGCTGCAAGTATAGGGGGAGACGTCCAAGCGTGGTCATCGTTTCCAGGGTTAGAAGAAGCTTGGTCTTTGCATCAGAAGCATATGTCAACGCATCTTGCTATAGAATACATTTTTGAAAATGTAAAACAATCTTACGCTTGATTATAATTGAGCTTTTAAAATATTTTTGTTTGTTTTGTGCCAGCCACTACACAGATGATTTTTCATGTTTTATCTTATTAAATTTTCTTAGCAAACATTTCACATAATTAAACATTTCATTATAAAATGTGAAAACAAGTCTCCAAGAGGATACCCAAGGTGCCTAACGTCTTACTTACAAAAAGTGGTGATATCAGGTTTCAAATGCATAGTAAATAACTATTTAGCCCATTGTACATTTTTTTCTTTCAAGAAGATAGAAGCTTTGGAAGTTCATATTTGAAAGTCTTTTCCACCTTTACAACCTAAATAGGATGAAAATATAGGAAAGCATAACATCATATGCTTGGTATGATCAAAGCTGGATAACTTTGATGTTCTTAATGGAACAAAGACAATTTTTAGAGAATTATTACCCATTTCTCCATCAATTGAATATGCCTTGCTAGCCCAAATCTGGATATATATGCTTTGCACTTATTCATCTAAAGACTGTTTATTTTTCTGGTGCTGGGGATTGAATCCAGGGCCTCAGCTATGCCAAGCTCATGATCTGTCACTGAGTTCCATCCCAGCCTATGTCCTCATTTTTTAATGTGAAATTTCTTCAGCGCGATTTCCTAAATTTTTAACCGCTGATCTTTCACAATGCCTAGATTATAAAAATGTCAATTAGTGAATAAACCCATTTTTATTTCTCATTTCACCAGGGTTTTTACACATCTATTGTATTCTTGAATTGAACTATGCAATGTCTCCAGGCCCTTCATAATGTACATCTCTATTTTTTATTAATATGAGGTGGAAAACTGCCCAGAGTCATTTGACCATGGTACACTTTGATCTCTAAATACCACCAATAATGACCTTCCCATGCACCTCATAATTCTGCCTTCTTAATGTTTCGGGGGAAGCTACTGCTCCCAAGTAAAAAGAGTACTGGGATTCAGCTTCTTCCTAATGAAACCTCAGACAGCCATTGAAGGGCAGAGCTTTTTCGTGTGAAGTTCACCTGGCCACATAAATATAATGATACTTATTATACTGTATTGAAATTGCCTCTTTTCAGCAGGTGATTTAGATATTTCTGAAGGTATCATTATGCCTTTGTGTAGGTCTTTGCATAATTCATAGTGGATGTTTGTTAAATAAATATTTTGTAAAGACAGCATTTGCTTTTTGCTACTGTCATTCCCCTACCTGTCTCTGCTGCTCCATAAACTTGATGATTGCCTCTCCCTTGAAACTTTTAGTGTCAAGATGACAGGTTACTCTCTTATACAGTTTATTGTATATAAATAAGAAAGTTATTAGGGAACGTTTAATATGACAGATTCTCATAAGAAAAACCTCATGAGGGATTTCTGCTTTAATTAATAGCTTCTGAGTCCAGAATTTTCTAGAGTATAAAAGCATTCATGACTCAGATGTTACACATTTTTCTTCACACCCTATTTATAGAGACCAGTCACCATTTTACACAGCCCTATTCCACGCACCCTAATGCATTACTCAGGAGTAAGAAACAGAGGAGAGCAGATAGATATGTGCCTTTTGGATGGCTTTGATCTTAATTGTGTTATTTCTTGATTTACACTGAGAGGTTTTCTGTGTGCCTCTGCATTTGTTGAAACTGTACCCGAGCTAGTTTGACGTGCCTGCAGAAAGCACAGTAAAGGTTCAAAGGAAGTGGGCAAGATGTATTTTACAGTCACTTAAAAAGAGACCTAGATATTTGGAGGGCATTTTCTTCTCCATCAAACTTCTAAAAGCTGAGCCGGAGCGTAACCTCTTTCACTCTGCAGGAAGCCCAGGGACCCGGTGAACGGAGTTCCTGCGTGTATCCTTGCTTCATGAGCTCCAGCATGGTTGCGTTTATATGCTTGTTTCAGATCACATGTGCTGACAGTCGTGCCTTGCACTGTGCAGCCCAAAATAAAGGGAGCCTCACTTTTTCAACCAAATAAAACAACCTTTGTCTGCTTTTCTTATCAGTCTTTAAAGAATGATGAGCAGTCAGCCCAAACTGATGTTCAGAAGCTTCTGGAATTGGGCCAAAAACAAAGGTAGGACCATTCTTTCTGTCCACTTTTGTCTTCTTTCTCCTCATTTTCTTTTGCAACTGCATCCAAGTATGACCTTAATTTAACTAATATTTGTCCATTCTAAATGCATGCGTTCATTTAACTGGTTACACTGGATTATATACATGATACACTTAGGCATATTGTTTGGATGCAAATTCTCATGCAGTAGATGGGGTTTGGGCTTAGGGTACTGCATATCTAACAAGCTCCTAGGTAGTGATGATGTTGCTATTCCTTGCTGTAGATCACAGTTGGAATGTTAATGATCAGGAATGTTTCCACCTACTAAGTTTCTTCTAAGAGGGACTTCCCCGCCATACGTGTGCTCATCAGCACACAGACCTGATGCCAATTCCTCAGTGGACCATGTTGAAGAGTGTCAAAATTTGATCACTAATGAATGGTGGGGTGTTACAGAAGGTGGTAACCCTACTAAGAATGCAACTAGAATTATTAAAATTAACAGTGTTAATTTATACATTTTACTGCTGAAGGATTTTAAAACTGTCTTTCAGAACAAAATTGTTAAAAAGGTATTTCAATCTAGAAATGAGCTAATATTTGCTAGAAGCTCACTTACAATACTTTGAAATATTTTCTCCAATTTCAACTTTCAAAGTGCCTTGTAAAAGTAGATATTAATTGTCATTTTATACATTGAATATTTTAACTAAGTATTTAAATGAGTGTCTGAGACTCAGGTTAATTTGGATTTGAGCCGCTCTGGTACTCAGTAACTGCATCTTTCTACATTGGCTCACGGACCACAAAGCAGCAAACTGTGAAAAATTGATCACAAATTGCCCTGTGGAGTCAATTATTAATAGCTTTCATCAGCTTCTGTCTCGTCCACTGACCTGGCCCTCTGAACCTGAAACCTATCATTGACATTCATTTACCATGTGCCAATGACATCTCTTAAAGTACAAAATCTAGTATCAAGAATTAACTCTTAGTTATTTGTAGCAGCATGTTTATTATTTTCTGAACATGAAATTTTCTTCACAATTCAAGATTAAACAGAGTTTGAATAAATTATTGATCTGAGCATGTTTCCAAAAGAACTTTACTTTAAAGGATTTTCTAAGCTTGAAATATACCACTTTTTAAAACCCTATTCTCAGTATCATCCAAATATTTGTAGCTAATAGAGTTCAGGATGGAGAATAAGGAACATCATTTTGAATACAAATATTGGCTTTTTTTTTTTTTTTTTTTTTTTTTTTCTCCGGTACCGGGAACCGAACCCACGACCTTGAGCTTGCCAGGCAGGCACTTTTGCCACTGAGCTAAATCCCCAGCCCCTCAAATATTGGCTTTTAACTCACTTGTAAGATGGAGGAAATATTAAGACATGACAACATCGATGGGCCTATAGGATATTATGTTACAGGAAATAAGCCAATGACTGAAAATAAATTCTTGCTTGATCTCATTGTCCTGTGTGGAACTCTAAAAAGTTGAGCTCATCAGAGTGGAGTATGTAATTGTCATTTCCACAACTGGCATGGTTAAAGAAAAGGGTGGGGGAGATGTTGCTCAAAGTATGTGAATTTTCAATCATGTAGAATGAGCTTGAACAATCTTTTGTGTAACATAGTTAAAAAATACTGTTCCTTGAAAAAAATATAAGGGAAGGAAGATATAACTGCTCAGAAGACATCAAGAGACATGAAGCATAACTACTTTTGCATAGTATTTCACTTTAGACAAGAAAAATTAATAAAAACGAGTAGAAATGTCATGTGTACAATGCATATGCAGCACCAGTAAGAAGACTGTGTTGGCTGAAGAAGACACAGTTAGCTATTTGGGGCAGATTTGGCCATAAAGCTCTCTGCAGACTGGGACCAAAGATAAAAACAGCTGTTCCAGAGTAGACTTTAGTGATGAGCAACAAGGAACTCATTTTAGGTATCTTGGTAGATGATCTAATTAGAGAACTTGTCTATGAATGCTTTGAGTGAAATAAAGAGATACAGACAGAGTGAGGAAAAATAGTTTACTGATAAGGACAAGGAGACCTCAACAGTGAAGCCCAGTGAATGAAAGAAAAACAATGTAGCCTGTCTTCTTCATGGGAGGGACATGAGTGAGGAGACTGGGTGATGCATGATAGGCATAAGGAAATCTGCTCACTGAGTTTGCTGAGGTTTCCTTAAAGTATATACATCTTGTTTTATAGCATGAAAGCATCCAGAGGAATCAGGAAATATATGATGAGTTTTCATGAGAATTTTTTTGCCTGTCTACATCTTGGTATCATGTGTGAGATACCAGATAAAGAAATAAGTCTTTAGTGAAAGGACAACACGTAAAAGCTATTCTGCAATTTCAAAATTTTATCTAAAATTAGAAAGCATGTTTAAAATGCACACTTTCCTGTGCACAGAATTAAGATCAACCAGAAAACTCAATCAATTCCAACAATAAATAACTTCTCAAAATTATATAGCATCTCATGTGTTACTTTTTGTTATTTACTTACAAATGAATTATAAAGTCATAGTTACCTGACTTTGAAGGGCAATGAGTATTTTATTTCCAAATTTTCTTGTATTGATAAACAGCAAAAGAATATTTTAGTACAAAGATGAGTTGAACTCACCACTGGGTATCAAAAGTATTAATTATTTGGACATTTAGAGGCCTACCTAATCTGAAAGAGTACAATATGCTTAAAAAGATGTTAGCTCTACATCTAGCTCTTAAGAATCACTTTGTCCACTGCAACCCATATCTGAAAAAAACAAGCCATAGAAATTTTTATTCTTTACATTATTTAGGGGCTTATTACTGGAAGACAATTTTAAATTAAGTAAACTAAAAGAATTCACAGTGGACTTCTAGAAAACTAAAAAAATGATGAGGATAATGTCAAATTCTCCAACCCTGAAGGTATTCAAATTAAAGTTCATAATTATTTGTGACACTCCCCCATAGAATAATTTATGTGAATATATTTTTACATTTATAATTTGGGAGAGAAGTATGAAATGGCTTCCATTAACATTTGAATACCATGAATTTCTATGCTAAAACATAAATATTTGGACGATGTCTCTTGTTATCACTGGACTTATCAAATCTTTAGGGCTTTAATTCAATCAAATTCCACTGGATGGTATGAAGGTACATTAGTCAGCTCTCTTCTCTGGGACCAAACTACCTGGCGCTACAGTATAAAGAAGGAGAGATTCTTTTCCCTCATGGTTTCAGAGAGTTCAGTCCATGGTTGGCTGGCTACAAGACAGCAACATTATGACAGAAAGACCTGGCATAGCAATACTGCTTAGTTAGTAGTGGCTGAGAAACAAGGTATCAGAACAGCCTAAGAAAGAAAGGTGCTAGGGAAGAAACATAGTACCTGAAGTCTCACCTTCAAGAGCCACACACACATACACACACAAAGAACTGTGTTTCATTCATCTCTGATGTTTCTCTTCATCCAGTCAACATAACATAATAAATGGTCACAATCCACCTCTACTCAACTTCACACTTAGACATATCCAAATTTAATAAATAAAGATAATAACAACTAATTCTGCCTAATATGATATAACTATCCTATGTGCAACCAAAGTGCAAATAATCTCTTCCCAAGGTCTCAACAATTCCCATATTTCTCAAAAGTGCAAGTCAAAGGTTCCATTGAGACTCAAAGCAAACTCATAGCCATAAATTTCAGTAATATTCAAATGGGCAAATCATTTAATCTCAAAATGAAATAGACAGGGTTAACATGTCCATTCCAAAAGAGAGTAATAGAGGAATACGAAACAATTTGATCAAAGCAAGAGTGAAAACACACAGGGCAGTATTAGATCATATTCATGTCTAACATCCTGGGCACATAATGGTGAGATGTGACATCCACAGGGCTGAGGAGCCCCCACCCCTAACGTCTTGCTGTTTGTAGACCTCAGAGTCTTTCTTTTAGGTTGTCTGTACTCATAGTGCACAGCTTTCCTTAAAGATATTCCAGGCTCCAGGGACTTCCACCTGCCAGGGACTCTAATTCAGCTTCCTGTTCATGCCCATAGTTTCAGGTTCTCCCTTTTAAGGACTCCTTGACTGACCTCCAAGATTTTTGTTTGAAATCTTGATAGATGCCTTCCACACCCCAAAGTCTTGTATTTTGCATGTTCATAAAATCAGTATGCCTTGGGGGATATCAAGTTCTGCCCCCAGCCTTATCAATAGGCAGACCCCCTTGGACCTTGGTCGCAGCAACCTCTGAGTGCCTAGATGGCTGAACATAGTAAAACATATACTGGGGAATCAGTTTTATACAACGTCCTTCTCAAGCAGATGTCTCAGGTGCTCTATTCTCAATTCAAATATTTACAATTTTTCACTTACAATGGGTAGTTTCTTGCTGGATTTTTAGATGCCATCAAGGGACTAGTCTCCTTTTCTCACTTTAAAGTGCGTCATTTCTCTTTAATGACACTGAACTCATCAGTTTACCACAGCTTAATACATAGCTTGTTTGGCGCCAATTTTAAGTTTTTCAAAATTTTCTGCTCTGGGTTTTGCTCATAATTCTCACTATAATTCTGTCTAAAAGCAGCCAATAGGACCAGCACCACAGCCTGAAATTTGGACTCCCTTATTAGTTTCTCAGCCAAATCAATTAATATAAATCTCCTACAAAGTCTCAAGACATGGAGAAAATGTGGAAATATTTCCTGCCAGAGTTTAACACAAATGCCCTGTGGTCCATCTGCCAACGTAGTCCTTGTTTCTGAGTGAATCCTTTGGATCGGGGCCATTATTGAGTGCTGTTCTTTCAGCATTCTCATTCTTTTACTTTTTCATCACTGGGACAAATATTGGACTGTCAAAACTTAAAAGAAGAAATGTTTATTTTGTCTCCCATTTTTAGATATTTCTGTCCTTCTTTGGTAAGCTCAAATATAGAAACTGCAGTGGAAAGGTTTGGGTGGAGGAAAACTCACATCACAGCAGTGGAGAAGCAGAGCAAACAGAGGGACCAAGGAGAGAGATGCACCCTCCCAGGTCAGGCCCTCAGCCATCTACCTCTGCCCACCAAGCTTCACCTGAGTATCACATTTGGCTATAGTGGCTCCATGACTCAATCACCTTTCAGAACCCCTGTCGGTGAGCACATGCGAAGCTTGGAGATATTTAGATAGAAAGCATGACAGCAGTCTTCTCAACTCATACCAGAATCTCTCACCAGTTATCTCTAGCCCACATCTCACACCGTTCCCAAGCTCCTTCCACAAACCAGTTGCAAAGGATTCTGTACCAAATGGTTAGGGGTAGTCAGAACAAGGACTCCATTTTTCTGCTACAGATTTTCTGTATTAATCAGCTTTATTGTTGGTGGAACCAAACTACCTGACACCACAAGTTAAAGAGGGAGAGGTTTATTTGGATCACAGTTTCAGAGAGTTCAGTCATGGATAGCTGGCTCCAAAGGAAAAACACCCTCATGGAAGGGCGTGACAGTCAGGAAACAGTGCCTGAGAGGAATGGGTGACGAGCCAGACATAAACACCTAGGTCACAACTCCGTGTCCCATGCAGATGCACTGGAAGTGAGCTTTCCTAGCCTTTTAGATGTCTCTTACCATCTTTAAGTTCATATGTCAGGATTAAGAGTTGCAAAGTCCTGTAGAAGCAAGTCTGTTATCATCTCCCGTGGGGCACCAACTACATCTGTGGGAGAGGAAATTTTGGTCTACACAAAGCCTGAGAGCAGTGAGCACCTGAAGAAATGTGTAAAGAAGGCAGTAAAAAAAGCTGAGAGAATTAGACAATAGAAGATGCACGTTTCCATTATCCCTGACAAGGTTCACTGCAGTACCATGTGCAGAATGATACACTACTCTAGTTTTTGTTCATAGGTCTCATTTTTTATCTTCCATTTTATCATTACCTGTAAATGTCAGTATGAGGGCTCTTTTTAATAATGGATATATTTTATAACAACTATTTGTTTAATGTTTCATATATATTATTTAAAACAAAAATGAGCCCAGAATGATGATATATACCTTTAATATCAATAATCTGGGAGGCTGAGACAGGAAGGTCAGAAACTTGATAAGAGTCTGGGCAATTTAATAAGATCCAGCTTTAAAATTAAGAATTAGAAAAATGGGATAGGAAAGTAGGACGATGTGAAGGTCTTGGTGTAATACAAACTATTACAAATTAATTAATTCCAAAATCTTAAATTTAAATTATTACTATAACATTTTTAGCTGGAAACACTTTAATTGCATTTCACTTGTTAAAGATTTGAGTATTTAGTTTAAAAATCACATCAATCCTTCTCTTCCCCCTCCCTGCCTTCTTTCCTTCCTATTTCCCTTCCTCTTTCTGTCTCAGTAGAGGCAGCAAACTAACTTTTGTACAATTCCACTTCCTCTCTATTCATCAGTTTTCTGTCTGTAATGTGTGGTCCTATTTTGATGAGAGGCTTATAATAATGACCTTCGTATGATAAGACTACAAGATATATAGAGCTTTATTGTGCAGCATACTGTGTTATGCCATGGATGCTCTTTGTGTAAAAGTCAGAAATAATAGAGGAATTCCAGACCTAAATGTCTGCATATGAAATGAGTTTGATTCATTGATTTGAGACAGAGTGGCTGTTGCAACTTAACACCCACTTTACACCAAAACAGTAAGTGCGTCATAAGTATAACATAATTCATACAGGAATCAAACTGAGTGTAATTATGTTATCACTCATGCTGACTATGATTTGCTTTGTCAAAGTTCTAGTTGATTCCTACCAGCTTTAAGGCTCCCTCACATTCTTGACATTTCAGATGCTGCATGAGAAGTCCTAGAGTAGGAAATCTGGGGCACCATTCATTTCCTTGCACAGTAGAGTTGCTTGTGTTTATGTGGTACTTGGTGGCCTGCACCATGGTCTAACATTTGTTGCGTGACTTTTTGCTTGGCATTAAGCAAGGATTTTGTTTACACAATGTCCTGCAAACCAAACCACAAGACTGCCTGTTAGTTCCATTGTTATATTCATTTTACAGATGAACAAACTGAGTCTGGAAAGGTGTGTCACTGACCAAAATAATCAGGACTAGTTTCCTGTCATTTGATTAAGAATGTTAAATGAGTTAACTGGTTTGGGCACTGGTAAGACCAGAACAGATTTCTGATTTGTTCTTGCTGATTTGCGGGAGTGTCTCTAGCCAGGATTTGCTCATGCACGTATGTATACATGCGCTAAACTTTAATATTTAGCCATTTGCAAGTGATAGCTTTGGTGATAAAATAAAGCACAGGCAGATAATGTTGTCAGTCTTAAAGTAGTAAATTTTACATCCTTAAGAGACTGGAAAATGCAGGAAAATATTTCCATTTTCAAAAACGGAGCCGAAGTTCATATACTCATACTAGTGAGAATAAGCCACAATGTGTATATACGAGTAGTAATGTCGCCTTTATTATGCCCATTAAATGAGGTGGCCTTCAAGTCATAAATAAGTCTCTTTTCTCCTTGTTATTATGGAAATGCTCAGGCCGTGGGAAGGTTGTCTAGAGCACAGTGCGATAGAATTAATCAATTAGGAGCACCCGAAGGGAACGGTATTTTTATCCTATCTTCTAGCCTATTGTGACTTTCCTAACCAGCATGTCCATACCCTGACATGCTGTCAGTGAAATTAGCTTTGCAGCCCAAATTAATAAATTGATTTGATTTAGCACCTTATGTAGCTTACAGATGATTCAAGCAGTGGGATTCTTACAAAACATAAGAGCAGAACAATTTCCTTTAAGTACAGCTTGCTTTTAGTATTTGCCTGGGAGACAGGGCCTTTCAGTACAGAGTATTTAGCTATATCTTGTTTGCATAACCATTGCTTGATAAAACTCTAGTTATCTATTTCCTAAATGTTGGTAGATAGCAATGTACAAAGAGCATAATAGCATGATATTACATCTCCCCTTTGCTGTTTGTTTTGTACTAAACTAGAGAAGAAATGAAGTCTCTCCAGGAGTCCTTGCAAAATCAACTTAAAGAGACATCCGAGAGAGCAGAGAAACACCAGGCAACTGTAAGTGTGTTTCTGTTTGCCCCTTTGCTTCGGGCCTGGGAAATCATCACTTTGCTTCTTTGAAATTATTGTATGTCTTTCAGTCACCACGACATGGAGAAAAAGGAACATCATTCCACTTTTGGTAGGAATGTAAATTAGTGCAGCTACCATGAAAATCAATGTGCAGATCTTCACTAATCGCATTCAATTGGGTTTTATTGGATCCCGATTTAATATGTGACAATGCCGGTAGTAAGAGTGGAATAGAAGTGCTCTGTGTATTGTTTTCTCAGATCTTCATAGCTGGATATGTTGTCTGATTGTTTCTTTACTGAAAAATAATAATTCAGAGAAGGAAAATTTCCAGCTTCTATTCATGTTGCTGTAGGCAGAGGAATAAAGCACAAACTCATGTGCATTCCAGTGTGTTATGTAAACTAAGATGCAAAAAGGAAGAGAGTTTCAACTTTTGAAGAGCAGAAATCAAAAATATTAACACCAGATAGTGAAAATTATCGCAGGCACGGAATACTCAGGAAGAAGAAGAGGGCAGGACAAGCTGAGCTACCTCTGCCTTCTCAGCGTGCTTGCAGTGAATACTGAGGCTTCCGTAGTGAGATTTCAGGGTTTCTGCCCCTCTCAAGTATTCTACTGAACTGGAAACTCCCTACAGGAGCACAACCTTCAAGCGTTTCAGAATAAGAGATTCTGCATTGAAATTCGTAGTAGAAAATGTACTGTGTGAATTTGATCAAGTTCTTTAAATTTGGCAATTTTCCTCAGTTGTCCATTTGAGGAAGTTGAATCTCACTGAAGCAACATAAGCAATTTTCCTAAAAGTCTACCTGATGTTAGAGGAAAGTAGGTACAAAGGTGATATTTCTCTGCTTTTCTCTGGTCATTTTAACTTCTTATCTCATACTTGTTAGCTGAGTGCATATGTGTGTATCACTTTATTTCTCAAAATTATATGTCATCATCATCATCTTTTTTATTTATAAACATTTTAATACTCTACTATCCATTAATATCATAGTAAGTGTTCTCAAGGATAAGATGAATATCTGAAAAAGATTAAAATGATATCTACTGTTCATTATCTAGACTTTTTTGATTTCTCAACTCTCCTGACATTGCTATGCAAAGTCACATTTTTAAGCAATTCCTGGGTTCTATGTCATGGATTTCCAAAAGCTGTTCTTAAAAGACGTTATCAAATGATCTGAGATTAAACTTAGATTTCCAGAGTTACAGGTGCTGACTTTATGGGAATCAGATATAAGACTTCATCAATAACCATGACAGTGCTGTTTCACTTTCATAACATAAATAACTGCTAATTAAGCTTTTATCTGTGACTTGCATTGTCTTAACTGCACACTAGTAATTCTATTTTTTTCCTATCAACTTTGAATAATTTAAAAATCATTCATCGGCATATACTTATATAATTAGGTAAGTACGTGCAAATGTATATGTGTGTGTGTATGTATGGGTAAAAAGTAGTTTATATTTTGGGATATATTATATCTGTTTACTAGAAATATAAAATGTAAAAGAAGAATCTGCAATGAATCTGTAATCACTTAGAAGTTGAAATTTTGACATAGGTGACAGGTAGTAATACCAAATTTATCTCACCCCACGTTAGATGTTAGCAAAAGTACTTTTCTGTTCTCTCACCTAATGACAAAATCAGAAGTTAGTAGAGCAATAGCTCATAGTAGACACCAAAAAATTCCAAGTAACCAGGTTCAAAGAGCATGCCCTAAGCTGGCCTACCAACCGTGCAGACAGGGCCAGCTCTGGTGGCCTTCAGTCTGGGAGACTGAAACAAGAGGTGTGCATATTTGACCCAAGCCTGGGCAATTAAGGACTTAACAAGTTCATATCTGAAACAAAACAAAACAACAAAGAAATCACAAAAAGGTGGGGGTGGAGATGACTCTGAAGGTCATGTGTCTAATCCCTAATACCCCTCTGCCCCTCATAAAAAATTAGAGAGAGAATAGTTAATATTAAGAGAATAGTATTAAACACACAAGCATAGTAAACATAAAAATTGAAAATATTGCATATTTAAAAGTAACGTAAAAATATATTTGCAAAACCACCTTGTAATAAGGTGAATTGGTAACAATAGTCACTGCTCATATGCTACAGAAATTTAAGGAACAGTGATATAAAAAGGGAAGGGCTTATCTACTAACAAAATTTTAAGAAAGAAAAGTAAATTTATGTATGTCTTCATCTAACTAAGCAGCTTCATCATCAGTCTGTTAATAGTATGAGAAATATATGAGCACATATGCTTAATATTTGGAAAATACAATTGTGAGTTTTATACTTTCACATGTATTAAGCAATCTCCAACAGTTTCTATATTTATTGAAAACACGGATGTTATATGTACAATGTTACAAAAATACAATATGTACTAATACCTACCTAAGGTTTGATATATTCAAGAATATTAATAGAACAATATTGATAGAATATGAAATGATCAATTCACTAGTATTGTAACAAAACTAATAATTTTACAATGTGAAACAATTCTTAACTATGGAAAAAATGTAACTCATTTTCAAACAACCATTAGATTAATAAGAAATAATAACAGACATTAAGACATACTTAGGACCAATTAATAATGAAAATAACACACGCCATGGTCATATTCAGTAGGGAACTGATTGAGTTAAATAATTTTCTTTCAGAAAAGGTGGAAGAAAATATATAACTTAACAAGTTGATTAAAACAGAAAATAGCAAATTCAGTAGAAAAAGCAAAGAGAGATTTAGGAAGGTCAGACAGAGATAACGAGCCGTAACACAGAGGCAGGAGTCGGGCTGCATCTGAAAGTTAGAACACTTGGGTAGCATGTGCGAGGCCATGAGTTTCATCCCCAGCACCAAAACAAAGCCAAACAAAACAAAACAAGTGAAGGAGATAGAGAGAGAGAGAGAGAGAGAGAGAGAGACAGCAAACATGCAAACAAGACCTGAACATTGGTATTTAGTTTTTTCAAAAGATGATAAATTTAAACATAAAAGAATCTGCCAAAAATTATAGAAAGCCTCAACTTATAAAATATTTAGTAAAAAAGGGATAGCAACCATATTCATAATTGAAATTATTAAGAGTATAATGAGCAACTTCATTGTCCATTAAAAATTTGAAAATGCAAAACTTTAAATATAAAATTCTAAATGTTCTCAAACATGAAATATAGTATTTGACTAGGCCAAGATGTTTACAATTTTATTGTACAAAAAATGTTCCCTTCTTCCAAGCTTCAACATGAGCTTTTTTATTACTAATAGTACATATTTATAGTAGGTTATACGTCCATTTCTTTTTGGTGTGGGTACACATGCATAACACATTTGAATTGCTTTGTTCATCCACTTTGCATTCCCTCCCTTCCCCTAGACCCACGTCTTGATGCCTTTTCCTGTTTTTTTTTTCTTTTGTACATGTTTTGATACAGAATGTTTACATTCCTTGTGTGGAGTTTGTTTTAATAGTGATTTTTCATCTATTTTTCAAATACAAATTAACTCCTACCATATGCAAGTCTTTTATAGATAATAGAAAGCAAAACAAAAACTATTTTTGTTTTATGTGTGTACATTTATGATTCCAGAATCAGTGAGTAGTGAAAGGTTCAAATACATTCATAGATATATTTCATCAGGAAATTTAGATATAAAGCCCTGAAGAATTTCATGAGTGTATTAACAAATTATACATTATGATCAATGAGTACAAACATTTACATGTGAAGGAAATCGTAATGATCACTTTGGAGAAGTGGATTTATGTTTGGATTGAATGAGTCATAGCCTGCTTCTCAGTCAGGAAGGAGATGACAGCAACTTTTAAAAGAATTGAGAATGACGTATATTTGTAAATACGCAACACACACACACACACACACACACACACACACACACACACACAGTATCTAGAAGAACAGGAATTTCTTATTGGTAATTTACACTTTGAAAATGCAGGTTAAACCTCAGATACAATGATGTGTGATTTTCCTTCCTGTGTGGAGAGTCTAAGTTAACTAAGATTCAGTTCATAAGTAATTTAACCATTTTTGTTTTTGTAAATTTTTCAGTGCTTATTTTCCCTGCTAGAAAGACTGTCATGTTAATTGAAGTTTATAAATATATGGAATGCAAATGTGTTATGTACATGTACTAAGTCCTCAGGATGAACCTAATCATTAAATACTGCAAACGTTTACCAAAAAAAAAAAAAGAAAAAGAAAAAGAAAAAAAGAAAAGAAAAGAAAAGAAAAGAAAAGAAAAGAAAAGAAAAGAAAAGAAAAAAAGCGGGAATTGTTCTCTGTCAAATTTTGGATTTCCTTCTGCTGGGACTGTGATATTTTAGATTAAATGGCAAATGGCTTTATGCTACTCTTCTTTAAATAGCAAATTACGTTTTCTATTTCCATAAAAATAAAAAAATTCTACAATTTTTGCAAAAGATGTTGCAAATAAGCACAGAACTTGGTTAAGTCCAATGTAAAATGCTGAGCTGGAAAGGTAATTTTTCCTTTTAAATTAATTATACTGATGTAGAAGAAGATATAGCTCTGACTAAAGACAATTTCCCAAATAAGCACAATGTAAAATCCATGAATCTGTCTTCATCTAATTCTGTGTCCACACACAGGAAATAACTATTTTCATTTTAAAGCATATAATAGAGTGACATATTTCTAAAGCTTGTGCGCCTCAGGAAAAACCCTACCAGACTGTGGGAAGCCTGAGTTCTCAGGAGTAACCAGAATAATTATACATATTAATGATCATTGGGTGCAGCTAACTACTTTTATTAATTTTTATGGCTTACCTTATCCTAAGACATAATCTTTGAAAGTAAAAATTGCCTAATGATTTTATTCTCAATACAAATAAGGAATTACTGTTCTTACATTCTTTATTGAAAGTTAAATACATGGTATTTTCAATGTCTAAGAATTATTTCATGACTATCTGCTAGAAATGCTTATTTCCCCAGGGATGTTAAAAGTCGCTGGAATTCTAAACCAATAGCCTCAAAATGCTAATACATTTAAAATATTCTGAATATATCCTGGGTTCACATTCTCAAGTTATTACATTTGTGTTTAACTTTTAAGGAGTTGCAGATGGCATTGTAATATGTTTTCAGTTTGGTCATTTGTTAATTATGACCAGCTTGGACCAAATTATACAAATGAGTGATGATTTCAATAAAATAATACTACCTCTGCAAAAGCAATTTATTGATACAATTAAAATGGTATCCACTAATTCATGACTGAAAACAAACATGGAACTTACAAAAATTGTCCAGTGGTAATAAAATGATTTGGTAGAAATGGATGTGAAATCTATTTGCTGGGAGGTAGTTAGTCTACAGGTATGTCATTTCAAATAGCATCACATCCTTCCAGGTACTTTCTTTGTTTGATCATCTAACTAGAACTCTCCACCTAATGGGAAATAAGTACTGGTAATAATTTGAATTGTTTTTCATATTCTCTTAGTTCAAATTTACTTTGAAAATTAGTATGACTGGAGCACTGGACAAAATTGTTCTCAAGCTATTCATATATACTCTTCTATTAGCACCCAGATTGCTTGGTTTGGGTTCTCAGTATCATATGAAGGAAAGGTAAGGTCACAAGCCACAGAAGGAAAGGTGTTAGCAGGTGTTGGGAGTCTTCTAACTGGCTTTGGGAAGCCAAGCCCATGTGTCAGTTGTCAAGTGGTACCGGGGATGCTGCAGCTCTTGAAGATGTCAGGTGCAGGACTGCACTATGGACAAATATTCTGTAGTATGCAAAATGAAAACTTTTTTATGAAAAGTTCTGAAAAATGTTGGACAAAACGGCTATATCCATTTAATCTCGGGGGTGAACTCATAGAACATTTTATACATTACCGTGTATTATTTCCTCATGCTAGATATGTTTCAGAGATAAGCATTTTCGAAGAGACCTACACACTTCTCCCTAAGCTTGACTTCTGGTCCAGTGTCTCATTCTGTCCAGAGAGATAGCTTGTACTATAAGCCATTTTCTACTGTGAAGGAATCTTTCCTATGCCAAGCTGCTGAGCATCAGGATTATGAGTAGTCCAACTGATTTATGCTATTAATGTAATACACACATTGAATTCAAAGACATTTTAAAAAGAATGCAAATTTATGTCATTAACAATCTATATGGGCTGGAGGCTTAGCGTAGTAGTAGCATGTGTGCCTTCATGAGGCCCTGGATTCAATACATAGCACAAAATAATGTACGTACTATGTGCAAAGGGGGGTGTTTCTAATATACCAAATCAAATATACTGGGAAAATTAATTTCACCTGCATTCTCTTATTTCTTCTAAATATATGACTCCAGGAAAATTGAAAAACATACAAATTAAATGCTCCACCCAATATCATGGTTTTTTTTAATTACAGCAAATCCTTGGTGACTATACTGAATATAAAGCCTATGCAAATTCTAACCACTGTACTAGACTGCGTTTGCTTTGTTATACCAAGGTCAGATAAAGCTTCTGTGTTTACAGGAAACAGTTTGGAATAGTGGCCTAAAGTTATAGATCCTGACAATAAAGTCAAGAGAAAATATTAGGGTTTCTTTGGTGTAACACACATTTAACAGTCCAAGCTTGAGAGGTGAGGAATAACACTATGCCACTGCTTTTCAATCTGGTACAAGGCAAAATTACTCGGAAATGATTTACAGTAGGCCCACTCTCCAAATAACTCTCTTTTTATTTAAAGAATCATTTTTTTAAAACCTGGGGGGTATCCAGGTTAAAGACTTACAGTCACTATGTGGATGATTTCTCAATTAAAAAGATATAGTATGTTACTCAAGGAAAAATAATTTTACATGATAGTGAATATATGTTAGAATTGAATAATGAAAGTTTTAATTAACAAAATTTTAATTCTTTGTTTTTTTCATTGATTGTGAAATTAGTCATTCTATTATAATTTAAAATGATAAAAAATATAAAAGACCTGGAAATAAATGTAGCTGGATCTACATAATATTCTCTTCATTTTCAGATTAATTTTTTAAAAACTGAAGTGGAAAGAAAGACCAAAATGATCCGAGACCTTCAGAATGAGGTAAGAGTTACATTTCAGGAAGACATTGTATAAGTCAAAGGATAAACAGGAACACAGGTATACATTTGTCACATGCTTGGGGTTTTTATCACATAACTTGGTCTTCTGTTGTAGACTAGTAGAAAATTAAGACTGAGTGTGTTAAAAAGAGGCAGGACCTCAAAACATCGTTTTTGTTGTTTTTGTGTTGTTTTAACTTTGTCTTCATTGTTGTTTTGTTAGTTTTTTTAATTTTTAAAATAAAATCAAGCAGACAGGGCTTGGCGGCCCACCCTGTAATCCCAGCATTCCAGAGGCTAAGGCAGGAGGAACACTGAGAGTTAGGGCTCAGTCTGGGCTACAGAGTGAGCTAGAAGGAGCCGATCCAGAAGGAAAAACGTCTGTATGACTCTCTTGACTATAGCAGATGTGAATATAAAGAAACTGTAACTAGTTTCATGGAAATGTTCACCAATATGTGAGCACACAGACACAAACACACACACAGCAATATGAACCCATATACATGATAATGAGAATATTAGATTAATTTTTTTGTATAAATATTACCAGTTGACTATTAATCTAAGATAAATTTTAAAAATATAGGATTCAACAATCTAGGACTCAACTGAGAAATAAGCATACGGTGGTTTCTGCCTAGATGTCCCGCAAAGTCTCACGCAGTCATGGGGCAGCAGGCTTTGCAGAGGTGGCTGAATCAAGAGTGCGTGATGGTGGATCAGTTCACTGACTGGAGTGGCACCACCCTCATCCCAGCAGCCTAGGTAGAGTACAAAAGGAGCAGAAAGGCACTGTGAAGGTCTGTTGTTGCTTTCGCTGTCTTCTGCTGCCATAAACTGTTACCCCTCTGCCATCTGCCACCCTGCCTTGGAGCCAGCTGCTTATGAAACCTCCACAAGCTGTGGTCTACATAAACCTTTCCTCTCTTACATTTAGGTGTTGGGTATTTTGACTCAGCAGGGAGAGAAAAGTTTCAACATAGCACTACAAATTCTTTGTAACAAGTTAATATGAAGACTGACAGTATTTCTCTTTGTCTTGGAGTAAACATTTATATGAAATTCTAATTTGCTTCCAAAAGAAGGCTAGAATAATTCCATAAACTTTATAAGAGCTAATATTTGCTAAACACATTTTTAAATTAAACCTATTACTGTTTACTTTTGTAACACTTCAAAACTGTGAGATAAAAAACTTGATAATGAAAATATTATTAAATTTCCTAAAGAAACCTGATGATGAACATGTAGCCCGCTGCAGAATGGTTTGTTAGAATCCTTTGTATTAATTCCCAGAACATTTAGGTTTTTATTTGAGCGAATGATCACCAACCTGTGGAGATTGATGGAGATACACTCAAGAAGACAGTTCACCCATACTCTGCATAGCAGTATTGTACGGGCAGTGCTAGGAAGGTCCGTTCATGAAAAAGTAAAGCAGATACACTGGTTAAATAAGGTGAAAAAGGTAAAGATGACAGTAAGGTATACACAGAGTCCCGGAGCAAGTTAGGGGTCTTCTAAACAATTGCTTTTGAATGAGAAGATTGGAGAAGTCTCAAAATAAGAAGCGGATTTTGGAAAGTCATTAAAGAATATTCTTTCAACCACATAGGCGAAAAAGATGTTTTCACATTAGCTTGTAGAATTCAGTGTTAAATATTTACAGTTCTTTTTGAAAGAGGAAAATATATATAAAAGCTTTTAAAGGAGAGGTTTTTCAAGGCACAATACACTTCAAGTTTCCCATCCAAGCAGGGGCATGTGAGAGCCCATGAGTCTCAGGGTGTAGGACACAGCCATTCACGAATCAAAATCATAGCCAGAAAGGCACACTGGGGAATACCCACAGTAAAATGATCATGAAAGTGCAGAAGAATCAGTGAGTGTTTTCTTTTGTGTATCTGGTTGATTTTACAAGGGGAATGGAGAAGGTGATTGAAAGGAAAGTAATTTATGTGAGGTTGGTTAGAGCATGTGAACCACCTGCATTTATTCTACCTCTATGTCAAAATCATCAGAAAGTCTTAAGCTTTAGCTTCGATATTGATGGATGTCACTAACGGAAGCTCCGTGGAGATCCAGGCAACTCCAGCTTTTAGTGCCTGGCTTCTGGCTTTTTGTTCAAATTCTCTTATATGGAATCAAATTCTCTTATATGGAATCTCAAATCTGTTCTATCATAGCGTGTGTTTCCTTGTACTAAATCCCTAGATTAGCAGTGAATGAGAGGCAGAATGCTGTCAGGAAAGCTTTGAAAGCCATTTTGATTTTTTCCCCTATGTGCTAAGGTTTGAAGCAACGCAGCCTTCTCAAATTTTAGAAGGATCTTTCTCAAAACCAGACACACACACACAGAAAGATAGAAAATCTATAGAAAGGGTTCCCTTAAGTACTCTGTACTTTTCACTACACAAAAATATATGACTGATCTATATATACAGAAGATTGTATTAAGGCTTCTCTGCATTAAAAAAGAGATTAGTGAAAAAATCTGCATTGGATTTTAATGTTATTGCTAATTTACTTTAGTAGAGGTCAGTCCCTCTGTGTTCTACATACTGAAGGGAGGAACTAACACTAAATCCTGAGTGTAAGGTTGTCGAGATTGAACGATGTTAGGCTATTAGCTGGAAAGCATTAAATTTTAGCTGTATTTTTGTTAGTTTTGTTGTTACTTTTGGTGTTGCTATGGTTACAATTTGCGTAATAAGGGGTCTTCCCAAATCCTAGTTTTTCCCTTAAATGCACTATTTTTACTGTTTAAATCACATAATGTTAGTTTTTCCACAATTCAAAAATTGTTTTACATTAACTTTGTATTTTATGTCTATAGATCTGATCTTTGCAGTGTAAACCCTGTGTTTGAAATTTAAATTGTGGCATGGTAAAAGATTTAGGGAGCTTATTTCAGTAAATGTACATTGGATAGCTCCAGCCCAGATGTGGCTTGGGAGCTCCAGCAAGGAAACGCAGGGGCAAGGCTTTGGTAGTACAAACACCAGCTGTAAAGAAACTTTTAACTGATTACAGGTATACAGTTACTTTATTTGGCCTGTCCTTTTCAAAAGTCCCCAGGTCTATAAATTCATGAGTTTCTTCTGATTAATTAAGGTTACATTCATTTTTCAAATACTGTATAGTCATTTGTAAGAAATAGCAGAGAAGAGTTTTTGCTTATATTGGCAAACCAAGCAAGATGAAGGTCACTTGTGAAGCCTAATTGGCTTTGTCTGCTCAGCATCTCCGAGTCCTGGTTCCTGGTATAACACGCCACACAGTCTTGCGCCTTTCACATAGATGATCATGTTCTCTCTCTGCACACTGTACACATCATGCCTGATTATCAGAGCCTCGATTTCACCTCTCCTAGAGCTGAAGTGACCTTAGGTAAAAAGGGAATTTGCTTTGACTTTTGAATTTTTCACTGGAAATATGGATTTAATACTATAGAAAGTTTTTCATGCTGTGGAAACAATTCTCAAAAAAAAATGGTACCATGTGCATTAAAGGCCAGTTTTAACAAAGTGTTATAGTGCATGGTATCCAGCGCTATTACTCAGGAGTCACCACTGAAGGGTGCTGAGTAGTGGAGAAAAGTGTGCATGTGTTTATTTCACAGTATCTCAAGGGCATACTCGGCACCCTGTCCATCCTTATCTTGAGAGTACAATTTTCTTTGGTCCGACTCATTTCGTCAGTTATATGCAGACTCTTTAAAGTTATAAAGCTATCTTTTATAAAGTCTAGTTCACATTTTTCCAAAAAGAATATGAACAACCTGGATTTGTCTAATTGAAAAAAAATTAAGACCACTTGGGCTGGGGATTCTAGCTCAGGGGCAAAAGTGCCTGCCTGGCAAGTGCAAGGTCTTGAGTTTGATTCCCAGCAC
>NW_004955476.1:4661134-4694533 GCF_000276665.1 Chinchilla lanigera
AGTACCAAAAACAGAACAGGAGGTTTCATGACACAAAGTGTTCAGGAAGTGCTACTCTAAACTCCCTGCATCTTACTACTCTATGTTTGGGAAGACACGTAGTAAAGTTGTTTAGTGGCTAAGAACACAGGCTGTATTCCACCTACACTCAAATTAGCTGTAAACTTAACCAGGTTAAATAAGTCTTTACTACACTTTCTAAACCTGTTCAAAAAGAGTATAGTAATACATACATTATGCTGGGTCTCAAAATGTTAAGTATCAAACTTAACATTAGTTTATTAGTAAGTGATGGGAAGAATTTAATAACAGTAGTTATTATTATTACTGCTTTCATATCTTAGAAAATAGCTTCCAAAGCTGGGAGTGGTAGTGCCCACCTATAATACCAAAATTTTGTTGGGGAAGTGAGGCAGAAAGATCACAAGTTTAAACCCAGCCTGAGCAACTAGCAATTTAATAAGACCCTGTCTCTCATAATAATAATAATAATAATAATAAGAAGAAGAAGAAGAAGAAGAAGAAGAAGTCCACATGAAAATCTATTTCTGGCAGCAATGAATTTAATGAACTAAACAAACATTGGTTGCTCCCTTCTAATTTAGAGATAAAGGTTGATTTAACATTTTAGTGGTATTACTTAGAGACTATATAAATTTAGTAGTATTACTTAGAGACTATATAAATATAAGATACATAATCAAGGAACTTTTGACCATACTGAAATACCATGAAAAAAGTACACAGCATATCTACATTTTTAAAGGAAAAAAAGTCTAGATTCTCAAAGGGAGTCAATAACTGACACAAAAAGTATTAAAGTTCAATGATCACTAGTCTACAGAAAACTCTAGTCAATTTTAAGAGGAACATCCATTTTAGTTCAGCTCTTGGGGCTGTAAATCTGTCTAAATTATTCCGTCTTCCTGGCTCAGTGAACACAATGAAGTGAAGAGCTTGGGATGTTTCATAATGTGATAGAGGGCTTCAGGGTCGGCGTTCTGCAAATGGATTCTCCTGCCAGCCTGCAGATAAATAGGTGGAAGAGCTCACGTGGAACTGCTTCTATCGAGCTGATCTCATGCTCATGATGTTTTAAATTATTTTATCACAGCTTTTTCACTTTATTACTAATAATTTCCCTCTCATAAGTGAAGAGTTCTGAAGCAATCTTCATTTTTTTTCTTTTGATTAACAGATTATTTGGATTAATTTTGTCACCAGTATATGAACACACTGTAACGCACCTATTATACCTCAGGCTGCTCTACAGAGTAGTCACAAACGTGTGGTCCAAACAACACCCACTGCACTCTCACAGGTCTGAAGACCATAAGTTCACAGTCAAAGTGTCACCTGGGCCATTGTCCCTCCAAGGTTCTGTGAGACAATCCTCCTTGTTCTTTGGAAGGTCATAAAGACCAATGGGCATGAATATTTTGGAGAAGAGCTAATTTTGCCAACATCTGGAAGCTGCCAGCCACATGGCATGTCATCATTCGGCCACCAAGCCCACCCAGCATTTGTCTTTCAGAAGATTAGGGGCCTCCCAGCTATCCATGACATACTTTGCGTAGGGCACCATTGCTACAATCTCCCCTTCTATCTCAATGTGGCTTTCTCTGTGTGTCTCTTTGTGTGTCATCCATTCTTTGTTAAGAAGATACTCCTCAATAGATTTAGGACACACTCTAATCCAGTAAGACCTTGTTTTAACTTAATTACATATGCATAGATCCTATTTGCAAATTTATTTTATTTTAAATAGACAAATGGTAAACAATGAAACAGTTGCAAAACAGTTAGTAGGACAGTTACAGTACTTGATACATTGAATACTATTGTCTTTATTCTAATTACTTTTTTTGTTTTTATTGGCACATGTTTGCAATACTGGATGATTATATTCCTTGGTGAGAGCTGATTCAAATTCTGAGGTTTCAAGTGGACATGATTTTGGGGATGATGAACTTCAAACCCAAAATACACCTTAGTCAGTCTTTTAGAAAGGTAAGAAAAGAAATAGATTTTTGGGTGGAAGTCTGACTATGGAAATATTCTAATGCTTATTTAGAAACATAGATGAGATTTATTATCCCATCAATTCAATTTTATGATGAACATATTACTGAATTCCTAGTATTGTCTTAGGATTGATCTAGATTATGCAGACGCCATTAGTGTAATGAAATTTCAAGTATACAAAAAAGGTAAGCATTGAAATGTAGAGAGTAGCATGTACTAGGATATGATAGATGACTTCCCTACCATAAGTAGCATGGTGATAATTACTAACACTGCACAAAATAAGGACAAGGCAAAAGAAGTTAAAGTAAGCATTTAAACAAGATGTTATAAAGATACAGATGGAGACCATTACTTTCTAAAATGTGGTAGCCCTGGAAGGCTTCACCTCAGTGGGGAGGGGTTCTTTAAAGGGAATTACAGGATGAAAGTTTATAGATTTTCCTTCCTAACAAGGAAAAACAACCATTTAAAAATAGATATATCAAAACTTTCATGGGAGATGAAGAGAATGTTATGTCTTCATGTGGACTAAGTGGTTAATTTGATGGTGTGCTATATCTGAATCAAATTTCAGACCAGCTTACTTGAAAGAATATGCTTGAATCTCCTGAACCAAGGTTATAAATATCAGTTACATGAATGTATTGGGGCAGCCAGAATGATTGACTCAGGCAATATGTAGTCTACAGAAAAGTGAATCTTAGAAGTGCTTCTATCACATGCAGCTGTATCCGTGCTGCGCAAAGACATAACCTTTCACTCAGTATTTCAGACATGAGCCTGGAATACTGTCTGATGGGATCCACAGTCTGTCTTAGATTCCAACTTATTTACTGCTGTTTACAATTAATTCCACTGAATAACTTCCTGCTGCAGAACATTGCACAGACAATTATGTTATATGTGATATTAGAAATTATTTCAGTGAAATTGTGCTCCTCAGAACCCTAGCTGCCTCTGAGTACCAGGGTTGGATCTCTGACGGAGGAAAATCTACTGATCTTTACTGGGGAAGGGGAAAGTCTGACTCCTTGTTCCCATGTCTCTTGTAAAATAACATGTTATGTGTTTTATATACCTTAAAGTGTTGTTCACTCAGTACATAAAAATATAGATACAAGACATTTAACACATACTAAGTTCCAAGCAAATCTAAATAATTAAAATTAACATAATTTCTATTGCTATTATTTTTGAGGTAAAATAAATTTATCAATTAGCTGGGCTATGTGCAGATAAATATTTGCCTAGAGATAGTTCTAAACAATGGATTAAGAAAAAACACCATGAATAAAATACATAAAAATAGCAAAGTACTGTGGAACTCTGTCTCTCACTTCTATATGGACTCATTCCATCTCTCAAAGTATTGCTTTCCACACTGCAGACAAAAAGACCAACAACTACCTACAGCACATTCTACCCTCTTAGAGAAAGGCCAATGTGAAAATATTATTGGAAGGTACCAGCAGAAAAATCCTGGTGGGGGCTGGGGATTTAACTCAGCAGCAAAAGCGCTTGCCTGGCAAGCACAAGGTCGTGAGTTCGGTTCCCGGTACCGGAGAAAAACCAAAACCAAAAAAAAAAAAAAAAAAAAAAAATCCTGGTGGCTATTTTAAACTCGCCACATGCCTGAGCCATTACATAGGCAAAGAAATGGTTAATTTGATTTACCGTGTCTGAGTCACATTTCTACTTTTATGTTTGACGAGATTAACTCTATTCCAACAAAAAGAGATCCCCTGCACTTAAGAAGTGTTCACTGCAGAAAGGGACCTGGATACCCTGAAAATAGGAAAAAAAAAATCCATCCAAAAAGTAAGCCATCGTTTCTACTTCTCCTCGACAACTTTAATCAATTCTGAGTATCCTGCACATCACAGAATGTAATTAATATTGTGACCATTTCCGGTTCCAGGTCAGGGGTGATGTATCTGTCTCACCATGCTACTATTAGCAATGTCCCTCTGTCTGTAACTCCACCCAGTTCAAATATGTCAAAGGCTTGCACTCCTAGTGTTGTACATTTAATTTATACATTCAGAGTCTTCATGTGCTATTAGGGCAACTCTTTTTTTCATTTTAAGGAGAATAAAAAACAGTAACAAAATAACAACATAGACAAATACAAAACAAAGCAAAAACAATAAAAATGATACAGGGTTTCAAAACAAAATGGTAGGAATAAACAGTGGTTATTATATTACATACTGTTATCTTCAATAAAGTTGCTCAGATTACCAGATGTAAGAATGTGAGATCGATCAAACAATTAAAAACAATATAAGTAACAAAAACACATTAGAAATGATGCAGAGCTTCATTAAACAAGATGGTGGAAATTCAACAATGGCTGTTATGTTGCACACTGATCATTACACCACTAATGATCATCTGCATCTCTGCGCCCGGAAGGAACTCTGTGCCTGGAGCAAGAGTATAGATCATCTGCCTGGAAGGAAATGGAAGCACAGCTTCTTTCCAGTCCTGAGACTTATTATCCCATTGCGTTTGCTTCTTTACCGTGTTATCCCTCCTCTGTGCCTCTAGGATCTAACATCATTCCTGGATCCAATGGTCCTGCCTAACCTTCATGGTCTAGCTGGGCATAGGTTTCTCCCGTCGGTGACAGCTTAAGTAGTCTTTGCTCAGAACATGGACTACACAGCATAGGGCTAAGAAATCTCTTAACTTGCTAGAGGTGTGAGGAAAGGGAGGTCATGGGAGAAGCTATTTATCAAGGCTGAGAGAATGGAATGAGGGCTACTTCATTAGGTCAGTATGATTGAACTAGTAGCGAAATAATTCCAAATAACATACTAAAAATTGAAAAACTGTGCAAAATTATTAATACACACACACACACACACACAACTAATCTTTGATGGGAAATCAATATATGGCAGTTTCTTCAAAAGCAGAAAGTAATTCTTTGTGTTATACCCAAGTACAAAATTATATGGCTTCAATGTAAGACAATCTAACGTCTTATTCTAAAATACATGTGCAACCTAAATATCTGTCTTGATTTGTTTTTTCTTACAGTAGCTATCACTTCTTGAAATCATAGTTTATACTTCATTGATTCATTTACTCATTTTCTTTCTCCATTTTTATAATAAAAGCCATTTAAAATGACATATACCTTACTGATATGTTTTGTATATCATACATTTTGGTCAATATTGGTATTTTGAAACTGTAGGAAAAAGGGATTTTTTCCCATTTCAGCATCATACCCTCTGTGCATTTTCTAGAACATAGTAGGTATGCCATAAATATTTGTGGAGTGAACAATAAAAAACTCAATATATAAGTTTTACTTATATAAATTGAAAGAAATGGACAACTTTCTATAACTCATAGGTATGAAAGTCATCCATGTTATAGGACATATTTCTTAACTCAAAATTGAAAATCATGGATAATCTGTATTAATTAGAACCTGCTCAAGTCTTGACCTAAAGCTTTCACACTGGGAGCAGACAAACAGGAGACTGTATCTGAGCTGACTGACATATTGCGTGGAAACAGACCAAAAGCATGTAAGAGAAAAACCAAAACAGAAAGAAGCAAGAAACAGAATTAATTCCTGCTATTTTAAATTACCTGATTGATGCTAGTTTCTTGCGATAGCAGTGGGTATGAGATGGACCAGGTTGGCTATCAGGACCTACCCATGGCATCTGCTGGCCAAGTCTACTTTCTGCTATTAATTTTGAGTCTGAACTGAAACACTGTCAAGTATTTCATTGGTCCATGTGATGGAACTTACCAGTTATGGTTAAAAAAAAAAAACACAACAACCTTGTGTGTTATGGTTAGCCATGATTGCAGACTGCACCTGGGTTCTGAAACTATGCTAAGCAGGAAATACAGAAGATCAGTAATAACACGCACCAGGGGATAAGCATGTATTCATTTACTTCACACAAAACAGTATTGATCAGGACACTTTCTAGGGCTAGGATATATAATAAATAGTGAAATAGTCATGAAGAAGATGAGCATAATGATGACAAGAGCTAACACTTCACAAGTATCTACCCGGTGCTTAACACCACATGGGGCCTCACTGCACAGTAAAAAATTTCACATTGATATCTTACTGGACTTAAACATCTGGTTTCTCTTTGGCTGATTATTTTTGGTGTTGATGTTTAGAATAATGACTCCTATGCCCAGTCAAAATCTGTGTTTTTGAGAGTCTTTGCACATCTCCACTGT
Organism: Chinchilla lanigera; assembly: GCF_000276665.1. NCBI lineage: Eukaryota > Metazoa > Chordata > Mammalia > Rodentia > Chinchillidae > Chinchilla > Chinchilla lanigera. Next base: position 4,667,390 of record NW_004955476.1, read on the forward strand.
ATAGAAATTGTTCTGCATAGTCTTGAAGGTTTTAGTTTTGGGTTTGTTTGTTATTCATTTTTTGAGACAGGACCTCACTACTTTTCCCATGTTGGTCTTGAATTCCTGATCTAAAAGGGTTCTCCTGCCTCAGTCTTCAGAATAGCAAGATTACAGGAATACGTCACCTTCCCAGATGGTTTGTTACTTTTAATGGATAGTAGTGAAGACATAAATCAATGTGTGACCTAAACCTAGGGAAAAAGTACTGTTAGCATCATCACTGGAAGTGTTAACTGAGAGAATTAAAGCTCAATCACTCAGAAAGGGGTTGAAAAGAAGCTGCCTGGTATGAAAACCAATTACATTTCTTTTAACCAAATTCTCTCATTTTAGCCAAAAGTACAGTACTCAGGCTTTAGCATTTTTGCATTAAGTCCAGGTTAAAAATTCTTATGCTTTTGAAAAGGTAATTTCAACCAGTAGTTGAGGTAGCTCATTCTTTGCTCTTCTTGTCCTTCTTAGCATACTATGCTTAAAGTAGTTTGACAACATGATGCACGTTAATGTAATCATTGATTTTGTTCCACCTCGGCCATGTTTAGCAATATTTTAACCTCTGCACTACATATTTTACCATTGCTTCAATAGGCTGAATCGATCGGCTTGACCTTTCAAAGCAGTATATATTGCCTCTTGCTAGCTTAAGTTTGAATCTTGAAGAACTCAATGCTGGATGAGGCAATGTCCTCCATCAGTCATTCGCACCTGTGTTCTGGGGTGTGAGCTCACCACAGGTGGGAGGGAGCTCACTCCCAGTGCCCTTGCTTATAAAAGCGTAATGCTTCATACCTTGCATATTAGCGATCTGCACTGATATCAAAAAGTGTAAGCAGGTCTCTGTTTTACAGAAAGGAAGCATTTTATACGTTGTGCCTTTGAAATCATCTTACACATGATTTTTTATTACACATGATTTAAATCTAGATTTTCCTGTTGACTTACCATCTCTTATTTATTCAATGAACTTTCTAAAACTGAGTTGATTTTCTGTGCGCTCTGTCATTTCATATGTATAAGAAGCACCTGGAGACTGTAGAACTGAGTCCTCTGCATCAGGGTGAGTCCTGCGAATGTGAGTTTCTACCATGTCCCTAAGTGGGCCCAGCACAGTCAGTCCATCTGTCATACTTTGGATAGGAATGGTCCAAAGAAGTGTTTGTCAAATGTGACCGAGCATGCAGGTGCTGGCTGTCTGCTGTCAAATGTTTGGAGTTTGATCCTAATATATAGACTGCTGAAGATGTTTAGAGTTGAGAATCATTTGGTGCAAATTGAAACTTGACCACCTGCATTTCCCAAATCTGAGTGAAAAAGATTCGATTATACAGGTGAAGACACACAAAAATGAATGACAATCTGTTGCACTTAGTAACTCCAAAGATCTGCAAAGGGAAACGTTCAAAACTCATATTCATTGGACTGACAGGATGGTTTAAGCATAGCCGTGGAGAGGGTACATTGCAGGCTATCTTGGGCCTGATTTACTCTCATTAGCCAAGAAGCCCAGGACAACTGATTGCATTTTCTGCACAAAATCTGTGTAATGTGTGAAAGATTATTTTCTAAATACAAAATCAGCAGCTCTGTGGAGAGTAAATGTTGCATTCTCAATGAAACTAAATAATGTTTAATAAAAACATTGCATCAGAAGAGCTAAAAAATAATAAAAAGCAAGACCTGCAGTGTCTTTCCCTCCTTTCCTCTTCATCTCCTTTCAATCACTATTACCAGTATCACTGAGATTATCACTGGTACGTACTCACTGACTATGCTATTACCAGACAATTTATGTAATTGAATTATAAAACAGCTCACCAGAAAGGAAAGACACTCTCCTACCAGTTTCAGGAACATGTTATTAATTTCCATGTATTCATACTAATATTTAAATACCCTCCCGTTGTTAATTTCTAGTTTCCACTGTGGTAAGAAAGGATACATGATATGATTTTAATGATTTAAGAATCTGCCCACACTTGATTTGTGGCCTAAAATATAGACCAACTTGGAATATGAGCCATGTGCTGATGAGAAGAATGTGCTTTCTGAAGCCTTTGGGTCAAATGTTCTGCAATTCATATGATCAAGAAGCATATTTTAAAATGTTGAATATCACTAATTGTCAGGGAAACACAAATCAAGTCCACAATGAGATAGCCTCTCACCCAGCAATTATGGTTATACAAATGCCATCAACGAAGCAGAGAATGAAAGAACTCATCCAAACTGCTGGTGGACATGGAAATCAACACATTCATCATGGAGAACAGTATAGAGTTTCCTCAGAAACACAAAAGTAAAATTACCATATGATCGAGTGATCCCACTTCCGAGTATGAAGCCAAAGGAAGTTAAATTAGTAATCGGTGAGACATTTGCTTTCCCGTGTTTATCACAGTACTCTTCTTAACAGCAAAAGTATGGAATCCACCGAAGTATTTATCAACCAGCTGAATGAACAAAGGCAATGTGGCAGATACACCCAAGAGGCTGATTTTTCTATGAAAAAGAATGAACTCTTGCCATTTGCAGCAGTGCAGGACAGCCTGAAGGACATTATGTTACACGCAATAACCTAGGCTCAGACAAATGCCACAAGATCTCGCTCATAGATGATAGCTAAAAAGCTTTATCTCACGGAAGAGAGATGAATGCTGATTGGTGGGCATTAGTAAGGGTAGGATGAGGAGGGAACAGAGAGAGGCTGGAAAACCAATTAGAAAGAAGAATTCCAGTAGTGCCGCCCAATGGGATGACTGTGGTTAAAACAATGAAAAGCTATTGTAAATGAGATGAGGAGCTAGAAAAAGGACCTGAAATGCTCAATACAATGAATTCGTAAGGTTGTAAACAAGTGAAGGCACTAATTACTGCCATTCAGTAGAATGCAATGTCTACAAGTATCCAATTATCACAGAGCACCATAAATATGCACAACTTTATGTCAATGGAAAACATATGACTGCATCAGAGCCGGTCACACTGTGACTGGCATAGCCCCCACTGAGTGGCCCTTCTTAGCGAGCAGCTTTCTGTACGCATGACATTGAGCCCTTACATAGGTCATTAAGTCTGGCGGAACTCGTTTTGGAAGGGAAGGAAAAGATAAACTAAATCCCCGTAAGTCTCCATTTTGCTTAATTTCACAGCTAGATGATTGTAAAAAAGGAACGGAGTATTCAGTTTTCCCTCTTTTCTTAGATGCTTTTCTCCCTACCCCTGCTGCTCTGCTTACCCATGAATCTAGACTTGGAGATCCATATGCCGGAGGTCAGCTGAATAACCAGCTCCATTAAGCTTTGTAGGTGTCACACGCAGGAGCCCGTTGGTTATGTTCAATATTCCTGCCGGCTAAGGCTGGTAAATGAACCTCTGTGCCCTTCTGAAAGCACTTTCTATGGTGCTGAATGTCACCCCTTTCATAGTCCCATGTGCTGCCTTTGTCCTGGATAAGATTTAATGTCAGGGTAGAAAACTGCTTCTCTGGACATTCAATAAAATTATGGACCCAATCAAGAATAACACAATTTTATTCCCGTTTTTCTCTTATCTGATAAATGGACATGTACATGATAATTTTTAAATTAAAGCTATTGTATTAGGATGTAAATGGATCAAGAACTGAATATTCTGTTGATATTATTTTTCCAAATAAGTTTGTAAAATTTTTTAAACACAAGAAACAAGGTTTCATAACTAAATGATGTTCTATTATGTATTTTGAGTTATTTTATTATTTGAAATGAATGATCAGCTGGCACATGACTGTAATCCCAGTACTACGAGAGGCTGAGGCAAGAGGATCATAAGTTCAAGCCCAGAATTGGCAGCTTGATGACTTATGGGAACTGTGTCATAATAAGAATGTAAGAAATGGCTGAGGATATATGTCAGTGCAAAGGCCCTGGCTTCATTCTCCAGTATTAAAAAAAAAAAAAGGAGAATTTTCTTAGTCAGTAATAACTGGGTATTTATAGGATATTTCATCACTGAAAAATTATACTTTTGCACTGTTTTATTTTAAGTCTGCCTCGTGTTTGTGGGTAATTTCAGAGGTTCATGCATTTCATACATTTTCTAGGATCAAGAACACAAACAGTATGCAGCATACACCTCACGTACATGTCTTACTTTACTATCTTCTGATACTCCCTGCCTCTCCCGGCTTCCAGCCATCTTTAAAATAAATTAGTGTGGTAGAAGTAGCTGCATGTCCACTAGTTTTTTCCTCCCAGGCTTCTTTTTGGTAATATAGCATCAGTTCTAGCTGGAAATTTATACTACTTAATTACGGACTGTATTTTTTATATTCCTAGTAACTCTTGCAGTCAGGGCCACAAGTAGTTATGCTGACTGAAGGATCTGCAGTGAGTGACACCCTGAACCCGTGTCTATAAAAATTATAGTTTCTGTAGATGATAATTAAATTTTCTTCATTAATTACCTGACATTAAACTTATTCACTATGGCTCAATACGTTTTGAGTTAGACTATAAACACTTTTACATCCAAAATTATTCTTTTGTTATATTGGCTTTGTGTCCTACTTGAGAAACATTCTTTATCTTTTTTTACATTCTTAAGAGCTCAAGTAAAGCAGTGTTTTGTTCCCAAGTCTGAATAAACATCCTGCAACTCATGTGGGAGACTCTCACTGCTCCGTACGGACCCTGGGTAGTACTTCTGGGAGCTGGACTATTTATTGTCTCTTCTAAGGGCACTCCACTTTGTGTGTCTGAAAAGTCTTCCCATTGCAGTGCATTTGTCAACTAGTGAAACAAAATGTGCCTACATCTTGCCAGTTCTTCACTGGTCTCAGATGCTTAGTAAGTGCTTACAAAGTATCCAAATGAATACTTAACCTGACTTCTCTAGATCTAGGTCTTTGCTTTGCTTTTTTCCTGATTGTTTAAAATCTCATTCTGACCAACTTTCTGAGAGAAGGAAGAACAAACTGAGTTTGTTTAGAAGAAGAGTCCATAATTGGGATTTAAAAAAAAATTAGAGCCATTTTTGCTGCACATCAATCTTTTTTTGGTTATTAGATTCACCCCCAGTGTTAGAGCTTGAGAATATTGCTAAATCACTGCACACCTGGCATCTTGCAAATCATTAGAGCATACCACAATCATAATGAAACAGTGAAGAACTTTTTTTATTATACCAGGGATAACATTATTGAGAAATTTAAACCATTATGATTATAAAATCTATTTTGTTTTTGTTTTCTTTTTCCTCTTCCTTTATTTCATAAATTAAGAATTCTTATTATTTTAAGCATTTTTAATGTTGAAAATATTCATTACAACTTTTTACTTTACAATTGAGAGTCTTCGAAGATTTTCTCTGAGAAGAAATGTGACAGTAATGAATTCTAGGATACAGCATCAATGGTATATTCATTTAGTTATTGGCTTTATTAAAGATTTCATGTAAATCGCCTTTCTCCACCCTGAAGAACAGGAGTTTCCACCCTCTGAGCACTCACACGTGCAGGTCCCTGAGTTGTTAGGAACCACGCTACACAGCAGGAGGTAAGAAATGGGAAGCCAAGCCAAGCTTTCTGGGTATTCACAGCCACACTCCATGGCTCATATCACTGCCTGAGTGTCACCTCTTTCTGATAAGTAGCTACGCTGGATTATCATAGGAGAGTGAAGCCCCCTGTGGACTGTGCACGGGAGGAAACTAGGCTGCGTGCTCCTTAGGATTAATGGATTTCTGCTGATCTGAAGTGCCGCTGAGGTGGTGAAGTGTTGGGGAGCAGCTGCAAAAAATAGAATAGTATTGCACAGAACCCCTACTGAATCAGTTATTTTCACACTCATCCCAAAACCCTATCAGTGAGAGACAAGTGACAAGCCGCATCTGGAGGGTGGCTGTAAGTCAGATTCCAACACTGGTCCTATTCTGCCTATGTCCTTAACTTTATTTTATTCTCACTTCTATTCAAGCCTCTTTCTGGCAGAGCTCACTTCTCAGGCACAGCTTTGGTAAGCCCGCAACCTAACCCTGGCCAAAATGAGTGAAAAACTGTCACTGAGGAGCTTTATGAAAATGAGGAAAAAGAGATGAGAAAGCAGAAGTGATTAGAGACCAGAACAGACTAAGATTGCCAAGAAAAGGAAAACTGCATTTAGAAGAAAAAAATCAGGAGTTCTACTTAAATTACAGGTTCGTTGCAACAGGTGATTCACGTTCTCCAAGATGCCCTGTATAATTTTTGGTGACTGGCTGTCCAAGGAAATCATGAAAACTTCAAAACTTCCTCACCACATGGGAACTGAGGGCCTTGTTTCAAAAGAGAAGACAAATGTGAAGATTAAGAACAGAAGCAATTATTGAAAGCCACCACTTCATCAAATATACCATTCTTATTGGCTGACTACATTCCTAACACTGAGAAGGCTTTTATTATTGGTGAAGGTTGATCTGACCTGCTGCTAAGGACATTTGTCAGGAACATTTAGGGAGACTGCAGTTCAAAGGTGGCATGTGTTCCAACTTTGGCAAGAACCACAGTTAGACAGATTGATGAAATAACAGAGAATCCTGAGGCACAATTTTTGGGGTTAATGGGTCAATGAGTTGCACCATTTAGGCTGTGTAGTTTTGTAAAGTTGACAACAAGATAACAATACAGTATGCTTTATAAAAGGATGTGCAGAGGTATGTTATGTGCACCTTTCCTGTTCAAGTCTTTGAATGATCACATATCAGCAAAGCTGAATTACTGGTTTTGTGCCAGTATGTGCATAGTTAGAGGACCTGCCATGACTGGACGCTTTCTGGTTTCACTACGCAGGTCAAATAGGTCACTTCTAAACTTAAGACTTTGCTCCATGTCACATGTAGACAAATGCTAGCTTGCCAAAAAATGTGAACTCAATAATGTTTTTCATCATATGATTAAAGCTACATTCCTCCCACTCACATCTTTACATGCAGCTCTGTAAACAGACATAGGGCACACATATATCTTCTCTTACAAAAATAGGAAAGATGGCTTTCTGAAGAGAGATCATTGGTAAGAGCTTTTAAGTCAGATTTCTTTTTGAAAAAGAGCCATCATTGGCAGCACATTTCAGTGACACAGAATGGGTTACCAAACTTGCTCATTCAGGTTACATACTCAACCTGCTTGACAAAATCAACTTTACAGGATAATGACAACACTGTTCCAGTCAGCAGATAAAGTGGCTGCATTCAAAGCCAAACTCAAGTTATGAGGGTGACCAGTGGATATTGGGATGATGTGTTTCAAATGTGAATGGAGATTTTGAAAGAGGCTGAGCCAGGACCTTCTTTCTCCAAGCTGGTGCATGATCACCTACCTCAGTTTTCAAGTGAGTCTGAGCATTAACATCAGAGGAGATCCCCACACTGGGAAAGAATGGGTCTATATTCCATCTGTGAATAAACTGCGAGTTGTCTTTGTCTATGCCAGAGGAGGATCCACTGCTTGATATTGTCAAAGGCTTAAAAGTATGACTGAGACAACTTCAGATATCCATATATTGTAGAGTAAATAATGCTCTATCTTTGTGAAGCAGGTTTTCCTACAGTGAGAGCAAACAGAACTAACTTAGGGAGACTGGGCATATCACACTTAAGCTGTAACAGTACCCATCACTTGCAGATGGGACCATCTAATTGCAGGCAAGCCAAATCAGAGATCCTACTGACTTGGCTTTATGGTAGTTGTATAATTGTTTCAGTGCATATTACAATGTAATGATAATAGAAATAAGGTGCACAGTAACTTTAACATGCTTAAATCGTTCTGCAACCATCACCCCTCTTCCCATACCAACCAAGGGAAATCGTCTCATTCAGCAAATTGGTCCCTGGTGTTTCAAAGGTTGGAGTCATTGTTCATTTTCTCTGTTACAAAATGGTAAATAACTTGTCTGTTTCTGTTTGACATTGATCTGAATTCATTGTCTGGCAGTAATGAAGCAGAATCTCCAATCTCAGTTTTTTTCACAAGAGCAGTTTCTTTGCTTGAAGTTAGGGATGCACTCACATCTTAAAGGGCACATGTTCCAACAAAACATAGCACTAGTAAAGAAAGGAGGCTTCATCTACAATGAGCTGCTTACTCTGGAAAGATACTCTCAGCACACAAATTCAATTTTCTGTCATTCATATCTTCTAATACATTATTTTTATGATGTATGTATACACGTGTATTTTTAGTTAGGCCCATAACAAGTATGCATATATAAATGTATTTAGATAAATGTATTTAGATGAATGTATTTAGATAAATGTATTTAGATATATAAGTACTCAGATACTGCATAGAGTCTCTTGGTACCAGCCGTTTGGGAAACCAACTAAACTTTATCCAAGTGCATTTCTCACACTTTGGAAAGTGTGGAGCCCCCTCCACATTTAGTGTCCTCCCTGCATTCCAACTCTGTTAAAGCCAACTCCTCCAGCAAGACACCTCCTCTGTGAAGCCCTCCAGGCCCTCCTGTGTAAACCCCTTCACCTTAGTGTCTGTTCTCATCGTGGCTGGTTCACAGCTCACTATGTTGCTTTTGCTACATTGCTGAGTAGTTTCTATTGCTAAGGCTCCTTCCCCTCCAAGGATCCAAATATCTACTTTCTCTTAGTTAGTTCCTCAGAGCAAGAAAGAGTGGAAGAAATAAGGAAACATTGAGCTAACAATCTCTATCTCAAATAAAGAAGTGTCCAGAGGTACATTTATGATTAATGATATGTTACAATAAGCATGTCAGCTTTTATCATGTCACATATGAATTATTAATTAAAGTATGAGCTCTGTTGAGAAATGTCTAGCAATTTAAGTAGCTAGAGACCTTTACAGTCCCTATTATTTACTTTGGAGTATTAATGGCATATGTGTACAAGGACCTGATATTTTATTAGGAATTTAAAGACTTTGGTAAGACCATCCTGGTGTCAATTCCAATCAAAAAAGAAGGTGAGAGACTCAGTTAACATAAATGTTTCTGTCAAAAAAAACAAAATTATGGCTAGAAGTCTCTTTTTGTAGCACATGTAATGCATCAGAACTGGGAGAAATCTCAGGCAGCAACTACGTGTGCTTCTCCATGTACAGATGCGGTCTAGAAAGCAGCTTAGTCTGGAGTCTTAAAAGGCTTAGTCTGAGTCGGTGAATGCTCTGCCTCACCCTGCAAATACTTCCTCTTTCATATTGGCCCTACTTATTACTCTCAGAACTACAGGCAGCACTTCCAGAAGAAGTGTCTCGATGTCATTGCGTTTATACTTACAGCCTTTACATTCTGACCCTGCAGGTGGTTTCCAGTGGGGTAGCACAGAGCACACGGCTGAATTAGCTCACAGTTACAGGTGGGAGCATTTGTGCCCTTCTGACACTGGGTAGAGGATTGCATTTTTATCCATGACCTCACAAATACCTGAGGGTTAAGAGACACTCACAGACAAACCGAAAATCAAGAAAGATAGAATGTATCTCATTACACAAATCAGTGAGGGAATGAATACAGGTATATATATTCATTTACACTCATGATTTTTTAATTTGTGTTTCTTTTAGAAAGAAGAGAACGAAAACGTATTAACAAACACATGTACATTTACAAAATAACACAAGAACAATACAAGCAATACTGAAATTCAGTCAAGCTGATAGGAAATTAATAATGGTTGTTATATTACAGATTGATTTCTTCAAAGTGGTTATTCAGGAAAATAAATATAGACATATAAGATTGCTTAAATAATTAATCATTAACTGTTCCTTTCAATAAAGCGATAGAAGTTAGTAGTACAACTATGCTAGCTACCCTGTATATACATATATACATAATTTTCCCTTTCTTTCTTTTCTCTTTTCCCTCATCCCAGTTGCTCTTTACTTTTGAGCAGTTTCCTTTTATTTCACAATGTCTACCATACCTCTTAATTTTATTCACTCATTCATGTTCTTACACTAGTGAGACAATACATTGTTTACATATGCAGGCCTGACTTATTTCACTTATGAATATGGTCTCTAGTTGAAATATAAGTACAAGTGAACTATATTTATAGATATATGTATTTGCATATAAAATATTTAAAGGTTAACGTTATTTTCTGATTATAAATGCATGCATGCTGAACATAAGAACAAAAGCCAAGAATAAAGTAGTACAAAATTATGTTCCATTATCATATCATAAGAGAAAAATTATAGTATGTGGGTATATCTAATAAGCACAGTCCTTTCTCATCCATGGATACACTATACTCTTCCTTTTAATAATTATACATGCAGGGCTTCTCATGGTACTATCTCTCTTGGTAAATATCATATCAATGATTTCATATTCATATCTGCTCTTTTTCCCATGAAAATTTATATATATATGTAAGAAACTATATCTAACCATCTCTAACTACATATCTGCATCTATAGTACATATATAATCGTGTGTATGTATGTATATCTGTATCTGTATCTATACTTATTTATCGATCTATACAGGGAAGATATCTAAATCTTTCATGCCATCAGCAAAGATTTCCATTAGACACAAGTGATAAATGATATTTGAATTTTATTACCCACTTCTACGCAAAAGGTTAAAAACATCATCTACACCCTGGAATGCATTAAGTATTTCCCTATCTTTTCTCCCATGTGCTTTGGTAGCAAAGCTACTTTTCAGTAGAAAGCATGGAATCAGTAAACAGACTATAATATCTGTGAATTTTTCAGTAGGTTTTCTGCACTTAGAAAATAATAAATGCTACCACAACACAGCAGTTTGGCATCTTTTCTCACCACTTCAGCCCAGTCATCAACGCAATGGAAGAATGAGTGTTTGGGTTAATTGAATGTTTCTGTTAATTCAAATAATACAAGCTCAGTCCCATGCTCATTCATCTCCTGTGATAATTACTCAATGCCTTGCAATTATAACAGCTATATTTTGGCACCTTTCTAAAACTCTGGTTAGTTAATTTCTTTTAAAATTAAGCCTCCTTAACTATTTTAAGTCCTCCAGAGCCAGAAGCTCAACTTTCAAGTGTCAGTAAATGTTTTTCCATGGTTCCAGATAGTAATGCTATAAAAAATGAGTGAAATATACATTGATTTTATAAACTGAGGGATTTTGGGAACACATTCTTTTTTCCTTAACTGTAGAGATAATTATAATGTCATTTTTCTACCTCACTATTCACTATCAAAGCTAAGCATTTAGAAGAGTCAGTGGCACACCATTGCTTTCTAATCAGTATTAGCTATACTTGTCATAATTATCATAATTATTTACTAACAATAAAGTGGATAAAGTTCCATACTGTTTTCAGGTAATTTTTACTGACTTCTAGTAAAGGAGTATAAACAGGCGTGGCTGGTGAATGAAGCCCTTCACTGATCATAATTCTAATATATTTCTTTCTGGTCTGTTATGACTTTCTTGATTCTGTCTCTAACATCTATAGCTATTTATTTTCTCTGCAAGACCCTATCTTCATCTACATTTATTTTCATGGTGTGAAAATAGCAATGGACAGAAACCTCAGCTTCATATTCAGTAACTGGTTTCACAGCTCACAGCATTAAAACCTCAGTCAAACAGACTTGATCGTGGTGTCCTGGGGCACCAATATCATCATTATCAAAAGCTTATTACTGTAAAATATGCTGATTGCAAAGCTCTATCATTGCAGCAGCAGGTGACTGGGACAACACCTGACCTAAATAACCTCCGCTTACTCCATAATTCTCCTTGCAAAAGGCTGTTTCCTACAGTTACCCAGAGAACCTCCAAACCAAGGTGGAACAATCAGTACTGAATGGAGAGTCGTGAACAACATGAAAGAAAATATCAACAGAGATAAGAGATGAAAAGCAGAAATTAAAATTATTTTGCAATATCTATATTTTATCTTTAATACTAATTATCTCCCCTTTTACTCTATAACTTCAGTAATTTTTCTATCATTATATTATGTAGATTAATATTGTACATTATCCCAAATATTTATATACTCTCATATGTACATACCTATGTATGTATGAAATTCACAGAAGCTATCCTTTTAACTATTGCAAGCGTATCCTTTTCTTGAATTTTTCATGTCTATTACTAGGTTTTCTTAGCTATGAGATGTGCTATTGTTGGAGGTCAGAAAATGATATTCCAAAGAACGATGCTTTGTTGCACTGAATACTTTAACTTGAAGGCATCTGGGGACTTCTCTTTTCTTCTGAAAGAATAGATTCTCTCCCAGATACCTCATCAACCAGGGACCCTGATTCGTATCACAGGAAATAGATTAAACTACAGCGGCTTTGCTAGACAAACTTTGCACAGGCAGACTCCGTCTCTCTTGAGGACACTATCTGTGAGATTTCTAAGAAGGGCTGCTTATCCTGTATCTCGTCCCCTCGCTGATGCTCAGCCCATTACTCCTCTCTCTCCGGGGGCTCCAGGCCTCTTTTCTTTGTGCAGCTCGGTACACAATGAAAAATTCACACATCTCACTGTTCTTAGATTCTCTTTTTTGTGTGACTCCCATTCATGTACACATAATTAAAATTGATTTCCTCTAGTTTATGTGTCTACTGTCAATTTCTTAGTCTCCTATTATTGAAACTTCAGATGGGGGTGGTAAAGTGTTAAACTCCTCTATGTGAAGATTTCATCTTCTTTTTAATGAGAATTACCACTTGCACATTCTCTTCAGAATATGGCAATCTGAGGATCATTTGTGGAGCGCGTTATCTGTTGCACCATATGGCTGGCATCTCTTGTGTAAACAACTAAATATGTGTCTCTTAAGGATGAATCGGAGACAGTGTTGTACTGACTGTCAATGTGCTCTTGTTTTGAGTTGTTGAGAAGTATGTATGCATTCAGATTGTTTGCATTATGTGTTAGTTTGGTCATGATTGCCAGATATGCAGCTGTTCATCTCAAGAACTTCTTGGTGTCACTTCATTACCTCTTAGGAATTCTTATGTCCTTCGCTGCCCATCTCAGATTGGATCTCATGCTAAAGAGCATACCATGACTATTGCCTCATCATTCTCATCTCTGTGTACTTTGCTGTGCTCTCAGAGTTAAATCCGAATGCTGGTTAACTTTTGCATCTTCCTGTGCTTGCTCCAGTACAGGAGACAGTGACTGGTGAACAATCACAAAGCTATGATGGCCAATCTTTATTTCAATATTCGATCCATAACCTTAGCAGTGGCTTTATTGTGATAAGCACTTCTGAAGTGTTGTACGTTGAACAATACATTAATTTGCCCATTATGATACATGCCTGTCCTCAACTCTCTGTCCTCAAATACAAACTCTTCCTAAAAGCACATGATAATTAGTATTCTTACATGTTACAGTTCCTCAGAGAAATGAACAGAAATTGTTGCATTTTTCATTATTATAACAAAATAAAGCTGGCTCACTTTCTGAAGAAGATGTGTAGAGATGAGTTTGGAGACTGAAGGTCCTAGTAGCATGCCTCAAATGCTGACAAAGTCTTCCCTGAGCCACATCACCTGATGGAGGATGGCACGGATAGAAACACAAGTTGCAAGAAGTCACACCTTGAAAGAAAAAGCCCAAAGGCAATTCAGGGGTGGGTCTCAGTTATTACAGTTCTATGGAGACTCAGGACTCCCATAAGGGCTGCCTTAGTCTCTTCTCCCACTAGCTCCTGTCTTGATTTTGGATGTCCACTAGAACCCACCACCAATCTCTTCAATGAACCTGGGAAACAAGTTCCTCAAATGGACAATGTCCTGGCACAATGCCCCCCACCCGAGTCATAGAAGTCATTCCCCATGACTTGAGATTTGCTTCCAGGAATTCCTGTGTATGCCAAGCTCTGTAGAGGCTCAAGTACGGTATTTGATATCATTGACAGAACCCTCATAAATATCTAGATTACTTGGAATACCTAACACAGTGTAAATCTATATAGCTGTTATACTCTGCTGAGGGGACTAGTAACAAGTATGTATTCTGTAGGACACAGAAACCATAGACCTAAACACACAGTAAACAAACAGAGACAAGACAAACAGAGTGTAAATAGTGAATTCTCAACAGAGACTGAAGGCCTGGCATTGGCAGCTGTCTGCAGCAGGGTTAGCCTAGATTTGGCTTTACCCATGTGGATTCAGCACTGTTTTTAACGTGCAACAAGTTCAAGTTTTCGCTGTTTTTGGAATACTCTGTAAATTTTGCTGTAGAATTTTTCTACTCACAGTTGGCTCAGTCTTTGGATATACAATTCACAAACATAGAAGCTCAATTATGTAGATGTGTATGTAATCATAGGTGCCTGTACAAAAATATTAAAAATATCCTTAATCCTAGATATATATAGATATGAAGAAAATACTTTTTGTCCATGATTATGTAGGTTGTGAACTCCAAAACCTGCAAGTTGTCGGGCCTCTAAGTCAGAAGAGATCTGTCCTTTACTGTACCCAGGCCTTCCAGCAACAGGGTAAGGCTCACTCACATTTTGCAGAGCAATCTGCTTCTCTTACAATCCAAAGTTTAACTGTAAATCTCTTCTATAAACAACCTCACCCATCAACGAAGGTCAATGTTTGAACAAATGTCTCAGCACAGTAGCTTGGCCAAGCTGATGCATAAAATAACCTAGCAAATCCTACATATTTCTTCAAAACTAGAAGCAACCCATGCTGTATGCTGCTTATTTACGCTTCCCAGCCTCCATCCCATGACTAGTCTGATGTGAGTTCCAGAAAACAGCGCCATGTGGACTGTAATTTGTTCCCTTGCCATTTGGTTTCTGGTTGGGTTTAATCCAGGGGAATCCTTGGTAGTAGATGGAAAGACGCTCAGGGTGAGCACCTCTGTGTGCTTCTTCCACATCTGGTAACCAGGACCCGATAAGATTTCCAACCATCGTTCACAGCTCCTTTCCAGGTGTTCCTCTTTACTAACTCTCTTCTCCTGGGTTCTGTCCAAGCCTTTTTTTTGTCTGCAACCTGAAGCAGACATGGCTTCATGATTTCCCTTCCCACTCTCTACATCTTAACAGCCAACCTCTCAGTTAAACCTGCTCCAATTATCCTACGTAGATTGTCCTATCTGTTGCCTGATGGAGTCCTGATTAATAAGTCACATGAAGTGATTTTTCACGTGCTCTCCTCACAACTGTCATCCTCATCCTTGCCACGTTACTGCCTATTTCAGTCCATGCAAGCTACTACAAAACACCACAGAGTTGGTGATTATAAAGAATACAAACGTTTGTCTTGCAGTTCTTCTAGGCCCCAAAGAATCCACGTACAAAGGTGGGCCAAAAGATGTCGAGTTGCTCATGATATTAGTGCCATTAAAAGGAAACCAAGTGCTCTGAACAGGGAAAAGAAAATTAAAGATATTTTGAAGTCACCTCAGGTGTCAGCAAGACCCCCGTTTATCCAAGTGTTCAGAAATGCATATATTTCATTTGACAAGAGAGACCCTGGAAACCTATTCTAGGAGGGAAATCTAGGGAATTGCTTCCCTGCTCTTTATTTCAGCGTGTTTAGCCATCTGGGAACTCAGAGGCTGCTGCAGGTCAGGTGTGAGGATGTCTGGTTGCAGCTTCCCCGGACATCAGACATTGGCATCGTCCGCGCAATGCTGGTTTGATGAGCATGTAAGGTGAGGAACTTGTACCGCCAGGGAATTTTCCATCACATTTCAAACTAGGGCTTGGGAGTTCTAAAAAGGACCCCAGAGAGGCAATGCATGGAGCTGTGGAAATGAAGCTTCAGTCTCAGTGGAGATACTGTGAACTTGAAGCATCTCCTAAACAAGTCGTAGTCCATGAGCAAAGCAGCCCAGCTAGAAGCTGTGAGGTGTAGCCAGCAAGTCCATAGTGCTGGGGTCAATGATGTCCTCTGAAAATTACATAGCACCAGTGTATGTCTTATGTGAGCTACAGGACGACAGGACTTAATGTTTGCCCTACTGGGTATCAGTCTTACTTTGGCCCAGTTCTTTCCTATCCTCCTATTTCTCCTTTTTGGCATAGGCATATTTACCCTGTGCCGTTGTACTTCGGGACCAGTAACTTGTTTTTGAGTTTTACAGTCTTTCACAGCTAATACTTTGCCTTGACTCACAGAAGAAATTGGACTTAGACTTGAAAATTGCTGGACTTTTCCTGTCTCTAGAGAAGGAACTATTCTATTGTCCATTGCAGGAAGCATTGTTGTAACATATTAGGCAGAATGCTTAAGTTGTTATTTCTTTGAAGAATAAGTGTGGTTTAAGGAGTTGTATAAGAGTGTCAACTGGACACAGGTGAAAGGTGGTGGCTACACTTGTGTCACTTTGATTGGCGTGGGTGCTGCCCAAGGAATTGTTAAGGCACATTTTTGTGTCTGGGTGCTTATTTAGGTCAGTATTAGAGGCATGACCATGGGGTTTGTCTCTGGTTCCTGGCCCCTTCTTCTCTACCACAGTTATCTGCTCCATTCTCTGGCACCAGGAGCTCAGTAGCTTTGACAAATCACACGTACTATCACGGCTCTTGCCCTGAGAGAGCTGATCATGGACAGAATCCTCTGAAACCATAAGCCAAATTTAACCTCTCCTTTTAAAAATCAAGAACGTTGGCTTCTGTGTCTCAAAATGCAAAACAGAAAATCTAATACAGTGTTTGAATAACCATATTTTAAAAGAATCTTTCCTTTTATAAATTCAAATTGAGCTTCAAATATACCACTTTCTGTAGAACATCATGATGTTTTTGAGTGGGCTCGAGTGTGGCTTCAGTAGGATACATCTAATAATTTGTTGAAATAACTGGTAAGCATATCTGAACACTATTGAATAGGTTTTTGTTTCATTTTTCTACTTCCACAACTTCTGTTTAGGATACATACTGTAGCTTTAAAAGCTTTTTCTTTGTTTTTGAATATATTACTACTACAGTCACCTCTGGTGTGATATCTTATCTCTTCTATAATAAGATGAGTAGTGCTTTTGATACCTACATGTGCACTGAATGTGTGAGGCTTTGGGTTGGTGTCATGAGGGGACAGAAGAGGAAACTGAATGACCATGCCTTCCTGAGGGCTACAAGTAGAAGGAAAAAATAAAACTACCGAATGAATTTTAATGGCCAGCCAAAAGTATTGACTTAATACTTTAGTCATTTTAGCAAAGAATGGATTCATTATTTTCTTTTGTAGGAAAGGAGAAAATCATTTATGAATCAACACTTAGTCCTTTCAAACTGTAGCCCTGTTATTTAAAGACTTGCAATTTTCTGAAACATTTGAACAAAAGCTCACATATATCCTAAGATTCAAATATAAGTCAGAGGAAGGGATAAGGAAAAGTAAACAAGTTAAAAATTTTCTCTTGTTCACATTTAACTGTGAGTCAGCGAGCGATTTTTTGGAAGAGGGAGGTTCAATGTGTGTAGAAAGCAGGCCCTTTCTTTTGTTGCTTTTTCTGCTTTGTTTAATGTTTAAGTTTTGAAAGAGAATCCTCTATGTTAAATCTATCTCATCGTGTCTTCTATATACAGGAAGGTATTTCATATTTATAACAGCCCAGAGAAGCAATAGTATAATCTCTCACTTACAGGAAATATACCACAGCATTATGAAATTAAGGTGCCTAATTTCAAAAATTAAAAAGCAGAGCTTGGATTTGAGCAGTGTTTGTCTGGTTCTCAAATGTAGATATACTCATAAACAATCCTGTTACAAATTTCTCTCTGCCCAGATATCCGGCCTCCCCTCCAAAATGGCAATGGAGACTTACCACTCTTTGCTCCTCCCCCACCCTCTATTTCCTTGCTAGACTCACTGGCAACCATGAGACGGCTCCAGCCAAAGACAGAGGCCAGCTATCCTGAAAAGCTTCTCCTGCAGCTGTTTCTGTGATTTGCAATTTTTCTTTTCCTTTTGTTGCCAAAAGATCTTGGCTTCTTTCTTCCTAGAAGGCTGATCTACTTTCTGAATTCATTGTTTTCCCTTGCCTTGTTAGATCTGAGTTTGAGTTTTAGCTAAGCAACTTAACTTTGGGTTGATTTCTTCAGCATGGTTGGCTTTGATTTCCAAGAAGTCAAGGTCTCATGTTTGTCTAATTCCCATTCTGAACAAGGTCTAAATATTTTTCCCTATGTCATTTCTGATATACTAATTATTGATATTTTAATCTTTACTGGTGTGAAACTTTGGCTTTGGAATATGAAACCATCCAGCTCTGTAGATTTGCCATCAAGTGTGTCTTTATTTGAGTTGAGGTTCCCTGTTGTGATTTATTTGTAAACAATTCTTATTAATCCTACAGGGTTAAATATGCACCTTGTAGGCTTTTTCTTTACAGGAAACAGGTTCTGCTAATATTGCTGCTTATAAATGTCTGTTGGTGTGCTCTGTTCAGAGAGAATTTAGGGAATATATTTTTATAGATCTTCCCGATTCTCAGCTGTAATAGAAAGGAAAGTCTTGGCTAAATTTTGCTAAAGAAAAATTTCCCTGGATAAAGTTAAACAAACAAATAGTCCATTGTTCAATATTACTATTATAAGGAAATAGGCCAGAACAAGTATCTGAATTCAACTCTGCTGAAACAAAGCAAGTGTAATATTACTCACTGGGTTTAATATGAAAAGTACTAAAATTTAAGGGAGGAGCAATTGATATGCTATGGCTACCTGTTGACTCGTTTCTGAGTTTGCAGGTGTTTGTTTCTGGGAAGATGCTACCTCTTCACAGTTGCTGTCCATAGCGGGTAGGTTTCTACCTGCACAGGACAACTGATAGGTGTGGGTGTGAACTCTCCTGGTAACTGCATTTCCTGATAGTTCCATGTCTTCCTGCTCTGTCCATGAAGGCCTCAAAGGTCCCATTCCTACCATGTGCCGCTGTCATACTTTTCCAAACTGATTATCATTATTTTGAGCTTTCTCAAGTGAAGCAAAACTTTGCTTTTGAATACAGGTCTGGATTTGGGGACCAAGGAAAATTTGTTTACACTCATAGTGTGAGGAGAGAACTTACAGAACAAACAGGGTCACAAATGTAGGGAAAACACATTCTTCTGCTTTCAAGACATTAAGGCAATGGCACGTATAAAGCAAATTGTGTTCTTTCAAAATCGTTTGGATTTGTCCTCTGGAATAAGCTGATTAGAATTTTTTTTATCTCCCTTTATTTGTTATTTTTCTTCCACATATGATTTTCTTCTACAAGTATTATATGATTTTATTATTAACCAAAATAATTATAATTTTATATACCACTTGATTTGGTTTCCATCTAAAAGCATATAACTATAACTATAATTATATCAAACATAACTATAATTTAGTTCTGTAGTACTAACCATTGTGAGTGTGGGTGTCTGTGTAAGAGCAAAAAAGGATAAAGAAAAGTAAAATATACAGAATAGAGTGAGAAAGAAGAGTCCCGGAAGTTACTCAATAAACTCAAGGCTGGCTTGGAATCATGCTCCTGGTGACCTCTAATGGGTTTAACTTTCAAGCCACCTGACTATACTGAACTTCCTTAAAGGATAAAATTCAGATTCCTATAGAACATTTTAAAGTGAGCCACTGACTCCCAGTGACCTGATTTAGAGAGTGTACAGGATTTGTTTGTGTTGAATTATGTATCTAGCAAAGCTTAGTGATGGATTATGCAGATACATAGATAAATAAAATAAATCCTGCTCAAGTGTAGTGTAAACTGCCTACATAGTCATGTTTTATCTTGTACCATGAAGCTTCCCTATGTGAAGAAAGTATGATAAGATTTAGAGAGAACAGAAATAAAGGATACAGTTTCAAATTTCATGTCAGAAGTTAGAGAATCTATGATCAAATTCCATCTCATCACTCATAGCTGTATGACTTTGGACAAGTGTTTCAAGTGCTGTCAGCCTCTGTCCCTCAAATATAACACAGAGATAGCAGTAATAAAACTCATAGGGCAAATGAGAAATTACATGAATTGATATGTTGAAAGGATCTTACATAGTGAGTTCCTACGTGAATAACAGTCATCATTATTACATCATGCTTTGAAGTAATGACGGAGTCTGAATTTTCATCTTGGGTTAGGGTGACATTGTTCTATAGCCTATGCCTCCATTCTCATTTTTTTGGGTACTTTCTTTTTGGCCCACAAAACACAAGAAATATTACCCTATAACTGCACCATGCCTGTAACTTCACAGCCAAATACTAAGCATATTGCTTATCATGGTTGGATTATCCACTAATACTGCATAATTCCCTTTCTAGTATTTTAGTAACTCTGAAAATTTGTCACCATTAAAAAGCCTTCTGTTTGCTTCTATAAGGTAATTTTTAATGGAATGCTGTGAATGTTAAGCTAAATATTGTGATTATAGACTCTACTTACTTATTGAGGTGACACAAAATTTCTAAGTATGTGAGACCTATAGATCATAATCAAGTTTGAGGTCAAAACTGCGTATTATAAAAATATCGCAATTATAAAGCAAGCCAGCTCTTTTTAACTTAGACAATATGTTCATTCTAGAAGTTGGAGAGTTTGAGACTGACACATTAGTATGGTAAGCATCACGACATGGTCACCAGTGCTCCTGACATAAGTGTTATAAGAAATGTAAATTCTTTTCCTATGCACACATATTTTACATGCAAACTTAAACCTTCATTACTAAAGATACTTGTAACATCAGTGTTCACCACAGAAGCATATTCAATATAAAATTACCTGGAAGGCTTGCAATGGCTGCCAGTGGAGTCAGGCATGGAAGAGTACAAGAGCTGTGTGCTCACTGGAGAGCTGAAGGATCCTGTCAAACACTGAAGGCCTGGAGCTCACAGCAGAGTTCTGTGCAAGTCCCTATCGAGAGGCCCAAGGTCTCATCTGGAAGCCAGGAGACAATGTCCAAGGTGAAGGTGAAGCCTAGAGCTCCGCCAAAGAAACAGAAACAAGCCTTCCTTCTTTCCCTCTTCTCTTCTATTCTGGGGCCAAACCTATTGGTTGGTTCCACTCACTCCCTGAGGGCAGGTCTTCAATCTTCACTAAATCCATTCAGCCACACCCAGAACTATCCTAAACCAATCCGTTGGGTGTTTCTCACACAAGTGGACACAATTAACAATCACATTGCTCTTCTGCTTATCAAAATGTTTCAGTATCTTATGTGAGCATCTGATCTGATTCAGGGTTCACTGTTTGATTTGTTGATCTAAGAGAGGGACAAATTCTGAAAACCACAGGTAGTGATAGTGTTGGAGAACAGCATGACGACAGTAGTCTCTTCTTAAAATTGTATTTCAAGAAGTTTTTAACAAACACTTCGTAGAGTAGCTTTTATGGAAAGTTTGTTGCTTAGTCCTAAAAAATAATTTTGAACGTGTATTTTCCTTTCAATTTCATGGGAAGGAATGGGATCTCTGGGTTTTAAGAACCTTATAACAATGTCAGAAAGCAAATAAACACATAACCCAGGACTCAAGCCCCAGAGAACCTTGCTCTTGCCAATAAATCTGCTTGTCCTCAGTACATTTGCCAGTTAGAAGAAAGATGTCCCCGCACATTCTCAGATGATTGTTTAAGGGAAGCATTCCCTCACTAGCATCTTAATGTCTCATTGCTGAAATAACAACTTTTAGGATTCATGTCACAAAATCCACAAAACAACTGACATAGTTTAAGGATTTTATTTACTGACAAATTTGTCCTAGAAATCTGCTGGCGTGGCACCAAGGGGAATTGTGGATAAAAGTTGAATACAATTTTTAAAATTGCTGGTTTTCTTCCTGATTTTTGTTTCCAAGATAGTTTAAAACCTTCATCATTTGTGAGAAAAACAATGAGGTCTGTGTCTGACTCCAAGCTCAGAAAAAATACAAACTAAGAAGAGCATCTGAGAGCAGAACCAAGTTACTAACATGGTAACTTCTATAATGGAAGGAGTTTTGTTTGACTTTTCATTAAAATAAATGGCTTTTTTTAAAAACTCTGATGGCCTGTAAGGTAGAAAAGTACATTTTTTTCTCACTTGTCCATGCATTTATCTGAAAAGTAAAATATGATATCTTATGTTACTTAAACTTGAAGGATTTTCAGTAAAATTTAGACACAGCAAGGTTAGGCATCCCCCAAGTTCCAGCTTGCTTTGTGAGCTACACTGCTCAGAACTCAGAAGAGATGTTTTCCCCAGAGGCTTCAGACAGCCAAGGCAGACTTCACGCTGCAGCCAGGGCTGCGGGTGTGTAGGAACCGAGGACTCTCCACTGTGCTCTTAGAGCATCCCATTACCTCCTGCTGGCTTCAGGAGAAGTGTAAGAATTCCTCTGAGCACGGGTGAGAGTTGAAGTGAGGGAGAGAATCAGCCGTGTTTGCATTTTCTGAAGTGAACCACAATTGCATTACCAAAGAAACAGCACAGCAAATAGTGGGTGGAATTGTCCGACCACGGCAAGAAATGCCTAGTCCACTTAGATTTATTTTGCCTAGCTGAGCTTTTGCACTGCGTGTCTAACATTGTTCCTAAGAGAATAGGAGATGCTGAGGACAAGCAGTCTGCAAACTAAGTTTCATTAGCAGTGGAAGCTTCACTCATGAGAGAAGCTGTTTCACCCTGAAAACCCTGTGCACTGTCATCACTTTCTGCTCCTCCTCTGTCCTCATCGGGACTCTTGTCATCCACAAATGAGCAAGGCTAATGGAGCCGTTTTGCTGTTCCAGGTGCTAGTCTAAGCACTGACTCCCCGTACAAGTACACAAGCACATGTAGCTGTTACAATATTACTTACAAAAGGTACTTACCTTAACATGCAGAGGGATCTGTCCGAAGCATAAGACACCTACACGAGGTTTGCAGTTACCAAATTCAAACTGCAGCATCTGGCTCCGCATTCTTTCTCTGGAGAGGTTTTCATAGCGGACTTTTGCACCAAACACCAACTTGTAACTACAAGTCCTTGACTTAGAATCTTACCTTCAGTTTACTTCTCCATAAACATGGAGAAAGAATGTCAGCCTCCTTTTAAGATTGTGGATATTAAATAAAATGAGGGAAAAGGTGATTCTGATTCATGGCAGTGGGGATTAATATCAAAATGGAAAAAGCAATAATTCAATATTTTTTCATCGGAAGGATTTAAATTCTCTTAAGGCATTGAACATATCTTGCTGCTTGGTTGCTATAGTAAATGAGAACTTTAAGAGAATTTCTTCATTTAGCTAATGAACTAGACAGTCCTAGCCCTAAAGCAGGGCTTCGATCTGTATTTGACTTCTTCAGTTCCATTCTGGAGCACTCAAGCAACTTCCCCTTTCCTTTGTACTACTTTTCAGAAGTTATTTTCTACACTCTCCTGTACTTTCCTGTATAGGATTGAATTTGGGGAAGGAGAGGACATTTCAGCTCACTTTCTTTTCCACAGTTCATGCACAGGAGTGCAGACATGAAAGGAGGATCGCTGAGAGCTCTCCTTCAGCACATCATTGTTGGGAAATTCTTGTCCAAGTCTTAGGGAGGTGCTCCCCCTGCTTTATTATTCTGGACCATGTGCCACGTCGTGTCCTATGATGATGTCACTTGGTACTAACATGCAACCTGTCAGCAAAATCACCAAATATGTGACATCATTCCAATCAGGAATTGTGTACAGTGTAGATGCAGGGCAAGAGTCCAGGCAGGATTGACTAAATTCCCTGGGTAAGAAAACTCAGCTATCTGGTTGGTTCCAAAATACAAGGTCAACCCCCTGGGTTGTTCTCAACAGCTATCATTCAGCTCAGTGAAGTCTCTGGAGAAGCTCAGGTTTTGCTTTTGAGGTCCTGTACTTACTCATCTCCAAGCTGTCATCCCTGTGGTAACATGCAGCAGCACTGGGTAGAACGAGTTCTTTGTAATTATACATAAAACTCAGGTTAAAACTTGCTAAATTATACTATATATATATAATGTCTCCAAATCCTATTTTTAAATTCTCCTTATATTTGCTACCAAACCAAAATGATTTGCAGCAAAAATACAGAGAAGATGAACTTTCCTGACCCCTTTCCTCATATGTTTGTGTTTCATTTTAAATTGTGGTTGGTTCCAAAATACAAGTTGTTACAAGACTTGCATTTATACATCAATTTTACTCTAAAGTTTAATGTATCACAAGGAAACCTTTTCTTATTGAACCAACATATGACTCAACACTGCCAAGAGGTGCTGATAAAAGAATTTCTGGGAATAGTCTTAACAGGGGAACTTTTTAAAAACCATAGCTAACAAGGATTATTGTTTTGCTGTTATGGAAAAAGAGCTGTCTATCTCTATTGTGCAAAGCCTCAAGGACTCCGCAGATATTTTTGATGAATCAGCAGATTAAACACACATTTTTCCAGCCTTTTTATTGTCATGCATTAATTAGCAATAATGTCAAGATCTAAGTGATTTGCTCTTATCTTAGTCAACTTGTAGTGCTAAAACAGAATAGCACAGTCTGGATAATTTATAAAGAATGGGGAGTTATTTCTCAAAATTATGAAGGCTAGAAGTCTAACGTCAAAGTACCAGCAGCTTTTTCAGTGTCCAGAGAGTATCAGATCTCTGTTTCTATATGGCGACTCAACTTTTTACCTCTTAAGCAGAAAAACATGGTGGCTGCCCCTGACACAAAGCAACAATGCAAAAGGAGACATTGCTTCACCCAAACCTCTGACACCATTTTTCAGAGGCCCTGAAAAAGCCACACCTGCAAAAGCCACATCTTCCAACACCATTTTATTGGGGATTGAATTTCCCGCACAGGGATGTTTTTCCAGATACATTCAGTGCATAGGTATTATATCATGGGGAAAAACCGTGTTAAGTATTTTACATGCATTTATTTATATGCACATTACAACAATATTCAGAATACATGGCATGCTACTAGTTATTGTCATTAACATTAAATTAAAATACTATATATATATTTTTTCTACATAAAGCAGTTCTCTAATTTTCTGTGGAGTGCAATTGCCTGTTTCAGATTCTACGCTAATTGAATTAGTGTGAACACCACAAGTTATGCCAAGCCCCACAAGCCCACGGCCAACCTCAGACAGTGCTCACAGTGGTAGTTCTCCATGCTGCCCATAATTCTGTCCCGATTGGCTAAAACTTGGGGCTTCCTGTAATCCCATTTTTGGTTAGATAATTAGTTAAAATGGTTCACAAATCTCCAATCCATAAAAATACAGGTGTCCAGGCAGATTAGCTTTCCCATTGATGGGATAAAATAACTGAGACCCAAATCTTCTGGGACAGGGTTAGCATGGCTCACAGCTTCAGAGGATTCAGTCTGAGGTCATCTGGCTCCAAGGCAGAAACATCATGGTGGAAGAGCATTGGGAAACTAAGTTACCTATTTCATTAGAGCGGCAGGGGGGGGCGGACAGAGGAGGGCCACAGCGTATTTTACATGACACAGAGCTTTCAGAGTGAAGACACAAAGAAAAATTGTGTGATTCTTAATCCTCATTTTCAACTTGATTTATTTGAGAAAGGTCTAGAAATTAATGAAACACTTTCAGTTCTTAGATTATTAGGTTCAAGGGCACAAGAGCTCTTGTCTCTGTGGTGTTGATGTGCCTTAGGGGAAGTGGGTATGTACACTGCCCCAGGAACATGATGAGCCCTGTCATTAAGCCACTTATCAGTCCAATTATTTAAATACGGTATGACAGAAATCGCATATTTTTGTTAATTTTTATAAGATAACATAACAGAAAAATGTAAAAATGAAAGTTTTATCCAGTTCATTCAAAAATTTTAAAAAGTTTTAAAAGTTCAGTACACAACGCAACATTGCAATCTGGGCATTAGTATCTTATCTCTTTCCAGATTCTTTTGCGTTACTGTCTGTCTTTGAACAAGACACATTACATGTCATGTTGGCCTTTTTTTTTTTCCCAGTGGGTGGTATAATTTCAACAAAACATCTACTCACTAACCATAAAGATGACAACATCAATGCTGGATGTGCTGGTTGGCATTTTGCTATCCCATACTGTTCTTATTTTGTTTTCATTTTGTTTGTTAAATTGTACATGACTTGTTGAACCTCCATTTTTTGAATAAATAACAAATAATTTCGGTATTGTGTAGTACAGAAAGTGCATAAGTATTTTATAATATTTTATTCCCTGCTTTTTGATTAGAGGGTACATTGTTAGAGTTTAATCAACTCTGTCACCACCACCCATAGAATTATTATAATCATCAACCTCTATTGGAATGTTTTCAGTTTTGTTTCTACTTCCAAGTTCTATCATTTCTGTATGATGATGAGTTGACCATGAGAAGATATCATTTCGTCTTTCCATTTCATAATTCAGACTTTTCCTCTCAGATATGCTGACATTTCTCCTTTTTTCAGGTTTTTTTTCCTTTATGAATCTTTTGATACTTCCCTCTGGTTGAATCTTAGTGTCCCAAACATGTTTGTTTTGTATTGAAAAAGAGTATCACTGAGTTCTGGAGAAATATAAAAATTATAGCTACTGTACTTATGATGAGTTTTTATACATTGTAGCATAAAATTGTACATTACTATCCATAAATAAAATCAATATGAATGAATGAAAGAAAACAATCAGCATTTATTATTAGATTTAAGTAGAAAGGAATATCAAAGGTAAATACCTTGTTCTAAATAAGAGTGTATCTCATGCAAAGTACTGGATGAAGTAACACCTGCACAAGGCAGACACAGAATGGTCAGTACATAAACAAAAGCACTGCCTAAGTGATACAAAGGGTAAACTGTTCAGTGGTTAAAATTTTATGGACGTTCCACTGTGTAGGTATAATTGATCCAATCACTAGCCACTCCTTACTAAGTCAGTCTCTAGCCCACCTCCCCTCCCTATGGGTAGGTCAAATGTTGCTACAGAAATTTTCAATCTCTTAATTATGTGGATGGTTCCTATGGCAAGCATCTCCCACCTTCTAAGAGTCATTTCATTAGCATAAATAAAGAATGGAGGAATAAAATATGAATACACAAAATGCTTATCTACCTGAAAGAATAAGTAAAACTCAAAATATACAATAGATGATAGATAGCAAAGGGAAAGAAATTGCTTAAAGGAAGGAATGACTC
>NW_004955476.1:4694633-4746375 GCF_000276665.1 Chinchilla lanigera
TATTGAAAGGAATACTTAATGCTTAAAATTTTTTATGTTCTGACCAATTTTGCATGCTTATATCTGGTAATTTGAGCCACTGATTCAAAAGCAACAACATGCAATGGAATTAGCATGGTGAATTCCTATCATCTTGTCTAGGGAAACTTTGCATTATCTCTCATATTTTCTCTAATAATTATTGTTTTAATTCTCTTTAATGGTTTGAACAACCTTCCATTCTTATATCTGGTAATTTGAGCAACGTAGTTGAGGATAACAGTGTATAATATAGCAACCACTGTTAATTCCTATCATTTTGTCCTGAAACCCTGTATCACTTTTAATGTTCTTGCTTTGGTTTGTTTATGTTTGTGATGCTGGTATGCTGCTATTGTTCTTTTTTTTCCCATTTACTATTTTCTTCAAAATAAAAAAAGAAAAAAGAAAAAATGCCTATCTTGTCACTATCATTCAGGAAATGCCAGGAGTTTCACAAGCTCTGTTCAAGGAACTATAGTAAAACAATAAATCATTTAATAAATAAATAAATAAAATGCCCCTATGTCTTCATCACTCAATAAATTTCAACTGTTTTTGAAAGTAGATGTTTTTGAACTAAGGCAAAAACCAAAAATATTTTCATATTATATCACAACATGACTTTTAAAAAGAGGTACAGAAATTATTTATACATTAAAGTATCAATAAACGATACATAGTTGAAGCCCAATTTAGTAGTGAGTTCTTGAAGTTTGGAAAATTAAATTTTTTTAATTAGGAAACTATAATTACTTTATCCTTATCTATATTAAAGTTTAAGGCTGAGACCCGCGTAACAGAGACAGATTAACAAGATAAAACATATAGCTTTGTTGAAAAATAAATGTATCTTATAAGACATAGAGCTTTCAGAGTGAAGATACAAAAAGAAAAAAACTGTGTGACTCTTAATCTTGATTTTCAATTTGATTTATTTGAGAAAGGCTGAGAAATTAATGAAGCACTCATTTGCATGTGCCTGGGTCATGGAGGTATGATCTTTAAAACAATATCCGGTCTCTACTCCTTCTCTGGTGCTCCCCTGCCCTTATGAAATAGGTAACTTAGTTTCCCTATGCTCTTCAGCCATGATGTTTCTGCCTTGGAACCAGCTGACCTTGGACTGAATTCTCTGAAACTGTGAGCCAAGCTAAACCTGTCCCAGAAGATTTGGGTCTCAGTTATTTTATCCCACCAACGGGAAAGCTAATCTTCCCAGACACCTGTATATTTATGGACAGTTGTACAGACGTGTGATTAGAGGACAGAAGGGAATGATCTAATAGTAATAAACTTTGAAAGCCCAGCAAGGGTTGGTTTTTTCAAATTTTTCTCAGCATTTCTCTTTCTTGAAAGACTATGATTCTCCTTTCTTCCAGGTATTTGGAGGTTTCATCTGGAATGAATGTCTTATGACCTATTTTAGAGGAATATCAGAGAAATATTTTAAGACTAGTTTTCCTGAAGAAAGGCAGGAGAAGGTCATGAGGACGTTTTTCTTTCTGCTATTTCCTTAATTGCCAATATGTCATATTTTAGGGTAGAACATTTTAAGTCTCATGAGTATCCCATTACTTCATAATCTTGCCCTTTTCAGCATTTGTCTTGGTTTTCTTCTCATAATTAGTTCAATAAATATCTGTTCAATGATTTTATAAGCCATGCACAGTGATAAAAGTCTTAGAAATAAAATGTCCTGAAAATGCCAGAAATAGTCTTGTGTATCTTGTGAATAATGACAATTCAAACCTCAAGTGATCATTGAGGTTTCCAACACCCACCACTGTCTTAATTACTTTCCCAGTTTGGGTATCCCCGACATAGACCCAGAGATACAAATTCAAACCGAGTAGTTTATTTGGAAAGAGAAGTAACCCGTGGCTAAAAAATGAGGAAGGCACAGAAGGGAAAGCAGCCAGTCAAGGCTGGTGGAGTTTAATCTTTCTAAACAGACTTTTGAATGCCCTTCTAAAAATTCTCTTAAATTCTGGCTAAGAGTTGTTTCCAGGGATTTTAATTCCATGATATTTCTCTTTTGCCTCACAAGCAAGAAAAATGTAATTTGGCAAGAAGCTTCCCGGCAAAGAATTGCAGGTACTGAGAGCTGGGTGCTGTACTGAATTGCCTTGAGGAAGTAAAATAAGAGAGTCTGGGCAGGCCAGTGGTATTATCTATGAAATATGTTATACATGCTGAAATTTGTAAAAATTTTCTAATGGTAAAAATATCTTTCTCAATAAAAATGAAAGATTAAGGTAGATCTAGGTTAAACTGAAGGACTTTTCATTATTATTTTAATGTGCTTAATCCCAACAATTTCAAATTATTAGGGGAAATATATGCCTATTAAATACTGTTACGTTTTTGTCTAGATGTCCCCTCAAAGCTTCATAGAGTAATAGGACCATTTCATAGGTGGCTGAGTCTACAGTGTGTGATGCTGAGATTACAGGATTATAATAGTAAACTGATCCACTGATTGGTTTGTCATAGTTCTGGCTAGGATTAAGGGTATGAGTGCTACACCCACCCTGGGGGGGGGCAGCCTGCATACAATATAAGGGACAGAAAGAGACCTGCCTCTCCCATATTGCACTCATTACCTTGTGAGTACAAGAACTCTTCTCTGCCATGCCTCTCTGCCAAGCTACATTACTTGAAGCCAGCCAACTATGGCCTAAAACCTTTACAAATTCAAGAAAATACATTTTTCCTCCCATAACTTTGGACATCAGGTATTTTGCTTTGGCAACAAGAAAAGTAACTAAGACAGAATTTGGTACCAGAGAAGTCGAGTTTTTGCTGTGACTACACCTGATTGTGTGGTTCACGAGCCTTTGGAAATGGCTTGCAGCAAGAGTTTGGAAAGATTTGAGATGCCAGCTAAAAAGAAAAGCTGGAACACCTTAGGATGCACTGTATGGGAGGTTCTGGTCAGAGCTCAGGGGACCAGAAAGCCAGCAAAGATCAGGCTCAGGAGGTTTCTGCTGAGAAGAAGGACTGCATTGAGTGCTGGACTCCAGAGGATGTGTTATGCCTTGGCAGAGGGTTTGTCGCATTTTGCTTGTGTCAAGACACTTTGACTGAGACTTAGATTAAGAGCAGCAGAGTAATTAATTTGGCAGAAGAAATTTCAAAGCAGTCTAATGCTGAGGCAGTGGCATGGCTACTATTGGGGGCTTTTAGACAGATCTATGATGAGAATCAAGACCAAAGAGCCCAGCAGAATGATTTAAGTCATTGAGTTTGGCCAGAAAGGAAGCTCTAGTGAAGCTTTGAAAAGACAGAGCAGAGGAGATCTTGATTGCTGAGAAGGAGATAGATACTAGAAAAGGTGGCCTGAGGACATCTCAAGAGGCAGAAACCTTCACCCTTTTCAGTCTCAAACTGCAAAAGTGAAACAAGACTTTGCATTGAGAAGAAGGCCCCACAGAACCATGTTCTAGAATGGTGGTGGCCCGGAGAAGTTATTCCTCAGGATTTGGTTCATAGGCAGTGGACCCATATAGCAAGAGAGAAGTAAGCCCGGCTACTTCTCCAGCTGGAGGCAGATCTTGACATCATTTAACTGGCTCTGGTTTTAGGCTCATGCAGAATGTAGAACTGTGAGATGAGGAGGTCTTCCAACCAGAGTTTAGAAGAAGGTGTGGGAGGCCAGGTAGTGTGCCCTTGAGAAGACAGTGTGTGATACTATGAATATAAACAGAAGGTACAGGGAAACCCCAGAAGTTTGGAGAACCCAGCACTGTGCATCTTCTGAAGAAAATTGCAAGGAAGGAGCAGAGCAGGCCCAAGAGAGAGACCATGGGAGGTACAAACCCTGTAAGTGGCTGAGCCACCTAAGCCCTTTAAAGCTCATAATTTATCACAGAAAACCTCAGATAGTACCCACGGAACTACAGGATTTAATGTTTGCACGTTGGATTTTGTACTTGCTCTGGCCTCATTCCTTTGTGTGCACCTGTTTGTAACTTTTAGAATGGAGATGTCTATCTCGTGCCATAAATGCTAGAAGTGTTTAAATTTCTTTTCATTTATGTAGGGGCTCATACTTAAGAGTTTGACCTAAATTTCAGGTGCACTTTGGTCTTGGACCTTTCAGTAAAGCTGAAAATGTTAGGACTTTGGAAATTCTTGGAGATGGTCTTAATGTCTTTTGCATAAAGGGATGTGCATGAGTCTTTGGTGGTCAGGGTTGCAATGGTATAGCTTATGTTTAGATGTTCCCCCAAAACCTTATATGGTCATAGACCTTTTCACGTATAGCTGAATCTAGGGTGTGAGATACGGGACTTCAGGACTTATGATTAGTAAATCAGTCCACTGATCGGTTTGGTATAGTACTGGCTAAGGTTAAGAATGTGAAGGCTACTCCCTCCCTAGGGCGGGTAGTCTGCCTACAATATAAGGGACAAAAGCTTGTCTCTTCCTTGCTGCTTTTGCTGCCTTGCATGTACCATGACTTGTTCTCTGCCACACCACTCTACCTTGGAGCCAGCTGATCATGGACTGAAACCTCTACAAAATGTGACCTGAATAAACATTTCCCCATTTAACTCTGAATGTTGGGTATTTTGTCTCAGCAATGAAAGAAAAATAACTAAGACAGTACTAATAATGTTTATGTCTCCGTGAAGGTCAGTAATACTTTATTGTGTATTTAGTTAAGCTTCTGGCTGGATTTGCAACATACTCAGTTCTGAAGGATAGTAAATTCCAATTCACACATAAACTATCCTAGTGATGTTATCCGATAAAGTGAGGCTAAGAAAAATTTAATTGTGCTTTTTGCTGATGTCTAGAATGGAAGAAACTGTTTTCAAAGTGAAAGTCTGACTTGAAAATCCAATGTTATATTCTCCAACATTAGGATGAAAAGTTAAAAATCAGCCTTTTGGGGCTGGGGATTTAACTCAGCGGCACAGCTCCTGCCTGGCAAGTACAAGGTTGTGAGTTCGATTCCCAGTATCCCCCGCAAAAAAAATCAACCTCTAAGTTTCTTTTGCATAATTGCTCTATCACTTCTTGGCTTTTTGACCAACATCATGTCTATAATTGCTGTATAGTGTACACTGAACTCTTTGTGCATAAACTATTATAAAATTTACTTTTATTTACCCTACAAATTGACATTCTCTTTTGATACTTCATGATAGGAAGGACCATGTCTATAGCCTTCAACCCTTTATGTCCTGAAGAGTGACATGCAAACAAACCTCAGCTATCAACTGCAATATTAAGAAGAATGTTTTCTGACTGAATGCCATGTTTGTGTGTTTCAGTATCAGGTAATTCATCATGTCATGTGATCAGTGTAATATTGCATAATTCATCAAACTGCATAACTACTTACAGTTATATACTTATTCAGTAAAAGGTTGTGTTGGACATCTAAAGAATGAGTCTGTATGAACAGTTAGTTTCCTACAAGAAAAATATTTTCACAGCAGTCTCCATAAAAAAGAATTTTTGCTCCCTGTTTAAAAAATGAAAAAAAAAAGAAAGGGAGAAGAGTTTCCCCCCTTGTTTGGTTTAAATGTGTCTCTAAAAGAATCTATGTATTGGAAACATAGCCACCAGTGCCACCACCGTGGGACATGTGTCTTTTTTGGAAGTGTGGACTGTAATGAACACATTAAGAGCAATTTGAAGGGATTGATGCTGCCACTTGGGTCCCGGGACCTTCTGCCAGAGGATGGCCCGACATGAAAGCACTTGCCAGATGCCAGCACCATAAGCTTGAAATTCCCAGCTTTCAGAACTGTGAGCTGCATGAAGCACTGTCCATTGTAAATTACTTAGTCTGGACTCTTCTGTTATAGAAGCATAGAGTGGATGAAGACTCTTCCCATAAATTGGAAAATGAGTATAAATGTTAAAATCTAAAAGTGCAGAACCAGATCTGGCTAGAAACTTCCCCCAACACAAGTCAAAGTAAAAAAAAAAAGACCCCCTAATACCATGAACTACAGAAAACAACCACTGAATAAACTTCTAGTAGGCCAGCGGATGAAAGAGATTTTAACTAACAGTTGACTTTCTTTATGATGTTTTCTTAGAAGTATGAAGTCAATTTAGAATTACCATGGTTTAATTTGAGATAAGAGAAAAAATTAAATGACTTATAATCATTTTATTACTCCTTTGAAAAGAGCTGAAGTCAGTGTTTTAGATAGAGAAAACACAGATCCTTAATATACTGCCTAGTCAGGAGAACCTGTTTATATTAAAATCAGTTGGTGAAACAAAAGGTTTGCTATAAAATAGATCCGTGTTACAGTGTAAGCTCTATCACTTATTAAATGTAGGATTTTTCAACTGTTTCAAATTTCTTTTTGTCAAAACAGAAAGTATACATGAATAAACAAGTAACTAAACAACTAAGCAAGCAAACAAACAAAATGCTAGTTTTTATAATTTATTAACCTCAGGTTATTCAAATATGGAGTGGGAAAGGACAATCTTACTTTGTACAGTTGCTCGTGGAACAAATTCATAATTTAATGCTGTGTCACAGATGATCAATGCATTTATTCCCCTTTTGAACTGCTCACTTTTTGCCTGCCATTCTTGATCCTGTTTTGGCAACCCACCTTAACCTGACACCCTCATTTCATTGACGTGTGCTCCTATTATCGTACGGCCGTGGGCTGGAGTCTTCATCTTCTCTACACCTTGACCAAATTTCACTGCATTGCAGTAATAAACTGTGTAAGGAGAACACGTCCATTTCTAAGGTGGAATGGATGAATGGCTGGGGAGAAACCCTTGCAAGAATAAGCTTCCTGAAAATAAGGGCTTTTGGACCTAAGCTGGAAATATTTTAGAATGACATGTTTCCTTCTTCTCCCCTAATGAGGGGAACAACACAGATTTGTGGACATGCACACGTATGTATGTATGTATGTATGCCAGGGGAGCTGTATGGTAGTCCAATGTGAGGTAGTTGGATTTGCTTAAGGGCCACTATAGAAGTGAGTTATAATGACATAAGGAAATAAATGAGAAATTGACTCACTATTTAAAATATTAAGTGCCTTCGGTTGAATTTTTCATTTTATAATTTCAAAGTAGGGAAAGATAGCTATTAAATTATTATCTTTTCATGACCCTGTAAAATGCAGGGAAGTCCAGAGATATGAATTTTCCCACTAAGCAATGAGTATCCGCATTTTCCCTGCACAGAGCTGCAGAGGAGCAGGTGAGGGTACACGTACTTGTGTCCTGGAGGGTTGACTGCTTGGCAGGAAAACAAGGTGCTGTCTGAAGTGAAGGGTAAGTCGTGCTCTCGTCTTTAGAGAATCTGCAGCTGTGATCCTGCAAAGGTCAAGCAGAAGTCAGGTTCTGCTAGAGCACAGATTCGGTCCGCAACTCATCCACATGAGTCGAAATCAGTTGTTCAGTTCCTACTCCTCTCTAGCTCTCCCCTTCCAACTTCTAAATGTTGAACCAAAAGTTTCATGAAAGCAGCAGCGACTTCATCTGAAGTTGCTTCATCAAACCTCAATCATATTTGATGCTGGAGATGATAAGAAATAGATTTGGATCTCCATTTGTCCCTGAAAGTTCCAGTTTGATTTTGGAGGCTTCAGCTCATTCTGGAGAGATCTCCTGCCTCTTCATGCATTGATTTTCCCCCCAGCTTTTCTTACTGACTGCCGGCTCTGATGACCCAGTGTTTCCGAATCCCCGCCATTTTCAGAAGTAACAGGCTTTCAAATCCATAGCTCAGACAGGGTGCAGGTATTTGGCACCCACGGAGGCGAGACAAGGCAATTTTGTCCAGTTGTAGAATAAAATGCAGTAAAAAGTTACAGTGCTCAGGAAATAGAATTAGTAAAGCATCACCACTCCTGGGGCTGCTACCGCCAATATCGACGTGGTGGCCGCCACCTGCTGTGTAACGCTTCCGTGTACCGTGGGCTTATTTCCCAAGTCATTTTTGCAAATACGTGAATAATAAGATTTATTAAGGTGTTTTTTGTTCCTAATGGCAGACTGCATACACTAATTGAATTTGTGTTTTAGAAAAATGGCAGTTATGAGCCATCTTAGGATAAAATAAAGATATTTAAACGCTAAGCTGGAGGACTCCCTCCGCACCTTGAGCGGCAACAACCTCGTTCCTCAGAACAACTCTGGCTCCATTTCCCTAAATGGTTTAGTAAAACAGAATTAGCTGTCAGGAATAAAATTTTCAAAATTTCTTTGCAGATGGGTGAGAAGATGGATTTATATTGCAGGTGGAATTTGTTCTGGATCGCTGTGTCAAAAAGAAAAACCTAACAATAAAAGTGATTTTGTCCTTGTGGAAGTTCAGATGTAACTTCTTTTTGCCTTTAGGATAATTGATGATTAACTTTATGAGTAAAGTTAAAAATTCTGGGCCTATTTTGCTGCTGTACCATCACTAATAAACGAGGTTTTTTGAAATTGGCATAGTGGTGAGAACTAGATACGTCACATGTCCTTCTGACTTTACTAAACAGTTTCCTTGGAGTGGGATGTGGATCTCAGATGATGCACAATCCAGGAATTTAGGAGTTTTTCTTTAAATTATATGTGTTGGAAGTATATTTTTGAAAAACCCTCTGTACACATAAAGGAATTTAATTTACATCCTTTGCTGGATAGGATGATCTTAAAAACTGTAAATTAAAGAATGGCAGGTTTCAATTTTTATGTGAAGAAAAATAATCTTTTCCTGAGTTGTTGGGTAAGCAGCTACTTCTGCCTCCAGTATCCCTACTATGTGCCTAGAATACTGAGCAGTGAGTCACTTCAGGCATTTTTTGACATAAAGATTCACAAATCTTTACATGTATAATTATGCCTGAAGTTTAAACTTTTTGTTGTATTTTACTACAAGTGCTTTGTCAGTTCATCATTTTGAATTACCTTTCATATTTTGCACTTTATAGACTGTCAAACATTCATGACATCTAGTGTGATTCTCACTGTGAATCAAACACATATCACCTGCCTGGGAGCTAGATCTTGCTAGGCACATCCATCAAGAAGATGTTTTTTATTCACACTGGCTTACAAGAAAGTAGTTATTTTTCTTTAGTGTGTGAGGATATCCATAAGAGTTACAGTTGATAAGCAATTAGGTGTTTCTATAGTAAATTTTTCCTGCAATGACCCTTTTTATCTTCTTTGAAACATCATAAAATATAAGCAAAAGACATCAGGTACAGAAAAATAAAGTGACAGTCACTTACTTTCTATGACAGGTGCTAAATGATAATTTCTAAAAATGAATATAAAATGGTTACTTTATTCACTGGGAAGGAAAGGTATATGAAAGACTTGAGACATCTGATAGCAAAGCTGAATTTATCATAATCATTTGATATTCACTGGGAGTTTGCTCTGAAGTTTCTACATTGCTTCATGATCAGGATGCATCCTGAGAAATGCAGGGCATTATAAGGTGATGTTTTTCTCTGTGGAGACATCGTTGCAGGTATTTCTGGAACCTGGAAGTTATGGAGTGTCATCCTCCCAGGTTTTGTTGGCATATGTCATACAATCTGTTGCACCTAGAGCTGTAATGGACAAAAATGACACAACACTGAATCAAGCTCAAGAGAAAATGACACAATCAAGATATGAGGTGGTGTGGTCAATATATGATGTATCAGGCTGTTGCTGGCATAGCATAACCTACTCTTTCACGATAAACATTTATATATATACACACTCACATGTATATATGGTACTGACTAAAAGCAGTAAAATGATAGAAGCGTGAATACAAGAGGCAGAACCACCACCATCCATTGTCGTTATCAGTGTTTTGTATTGTACATGCATGTGTCAGTACGGTATGCTCGTTACACAAACTTCTGAGCAATGCATTTCCCACCACGTTACCATGATATACGATGTCACTAGGTGAAGGGAAATTTTCAGATCCATTGCTATCTTCTGGGACCACCATTTTATATGTGGCCTGTTGCCAACCAAAATGTTATGCGATGCATGATTGTAAGCACAGAAAACCACCATCTATACTTTCATGGCATTTTAAGGCTGCTGAGACAAAGCAAGGTGACCTTCACCATACAGGGCAAAAATGTTGCAATAGGTGATCACACGGGGTCAAGGGAGAATTGGTTGTACATGCAGTTCACCAAGAAGTAGGTATTTGACCTATGTGACGGGCTTCCGGGAGTGTTCATCAGACAGAGATTCAAAGGGCATCACAGAAGGCAGCACATGTGTCATTTTGGCTAAATGAAGGCTCGCAGAGCACAGAGTGTATGTTCCTTGGGGTGTGTACATGGGGGCTGCAGAGCAAGAACAGGTCAGTGTCCCACAAAGAAGGAAGAGATGAGAACACAAAGTGATTGTGGCGCCGGCTGGGGCACCAGAGAGGGACCCACGAGGGAGCACTTGGTTTTGATTCCTTCCGGGAAGGGTAATGTGACAGTCAAGAAGTGGGGATTATGTGGGGTTAAAGAAATTGGTGATAAAACTGAAAATAAAATGGAATTTGGGAAATTTCAGGATTACTGTGAAATATACTGATATGAGCTCTGATCACAAAACACAGTGCATCCTTACTTTTTTGTAAAGAAAAAAAGAATGTATTATGGTAAAAGACATATTGCCATAAATCAAAACACTTTCCTTAGTTTTGAGTACAGTTATCTTATTGTTCTTGCCACCATCTGAAAGAATACTGAAAGTCCTCTTTTGTGAAAGTCTTTGGCTGCCTACATTTCCTGAACTGATTGAAAATGTTTACTTGTCAGGGTCATTTTGACTTTGGGGAAGAGCCAGAGGTCATATAGTGTCAGGCTTGGTAAATAAAGTGGATGAGAACACCTTGTAGTGTTTTATGGGACAGAAATTGCCATATCCATTTTATAAATTCAGCAAGATCATAAAAGACAGTGAATGCTTAAATTTAAAAAAAAAATTTGCAGTAAAAGAAGCATTACTATAAATTTCTCTCAAAATAATCAAATTACTACCTCTCTTTTCCAACACTTTGTCCCAACTGTCCTTGCCAATGACTCTTATTGTAATGAGATCCTTATAATTTACACATTCATGATATCTTCTGATAACTCCGTGTATGGAAAACATCTCCAAGGTTAACTGTGAGGACAGACTGGGTGAAGAAATGGGGAAATAAAATGGGAACAAGAGTGGATTTAAAAGATCAAGGTATGCTGCATCCTGATCCCATCACAGGGAGGAATTTAGTAAGACAACTCACATATCAGTACCATCAGTATCACCCTGGTGTTTGCATCATCTTCTCTCACGTTAAATCCCAGACATCCTGTACTAGTTTCTCTTCTTTTCTCACCTGCACTCTTTGAATGATGTCTCTAGAGAGCTACGCGCAGCTTGGACTTAAGTCTTGTTATACAAAATGCTCCTTTAAAGAAACAGTAGTCTTGAAGCTGTCCTTGTTATTAAAATACTGTACTTCAGAATCAGCTCATGAAAGCACAGGGAGGGTCTGAAGGCAAAAGGAGAGTTCTTTATTTCTCCAAGGCATGAAGATGATGTTTGCAAGAGCTGTAAATCTGTGTTCAGTGAGGGCTGTTACGATACTCATAAACTTTAAACAGTATAGATGTTTCCTGGTCTACTTCTTCCACAGAAGTCACACATAAGCTGCTGATTTCTCCCTCTTTTGAATGGGACCCACATTTCAGACATTATTGCATGCCTTGCACTGTATTCCAGTTTCAATATTGGCTATCAAACTAGTTTGTACTTCCATTGCAAATGAATTGCATTCTTAGACTTTCAGTAACTGTTTCAGGCAACAGTATAGATATTTTAGTTTAGTTTAGTTTTGTTTTGTCTTTCGTTTGTCACATCATCTTGGCTTGTGTGCCGAAACTTCCAGGACCAGAGCTCTTTAATCAGAGTCCTGTAGATTTTGAGTACAGTACAGCGGCTGTGTCCCATGGAGACTCAGAGATAGCTTGGAAGACAATAAAATTAAACCGAGCGCCACTACATAGGCACCTTAATCTATCTCTATGGTAATAACAGTCGTATAGAAGACACAGAGAGACATCGAGCTTCCTTCCAAGTAACAGTGACGGAACACCAGAAAACTTTCCTTCTAGGAGTGTGTAAACCTTATTTTTTTTTCTTTTCCAATTTCAATTTCCTTTAAGAGTAAATGTTAACATCACCATCACCAATTCTTTTTTTTCCAGTTTTCAGTTATTTTTACTTTATTAGTAAATATTTGCAATGCATGTTACTTCCCTTGTGTTGTGTTCATATGTGTACATAATACATGTCAATTTCTTATCTATTTCCTTTTCTCTCCTTTTCCAGCTTCCTTCATGTTTGACCCCCTCTTCTAATTTTAGAAAGATCTATCTTCCTACTTCTTTTTGTCTATCTTTTACTTTGCTCTTTGTTTGGACTTGATTTTTTCATATAAGAGAAATCATAGTATATTTAAATTCATGTGACTCATTGCACTTAATGTTATGGTCTGAAGGTGCATTTGTTTTCTCACAGAAGACTCAACTCTATGTTTCTTTAAATCAGAGCAATACACCGTTGTGTGTAAATACCACATTTTATTTATCCATTCATTGGTTAATGAACAGATAGGCTGCTTCTAAGATTTAGCTACTATGAATTGAACTGGTATAAACATGGTCATGCATGTATCACTACAATACGATTTGTTTAAATCTTTTGGAAAGATGCTCAGATGTGGAAGCAAAAACTATAATAGTAGGAAAAGGCCAATAAATTTACTTCTGTAATATTTATCATCTCACTCTTCATATCTACTTGGATTTTCATTAAATATGGTATTATTGTGCATAAGTCCAATTCTTAAATAATTGAGCAATAAACAGTATGCTTAGACAGTAAGAAAAATATATTTTGAGTGCGTGACCTTATTTAGTTTGAAATGATATACTATTACTTAAGATAGAAGTTCAGAAACCTGAAACATGTCCATCCCTGGGCCATCTAGATCCCTGATACTAATGTGTAAGAGAGGAGTCTATAATAAACAGCCTAAATGTTTAAAAGAGATATCAATATCACCCACAATCCTCCTAATAAAACTATAGTGGCATTGAAGCTCTCAATGAGAATAATAATATTTGGACAGAGGTTTATTAAATATGTAAATATGAGGAAGAAATTCATAGGGCAAGTTTCATGATCTTCCTAAACAAATGATGAAATACATGGGATAATTAGTTTACACATTTAAAAGGCTTAGCCTATTCAGCTCTGAAACTATTACTGCCATTTAAACAAGGGTAAGTACAGCGTTGCTAGGAACTACAGTTACTTAAGAAGGCAGAGTGGGTCAGAATGTAAAGGTTTATCCTGCAGGAATAAGTGAGATTTCTGCTTTCTTAAGGTCAAAGAGAACACAGGATATTTTCAGTTTATTTGGAGGTAAACTCTAAAAAATTTATTAAGCAGTCAGCATAAACTTTCTGTTTGTTCCTGTGAATTCATTTCTGTCATATTTGAATAACCTCTGTGTTCTAAGGAGGAGTGTTACCGTGATGAGGGCCTTGATGTCCCTAAATGCCTCACAGTGAAATCAGACCTCAGCCAAGAATAAAAATAACCTAAGTCTTAAGGAGCAATACCCAGGAAGAACTTGAGACCAGTGGGAATGTTTCTGGTGAAAGGAATTATAGCAGGACAGTATGATGAGAATGGAAAGCCTGTAGCTGTCATGACACAGGCAGATGCTAAAAACATGGGGTAAGGTAATTCCAAGGAGGGGTGGAGGTCATGGTACCCACTGAACCGGTGATCTCTGAGGGTGAGATCTACAGCTCTGTGTTTACAGAAACATAAATGTTCAGTCATATTAGAGACCACAGTCTCGTGAACAACCTTAGTTACTCTTTTTAGAAACTTAGAACGTTCATAACCCATTAATGTGAGAAAGAACCAGACAGGAAAGCAGCTGGATGACCACATTGCAAACTACAGGACATTTCCATGACCCCTTAAAAGAGTGGACCGGCATAAGCTAAAAAAAACCTTCTTTTTTTTTACAGCTTATTGTAGATTGGCAAGTGTCCATTTTTAATTCCAGGCCCACACTCCATAAGACAGACATGCAAAATAATAAAAATAATAAATAATTTAGTTAATCAATCAATGAATGAATATGTGTTTTTGGTTTTTTTTTTTTCCGGTACCGGGAATCGAACTCACTACCTTGCGCTTGCCAGGCAGGCGCTGTGCCGCTGAGCTAAATCCCCAGCCCCTGAATATGTGTTTTTAAAAAAGAATACAATAGAAAAAAAGGATAAATGAGTGATGCTCTGGTAGATTATATTGATGAATGCAAGAAGATACAAGTTAGCCACCAAACAAGTATCTGAATAATGACCCGTCAACTTCTACTTTTAAACCAGGTCACATTTGCATTTAATCAGGCATACTGATGAGGTATTTCTCTCATACACATTGATGTTACTAGAATAATTGATTTTATCTATGTTCCACGCTACCAGGCATGGAGAGCCTGCTTCAGATAATTTAAAAATATTCTAATTGTCTTTCTAAAAATTCTCTGCTTACTACACCATTGAACACAGAAAATTTCCTCCTGTACATTTAGAAAATAATGTGGCAGTTCTTACCGAGGCCATTTCTGTGGCAGGAAAGTGGCTGGTACTTTGACTTATTCTGTCCCTATCTCAGGACAGGTTTGGAGGCCCTGGGGAGCCTTCAGGGCCAGAGGGGGCAACTGGGGTCCTTTCATGAGATGGGGGCCCTGGCTTGCAGGCAGCTACCATGACACGTGGTAAGTGTTCCTCCTTGCGGGTGGCCTCATTATGTGGTGAGCTGTAAGGCTGTGCTCCAATCCACGGTGGATGCTGTTTAGGAGAAGGACTCCTAAGCATCACTGCAACGGTACGGAGCCGGGTGTGGTGAAAGCTGGCTGTCCCTGCAAATTCTAAAATTTACTGCAGTTACCCTGATTTTGTTGTCTGCAGTCTTTAAGAGTGATGAGATTGGCTAAGAAAATATAGGACTCATAAATCTTGCAATGCAAATACTCCTGTCCTCTAAGTTACTGCTACATTTCTGTCGGCTTCTTGATGTTGTTTCATGTCCCGGGTGAACGATAAAGCAGAATTCGCTACTCAGATGTCTCATTGTCAGCCCAGCATCTGTTCTCCCTGAACCAAAGAGAGCGGGGAGGCAGCTGCTCAGAGAACATCAACTTCGGCTGGAGAAACTGTGGGGTGGGAACCAAGGTCAGAAGGGTCATCCATAGAAGTCAATTTGCTTTCAGCTTCCTTGTGACTTACTCTGCGCAGTTTTTAATTCAGAATTGGTAGAAAGTACAAGTAGTAGGCCAATGGAATTCAGATCTCTGCAGGTAAAAGGGCACATGATAAGGGCCCATGGATTGTGATTTCAGAGGAAAGGGAGAAAATGAGGAGGTTGACATCCTCTCCTGTGTCATTTTCAAAAAGGGGTCCTACTGGGAGATGCCCTGTTAGTCTCCTTCTGTGGGAACTGGCTCACTCCAGAGACAGAAGTATCGCTGCCGAGGTCTCATTCCCCATGAAGCTGGAGGTGAATATGCTCAGTAGCCGGCTTCAAAGAGAAAACAAAGCAGCAGAGCAAGAATGACTACGGAGAGAAGAGAGTGAAATAACGGGGTTCAAGTGGGGGAAGGGCACAGCTAAGAAGACCCTGACAGGAGGGTTGGGTGGACAGGGATCAACACAAGATGAAGAAACACCTCAAACACAGATGCCGCCAAGCCCAAGTGTGGGAGGATAAAACGTGCACGTAAGTGTTATTCATTGGAGAATTTCCTGGTTCTCTCTTTGAACTCCCATGGTAAAAGAAGCTGGAGTGATTTTTTTTTTTTTTTTTTTGAGACCGCTGGCCTTGAACTCACTATGCAGCCTAGGCTGACCTCGACCTCGCTGCCATCTTCCCGTCCCAGCCTCCCCAGTTCTGGGATTATAGGCATGAGCCACCATGCCCAGCCTCGTAGTGATGTTTAAATACATAAAATTAAGAACAAAATGGTAAACAATTTAAAGTACATTAAAAGTAATATTTGATGTCCATAAAAATTATTGACACTACTGCTATAATTGAAAAGTAAATTTTATGAATAAAACACCCAAGCAGAGGATGAAGCCTTCGTGGTTTCTTCTATTGCAAAGGTTCTTATATCGCCAGCTTTCATGTTGAGCTTAATGGTAAAACACCTGAGCTCGTCCTTCAGCTCTTAGCTCGTGCATTGTGTCCTTCACAAGCATTTTCTGATGTTCCGCATTTGCCACTCACTTTCTCTTTCTAAGTCTTTGCTGTCTCTTTCTTCTGTCTTCTCCCGTGAAAGGTCGTATCAAATTGCAATTAACTCTTTGCTTAAAATACCAAGTTGAGGGGAAGCCAAGGTAAATCTATCTCACTATTTCATTTTTCCAGCTCCAAGTTTTGGCACAGTGAAAAGAACATAAATGAAACAGAAAAAACTTACTAAATGCCAACAGCTAATAATAATAGAAATAATAAAAAATTTATGCAAGAAATTCTAAGAACTATAGTTTTCTCATTTTATTTATTTTTTTGGTATTGGCAGTTGAATTCAAGGCCTCATGCTTAACAGGTACTTGCTGTGCTGGCAGATATTTTCAATTACTTAATAAAAATCTGTTTATGTAGGTACTATTATTACTTTTCTCCTTCTCCCTGTCTCTCTCTCTCTCTCTCTCTCTCTCTCTCTCTCTCTCTCTCTCTCTCTCTCTCGCAGTCCTGGGGATTCAATCCAGTACCTTGCTCTTGCCAGAGAGCTACATGCTCAGCAAGAGATGAATAAAGTGAAATTTAATAATTTGTTGAGAATTTGGTTGTTTATAAGAAGCAATTCTGGCGGGGTGGAGATCAGGAATTCTGTTCCAAATCTATGTTTCTAGCTATCAGGTGGTATTCCTCTCAAATTAAAAAAATAAAATAAGATGGAGGCATTTAATTACCCAGCAATTACTAAGTG
This sequence comes from Chinchilla lanigera, assembly GCF_000276665.1. Taxonomy (NCBI): domain Eukaryota; kingdom Metazoa; phylum Chordata; class Mammalia; order Rodentia; family Chinchillidae; genus Chinchilla; species Chinchilla lanigera. The sequence goes on from NW_004955476.1 coordinate 4,711,666, forward strand.
ATCTGGCATTGTTGTTTTTGTGTGTGTATCATCTGTAGCCACACAACTGGTCAAGAATAACATAACTTGCTCTTCAAGGCTCTTTTGGCTTTGCAATGTTAAGCTCATGATTTGAACTATATAATTTAAAGGGAAGAGAAATTCAATTATAAGTTTTCAGAAAAGTTTTGATAGAAAAAATGCAGAGAATCCTTGGGATCAGTATATAGTCAGTTCTGTCAGCACATTCTTGAGAATAATTAGGATCTTAATTCAAATTACTGTAGCTGAAATGGAAGTATGTTTTCAGAAAATCTGAGTTTATTTTTAAGGAAGCTTTGAAAGAATTTGATAGGGAGGGCAGTATAAAAATTTACTAAAAAATCCCAAAGAATTATGAAATTATTCAGAATCATCATAACTACCCCAGAGAATTTAAAAGTTACTAATTGTCTCTTAGGTGTATACATGAAGAACTTCCTAGTAGGACTCAAGCACAAACCTGACTCCTATGAACACTGCAACATATTGCTTAATATGGGAAAACATTTCCGGTTTGCCTCTATACAATACTTAAACAAAGAAAACAAAACAGTGGTAATGAAAAGGGAAAATCTCTTACAGTGTGAGAAATGCAACGGTAAAATTCTTTTTTCTTTATTTCTGCCTACTTCAGGACTTTTTTTTCATTTTAAAGAGAGTAATAAATGAGAAACAAACAAACAAACAAAAATAGAACAATAGCAGCATACCAGTATCACAAACATAAATAAATCAAAGCCAGAACATTCAAAGTGATACAGAGTCTCAAGACAAAATAATAGGAATCAACAGTGGTTGTTACATTACATATCTCTATCCTCAATTACATTGCTCAGATTATTGTATGTGAGAAATAAAGATTGCTCAAACCATTAAAGGGAATAAGAAAATAATTCTTTGATAAAACATTAGAGATAATGTAGTGTTTCCCTAGATAAGATGGTAGGAGTTCACCACTATAATTCCATTGCATACTGCCTACTTCAGGACTACTTTTAGTGAAAAACATGTCTTCTCTTTTATGTGTATTCTGTGATACTGACATCTATGACTCTAGGAGGAGACCAAGAAAAGACAGAAGATGGTTTTATGTATTGCCCAGGGTAGCAGTAAGGTAACAGTAAGTGGCAGATCAATATGAAGTGAGAAAGTAAATACAATGGTAAAATATGGACATCTCCCTGAAGAGCTTTTATTTCAATACGGTTGCATATAGTATGGTGGAAAACTTTCTATATGTGATAGGAATAAAGGGAAAAAGTTCTATCTACAGACAAGTGAAGTCTATTATTGACAATATGGACATAGAAAAATGAATAGGAATAAATAAATGAGAAGATTTCACATTGGAAAAGTTTAATATGATCATTTGACTTAGTATGCAGTTATCAAATTATCATATTATCTCATAAAGCAGTCTTGACCCTCAATCAAAGGAGAGAGAAAATAATAAGTTAGATTTCTTTTTATAGATAATAATGTGACATTAAGGCAATGAAATGCATTTTAGTATGATAAATATGACATCTGTGAATATTCCAATTGGTCATATTATATTTTTAGAAAGATCTTTTTTAAATGTAAAATAGGGAGCCAGGCGTGGTGGCGCACGCCTGTAATCCCAGTACTCGGGAGGCTGAGGCAGGAGGATCGTTGCCAGTTCGAGGCCAGCCTGGGCTACAAAGTGAGCTCAAGGTCAGCCTGAACTGCGTAGTGAGACCCTGTCTCAAAAAAAGACAAAAAAAAAAAAGTAAAATAGAGTATTACATACCATAATCTTATTTTATATAATATATGGTTAATGATGCATATATGTTGTTTTCATTCAGAAACAGTGGAAGATAATTCAAAAGTTTGCAGCATTACATAAAGTTATATAAAATTCACTAATATCCATGTCAACTGAACATTGGGAAGTAGTTTAGTTTCCCAAAATGATGTAGGACTGATTATAAACCGATGAAAATAAAACATATTTGTAATTTATAAGTTTCATATCATAAGTTCTAAAACATTTCAAAAATGGTTTTAATATTATTAATGGTGGAGCTGAAAGAAGATAGTGCACATGTGGAGATATGCATGACCATACATTTCTGTTAAAATATGTAGATGTGGAAGTGGATGAAGCCTGCGCCTTGTACTTCAGTACCCTGTGCAGTGAACATATTTTAGTGAAAACCACAAAACTCAGAAGGCATGTTTAATTCTGCCAAACTGCCGAGGCACTTTGTGGTGATCATTTCAACTCTTTGGGCCTCAGTGACCTAAACATGACGTAAATGAAGCATTTTAACAAGGAAACCCCTAAGTGACAACCTGCAGCAACATACTGTGGTCTTTCAGCCATCCTTAATAAAAGGAGGATGAATGCAATGGAACAGAAAAATCTAAAAAAAAAAAAAAAACAAGACATTTACTGAGAAAAGAAAGTCACACAGTGTTCTGGGCTGACAGCTGAGCACCTTGTTCTGAGCTCAGTTGTACCTTATTTGGATCAAATTTGCAAAGAGAAGGTAGGAGAAACTCAGTAATGGTAGAACATGAGAGAACTCTGAAAGATAATATCCATCCGAGTAGTGGCAATTGTTAAAATAGGAATATCCGCACTATTCATTTCATGAGAAAATTTGGATCCTATTAAATATTATTTAGTTTATAGAGAAAACTACACATGTATTTTCCTTCTTCAGGCTGCACATCATTGTAAGAATTCCCAAAGTTTGAGAATAGTAGACTCGGTGCTTCTCAGACAAACGCGAAACCAAGAGGCCCTCAATTTTGGTTGTGAACCGGGGTTCCTAGGGAAAATTTTGCAAAAGTATTTGTGTCAGTCAAGGTTTATTAGACAAGCAGATATAACACAAGATATACGAATATATAAAATATTACAAGTTTGGCTTACAATGGTCAGCCGCAGAGTTGGATGAGGAAGCGTGCAGAGGGTGTCTGCACGCTGGACATTGAAGAGCCCAGCCCCGGGCCTGGTGCTTACTGCAGTGTCCGTGCAAGTCCGTATCCAGAGGCTGATGGATCTGTGACTGAATGTTGAAGAATCTGTAAGGAAGGCCAGAGAGCCAACACCAGAAGGCTGAAGAGCCCTGGTGGAAGCCAAACAGCCTGCACCAGAAGCCAGGAGACGACCAAGCTGAAGGCGAAGACTGGAGCTCTTTTGAAAAACCAGCAGCCAGTCCTTCCTCAATTCCCTTTTTTTATCCAGTTTACCCACCCTGGGGGTTTGGGGGGTCCTTACACCCACACTCTCTACATGCCTTTTTCTTGCGCAGGCTCAGAATAAATATAAAGTAAGCACCCTGGCTCCCTGCTGAGTCATATAGTTAATCTTTTAAACTTTTTAAATTGACACATATAACATCCTGGAAGGGTAAGGGCATGTCCTCTTTACCCCAAGATGCAGAACTGCTGAGTCACTTAGCCAAACCTCCAGACTCCCCAAGTTGACACAATGTATCTACCATAACATATGTATTCCTGGGCTTTTCTTGGATCATTCCTATCAGAATTGCTCAGTCACTTAGCTCAGAGAGCAGTGTTGTTTGAAAGCTTTCCCCACATGGAACTTGCAGATTGAATTCCATGGTGCAGGTAAATGGAAGACGCATCCCAGGATCCCTGCCCTTCATGGGCATTGAACGCATTTGGAAGTGAAGATGAGTGGGGATGTGAACTCATTTTCCTCCCCAAGCCCCAGAGTGTGGTGACAGATACTGTATTCCCTTCCAGCACTTTTGTTTTTGTGTGTTTGTGTGGCTGATTACATACAAGGACATCTGGGTTTTTCTACCTCATAAGAGAAAAAGAAAGAGCACATTTTACTTACTATATTCCCATTTATAACATAAGCGTATGGTTCTTAAAAGTGCAACCTCTTTTATAATTATCAAAATTGTACATTTTATTAAATATTATATTTACAAATATGCAATATAATTTCATAGTTTACTTCAGACATTTCAGAAAAGATCAATAAGTCTTTGGAGACTGTGTGTTTTAGACAGTAATTAAGCCAATGCTCACTGAGCCAAGCACTGAGATCCAAATGTCTTAACGCCCGTTTCAAAACACATCGTATTAATAGCACAGAAAAAAACTGAGAACCATTTCAGTTATGAAGCATTTTGGTATTAGCTACCCCGCAGTCCTACATTTCTCAGTGTAGAATACATTTCTGCTTAATTGTTGCCTAGGTAGTGTTTATTTTATTCATACCTCTATATTTATAGTGAGGGCTAAGTTACAACAAATCTTTCCACTTCGTGTTTGTCAAGCACTTTCACGATTTATCAAGAAGCTATTCAAAAGTATTTCACAAGAGAATTCAGAAACATTGATAATAAACCTTAATCAGGTCATGTTAGCTTCCAGATGGGAATCAGTAGCCACGTGGCACCCAGAATTGCCATGGTTATTAGCACAGATTTTGAAGTCAGTGGGGAGCAAATTCTGGCTACTGAACTTTCAAAGTCAAGGCTGCAGGGATGACACATGCTTGAACTGGGCTTTCCCATCAGTGTGCAGATAAGGATGACAATGGTAACAACGGTGACAACAGCAACAATACTAGTATTTTTTAAGCAAGCAAAGGTCAGGTGGAAAAATAAGCCCGTTGGCTAAGCAAAGATTAGCCCTTTGGCATAGCACAGAATTGTCACGATTTTGTATGACTTTCATTAATTATCAAATCTTCAAAGCTCATTTATACCAAAGAGTATTTAAAACAACTTGAAAACATTACAAATGCAGGGCTAAAAGTGGTCCCCCTTCTGGTAAAGCTGAAATTACTGTTTATGAACAGCAGCACCAGGTTGAAGGGGGAAGTCTCCACGCAGGGAGCATGGGGGACAGGAGATGGACCTGACTGAGGCGGATGGCCTCGTGGGTGGACGATGATAATAACAGAGGAAGGTTATGCAGAGGAGCCCTGCTCTTTTAATTACATATACCAGTAATGGGAGATAAGGTTCTTACCATCTTAGAAGGAGCACGTAAAGATCAAAAATGAGAAAAGTGTGGAAAAATAATTATTGGAATTTGGTCATGTGTAAACACATCTATGTGTAAAATATGCATACTTTCTACTTTTAGTATATTTATGTGTATTACTAAGAACAGTCACTGGTTATTTCCTAGCTCAGCCACCTTAAAAGGGTTTGTGATCAACATTCCAATAGCTATGAGCCCACTTGGCCTGTGGACTTAGATTTTAGAACTAAGAATATAAAATTTTTGAGGAATAAACTAATTCCAGGGTATTAGGACAGAGGCTGGGAACTGCAACATTCACCTAGAAAATTTCATTGCACCAAATTTAGGGAAATGCTGAAATAGTGATTATGTCATACAAAGGCCCACAGACATGAATGGACTTAGTGCCTCAGTCTTTGCCAAGTGAACATGACAGCGACGGATAATTACCACTGAAAAAGAAGTAGTAAAACAAACAGTTTGGAAAGAACCAAAGGAAGAAACAGAGATAAAGAGAAATGTCGGTAATGTTTTCCCAGTCCTAAAATGTATCCTCAGAAAATACCTAGAAATTGCAAAATGATGGAATAATTTGACAGTGGAAAGGTGTGGCAGATGCCGTCTGAAGGGAAGCTGAGGTCGGCAGTGCCTCAGTCAGTGAAAGCGGCTGCAGTATAGTACAGCAGAGTGAGGGCTTAAACAACAAAGTCTACGTCCCACAGTCTGGAGGGAGAAACTCCAAGACCAAGGTGCTGTGACACATCGCGTCTGTGGGCGGGCAGTGTCTTCCTCTTCAGATAGCCATCAGTTCTCTGCATCCTCACACACAGCTGGGAGCCGGAAGTGAGAGCAAGCTCCGTGTCTCTTTGTATAAGGGAGCCCACCCAGTCAGCAGGACTCCTCCTCATGACTGATTTGCTTACCTAATGCTCCAGCTCCTAATTTTATCACATGGTGGGGGATAGAATTTCAACGTATGACTCGGGGGAAACACAAACATTTATTTCACAGTAAGGGAGCAAGTAAAAGTTCCATACCATTTGACAGGACATAACAGAAGGACACAATTAGGTGTGTGATATTTCTTCCAAAGTTGCATAGTTTAAATCTTATCGCACAGAGGTATCAGAGGAGCTCAGGTCAAAAGATACTGACAAAGTGAATGGTTTGTAATTTTCAAAGGCATCAAAGTCACAAATGCCATAAACAAGGCTTAGGAAGGTTGAAGGAGAATTTTAAAAAATTGATAATTAGTGCAAAGTGTGCTTTTGGTCTGGAGCTTTTTATAACAAAGAGCATTATTGGAACACATGGGACAAGTTGAGTGGAGTCCCAGATTAAATAGCAGGAGTGTGTCATTGATGACTGTCAAGTCTTTATTTTTAATTAAGGTGCGGCTGTCCTTGTGAGCATGTTGGCCACTCTCAGTGATCACCACTGGCAGCCCCTGACCTGCCTGTGAGTGAGAGTAGAACTGAAGTTTCTCCGTTTCCACCCCAGGCTCTCTGCCTCTCTGCCCGACCCTTCCCTGCAGAACTCCTGCCATTTCTGGAACATAGTAGAAAACCTGCGGTAATTCTGCATCATGCCTATCTTTTTCTGTACTTTTTTGCAGGACAAACACACAAAATTCTAGTTGAGTTATTGAACTATATTAGATAAGATATTTATGTTTAAATATAAAACATAGAAAGGTTTCTAAGTTTACTCAGAAGGAAGGGAGTTATTCAAGTGCACAAAGGTGTGATCTAAAGCCCTGAAGGGCAGAGCTCTATTAACACTTACGATTGTTATTCATGGATTGCATGACCCCCGAGTTATCTGGTGAAAGGTGTCAGTGTCAGTCCAAGGCCTCGGGAATAAGGACAAATGTAAGCTGCTATGAGATAATGATTGGCGCTACAGTTCAAATGCAAACTTTTAAAATGACAGTGGGGAAATAATACCTCACACAGGAAAATTCATCTACCTGGAAGCACAGTTCTTTTTCTCAATGTCTGCTGATTTCTTTCACTGCTGCCATACCAACATTGTACTCATGAGGCATCAAGGTATCTGTGTTTGGTTCCTACCAACATCCCTGAATGCTCACCTCATGTTTTCCAAATAAAGACCCTAGACGTATGATATAGCTACACTGTGATTGTTATAATGGCACAGATTTAAACCAGACAATATGTTTAAGAAAGTTTACACTGCTGTAAGCCCTATATAGTCAACAAATCGGATATTATCTTTCCCATTTAACTTGTTCATTTCAACTAAGATATTAGCGTTTGATCTTCTCACTATCATATTCTTGGTATTTAGTAGAGCCAAAGGAAAGCTATATTTATCCAATAGCACAAGTTGAGAAAGCAATATATTCCACTGACTTGATAAGAAACATGATTTTATAACATTTAGCATTTGTGTAAATATTCAGGTATATTTTCTTATTTATTATTCTTAGAACTTTCTGAATGAGGTGGGGGGTCTTGTTTATCTTAAATTCTAATTTAAGAACACTAGGGGCCAAATAAATGAAGTCGTTTGCGCAGAGTTGCACATTTCATGACATAATGTCCACTTCTGATTCCAAACACAGGGCTTTTTCTCTGGGAATGCTTACTCCTCATACCTCAGCTGAATGTCACTAAGTGTCCTCTGGATATCAAGTAGTGGAGGTTGTGCAGGTGGTCGTGACACGTAGCTATCGTCAGTAGAGAAGAAGCTAAGAACATTTCAGTTCATTTTTGTGTTTGATATTTTAAATTTTATTAGACAAATAAACTTTTAAAAATTAGTTATTTCTCCAAATTATTAAAGTAAGAAAACAAGATGTATATTCCAGGTTTTATACTTAACTGCATCTGTAAGCCATCCTGAGGCAGTGTATTAGAAAATCTGGAATATTTGGGGACTGTGGATGTTCTGAGAATGAGATTTGAACCCTGTCTGCAAGATATTGTATCAGAAAATCTATATGTTTTGAGACCACAGCCATTTTCAAAATGGTGAAAAATTTGGATACTGCCCACCAAAAATTCTTTAGGCTAAAAAAATACTCCTATGCTTTTATACAGTTTTGAAGTTGCCAGGAGGATCTTAAAGTCAATCCCAGCTTTAACAACTCAACAATTTGTGAGACTCTATCTCAAAGTAAAAACAAAATTTTAAAAAGGCAGAGAATGTAGGTAACTGTGAAGGTTTGGGGGTAAATTCCAGAATGAAAAGAAGAAAGGAGTGGAGGGCAAGGCAAAAGGGAAGGGGAGGGAGAAAGGAAAGGAGAGGGAAGGGGAGGGGAAGGAGAGGGAGAACCACTTTTCTTAACATGCTTGTTATCACTACTATAATTTTGGGCCTATATTGCAGACAGGATTCTAGGTCCCTTAAAATTGATATGTAATTTATACTAGTAACAGCCTCATTAAATGATTTCAATTACACTTTTAATTTTAAAAATGAGGAAGTCATGTTGTAGACTATATTCCTACAAGTCATTGTTTTCCAAGATTAAAATGTCTGAATCCCATCTGTAGCCATTTTTTATTTTTGTGCCTATTCTTCCAAATAATGTATTGAACTTTGACCTACAACTAGGTCAGAAATGATTCGCCAAGAAATCCCTATGTGTGCTTCCACACCCATTGAAATATTCATTTATGAGTGTGTGGTTTTCAGCCACTGAGCAGGTTTTATTTATAGTGCTGTTCTCTGAAACATGGCTGACATCAATGCTTAAGTCTCATTGTTTGATTTTTTTGTCACTTTTGGTAAAAACCCACAAATTTTTATAAAGGCTAACCTTTCTAGACTGCACAAATTCAGACATTGTAAATATGGCCCCAAATGCAATGGAGTAAAGTTATGAATCATTAATATGCAAAAGTGCATGTGCTTATGAACTTAGTACTATAATACAATTCAATATTGATGAGGAGGAAAATCCATAGGCTTTTAGCTTTATGAAATCTTTTGCCACTGCTAAATGATCACTGTAAATGTTCTGGAAGAAAATCTGATGATTTACAGACCCACAAGTATCTTACTGTTAAAACACAATTCCTTTCAAAGACTATAAATTCCCTTGAAATTAGAAAAAAATGTAAGACATTGAACACGCTATGAGTGCTTTTGTGTGTCGGTCAAATTACAGTTGTCGTAGTTTGTTCTTCCCTTGTCTTTCACGATTCAGAAGAAAAATCAAAATGTTAGTGCATTCAAACATGAAGTCTTACTTCTCACTCTGACACTGACAGTGCAAACTAGTAGTGCAGTTGGAATATTCCTGGAATTAATCTATGCCATATCAGTTCTGTGATGATTGACTCAAATATCACTGCATCTAACCTTGCCACAGAATGGAATAGTTGCTCACTACTTCATTTCAATTGGGGAATAAGTTGATGAGGAATGGAAATATTTCTTACTTTTAGGTGATAGTTCTTTGAAGCATGTACATCTATGAGGAATAGAGTGAGCCTTTTCTCTGACTATATTTATATAGAATCTTATTTATTAGGTAACAAATATGAAGAGGTCAGAATCTATGGGCTCTGTTCAATTATTTTTAAAACCTCAATTAATATGTTTTTCTTATTCTCCTCAAATCTTTCTTCTTAGGTCTTTATCTTCTACTTTTAGGCTTAAATCAGAGTAACGTTTGTCCTGGTTCAGGACCGGGGTCAACAATGTTTCACGGCAGGAACAATCAAGAGAGACAAGCACAACCTGAGTATATTACAGATCTGCCTTGTAGCAAATGGTTTTATGACACCAAATCATCTAATTCTGAGGTCCTTTTAAACTATAAAGCCTCCACAGTGATTGGTAAAATTCATGCTGCACTGTATGGTGTAGGAAGCAATCTTAATTACCTTAATGTATGTTCTTTTTCTCTGTAAGTTGGAAAGCCAGAGATGCACTGCTGACCGCAGCATTGCCCATGATGTTTGCACAAAAGAGCTATCCCTGGGCCCTCCTCTAGAGATTATGGCTTGTGACTGTACTTCTGAAAGTTTTAATAAGAACATTTGGAAATGGGCTGAAAGAATTCAATTTAAAAGAAAAAGATCCACAAGTGATTCAACTAAGAAGTCAAAGTTAGCACTTTTCCTAAGTCTGCCAAAGGACTGAATAAATGACACCAGAAAAAAAGGCATATTTCAAGTGACCTGAAATTGAAGTCAAGGCCTTTTCCAAGTTATTTTAAAACATTAAATTATCACCATCATCCAATATACCAGGAGCTGTACATTTATTAACCAAAATATCAGTGCTACCCTAGCCAAAAAGGTCAACATTTCTGCGTGTTGATAAGTTTTACAACACTTAAATGCAATTGGTGAATTAAATGAAATTAGAAAGTTTTTATTGCAAAATAGTCAATAGATTTAGCCTGTGTCTATCTACTCTCCATGATAGCATGAGACTGTATTTTGAGGATGTTGTAGTGATATTATACTTAGCATGTTTCTGTGTCCCTAAAATAGCATAACTTGACCACAAAGATATTTCTAAGCAGGACAAGTATAGGCGAATGTCATTCTATACTATAAACCAAACATTCTACACAAAACATGAATAGATTAGTTGCATTAGCATAAAAAGACAAAATAATCATTAAATTAAATCTTTAAAAGTAGTGCTTTTAATAGCAATATGACCAAAACATTAAGCAAGTGAAGGAAAAAATTCACATCATTTTATGTTGATATAAATAGCCTTTGTTATAATGTAATATGTGGGTACATCTCATAACAGTATTATTGACTGAAAATAAAAAGACACAAAAGACCATATGCTGTGTAGTCCTATTCATATAAATTCAAAATAAAATGAAAAAACTTATCATAATTAAAATAAACTGAGTGCATAAAATGTTTACCTTTTGACATAGTGACTGACAAAGATCATAAGTAGCTTTTTGATTGCTGCTAATAATCCATTTGTCAACCTTGGCTGGTTTTGTAGGCATGTGTTCAGTTTATGAAAACTCATTAAACTCTACTTAAAATTTACATCATCCTCTTTCTGTGGCACATGCTATAATAAAAGTATGTTAACAAATAAAAATAAACAACACCCATGATCTAAGTTATCTGATGCAGAATGAAATCAATTACATTTCTGTATCCAAACGTATATAAAATAAACCATATTTTAAGTGGCATACCAGATATATTATAGTACACATAGTCAGTATTTCAATAAATCAGTATTATTTAGCAACACATGATATAGTCTGATGAAATACTTTGATAGGAAGGAAACTCTGAAATCTATTCCTCACAGATCTTAATCTGAAAGCCTTTGCTTGGCATACACAGCCTCTATCAATCTCACGGGGCCTTTTACCCTTAACATTTCTTACAAATTACACATTTCATAATAACAGGTTCATGTCAACTGGAGTGGACACTTACTTTACTTGAAATGACCTGTACTCTGTCTAGATGAAAAGCACTTTCTGTTCCTTCTGATCTCAAGTAGCAAACAGCTTCCTAGAGAAGCCATCCCTCCCCTCCCCTCTGCCCAGCTACGTGCACCTTTGTGTTTTCATTGTTCTTTGCAAACCTGCACTCTGAGCCCTTTATCTTACCGTAATTTAGTTTTCTGCGGCATTGTCATCTCCTGCTTCAGACAAATATTTTCAGAATCCAGAGACACACATTTTCATCTTTTCTTCTTGCATTTGTAAGTAGTCTCTCTCATATAGGAAGTAATCTACAGGTGTTTGCTGAGTGAATTTTTGTGGATCATGCTACAGTACCCATGGCATGGGTCACAAGCACAGAAGTAGAATGATTAGTTGAACTGTCCACTAATCCTTACAAATACTAATGGACAACACTGGAACTGGCCACAAACTTCACTTATGTCTGCCAAACTACCATGCTATTTTTTCCGCACTAATCCATAAGGAGAATTATTAACTGTATTTGCTAGAAAAAAATTCTAAGTTAACATTGAATTAAATTTTATAATGGTTCACAATGTTAATACTCAATCAATGATAATACTAACGGAGTAGTGAAAACAACCTCTCCATAACACAAATCCCCCTGTACTGAAATCCAAGCCTGTTTACAAAATACAGTTTATAAAGCATTTTGTGGTCATCCTACTTCACCAAGTGCTGCTCTTCCACTGCATTTCTTCAAAGCAATACCAAGTAATCAAGATATGGTGCATACATAAACATACAACACACTCCAAAGCTGTTATCTGTCACAAATATACACCAATCAAAAGGGAAAATAAATACATAAAGAAAACTATACAGACTTAGAAGTTGAAAAGTCATTTTCAGTAGCCATGCTATGTGGATTCTTCCACCTGGAATGCTCTGTGCCCCACGGTATTTCTCATTCCTTTCACCAGCGTGCATTTCTTTGGAATGCTTTCCCTGCACGTCCTGAGCAGCTTCCCATTACTACTGAAGCTTCTTTGCATCCTTCTTTGGGATAGAAAGGTTATAAGCAACTTTTACATTCCTTACCTGTTCATAGTTCATACATCCCCACTCCTCTACCCCTCAAAACACAAAGTTCAGAGGATCCAGTGCATGAATATTTTGTTTCTATTTGTGTCATGTATGTGATATAATACAAGATCAATAATTACTTCTATAATATGCAAGGCATTTTATGTGCCATTACATTTAGTCATTTATTTATACATTCACAATCCCTTTCTCTCATGGTCTTTCTGCATGATAATCTGCTGGTAGAAAACCTGGAGAGGTCCCCTTCCAGATGCACATTAGGAATTAGTTATTCTCTTTTTCTGTGGCCTAAAGCATGGGACATTTTTGAATTGCTGTGGATGTTCGTTCAATGCTGATACATGTATGACTCCTCGGATGGTACCCAGCACCATGTAAACCCTTCATAAGCATTAGTCCATGTTAAGTGAAATGAATCAGACATACAAACTTACATACTTCATTGCTTCTCTTATATGAGAAACCCAAGGTATAAATAAAGAGAAAAATAAAAGACAGATAAAAGTAAGTAGGAATGTTGATTTTTACAAAAGGCAAGAAGACCAAGAGCTAGACGGAAAGTGAGGGAGTGGAGGAGAAAGGGATAAAAGAAGAATTAAAATGTGTGATACACATGTATACCAACTCCCCACGATGAATGTACTGATGGTATTTGGCAGCAAGTACAAATAGAGAGTAAAAGTGAAAACAGAGAATTATGATTCTTTACCACCTTGAGCTGCATTCGGAAAGTTAATCCATTTAAATTCCATTAACAAGCTTTCACACGTACAAGAATGTCTCTGACATCCAAGGCCTAGAATTTCCCACAAAAAAACACTGTTTTTCACATATCTTGTATCTAAATTGGCTCTGGCTAATCCTCCAAGGTCTCTCTTTTCAGGGATTATTATTAAGTATAAACTTAGAGCCTATCCTTTAAAAAAGCATTCTTTTCCTGTCTTCCTGAAACTGAATATTGTCATTTCAGACTTCTTCTCTCCCCAAAATGAAAAAAAATATAATTATTGTTCTAACTTCTTTCTCCTGATAAATTACAAGTGCTGTATTGAGTGATGCTATCTTATTTTAAAGATAAAACTATTCTTTTGAAACAGTATAATGGTTTCCCAGGCAACCCAAGTAACTTGGACAAAGTGTTCTTCCGTCTCACTTGGGGGGACACTTTCTAAGCACTCACTATCATCTAGAGAGAAATGAAATGTAAAATGGAGAAAATGAAATGTAAAATAACGTCACATTTTTCTGTATGTCTACTTGATTGTTTCAGCAGGAGCAAATGAAAAGAGCTGTTGTCAAATGCAAAGAATTTTAATGATCCCTTCACAATCAGAAAATATTGCTGCCCCATTGCCTTCAGAACGATAATGGGCCTGTGAGTGAGACAGCTGCTGTGTGGAATGGTGTGCCTCTGATTGGCAGAATGAGGTGTGGTTTAAGAGCTCCTGAGATGGCGGTCTGGAGAGGAAAGAATCAGCATCTGACAGCAGCAGTAAGGACCTTAGGAAAAGTTCCAAGGCCTCCAGCCAATGTCGCCTTCCATTCTTTTGATTTCATTCTTTGACATAAAACACATTTCTGTCTTGACAATGTGTAGGTGATATCAAATATACTTAATCAATCCTAACAGCTGAAGTCAGCCACGTATTTGTGATTTGTTAAAATGTGCTGTGGTATCCTATAACCTTCTTTCTCAGAAGCTGAGTAGCCAGTATAGATATCGTTCTTTCTTCATAACTAAATTCATGGCCTGCTGAAACACCCATAACAAAAGACAGGTCAACAAGATAATAGCATACACATGTATTTAATAGGTCATGTGCAACAATATTTATGCATACTATTATAATTTGAATAAAATAAAGTCCATTAAAACAAGAAGAGGAAGAAGTTGAATTACAGAAGAGGAGTTACTTTTGCCCTTGGTGGGTAAGCTACTAGATATTTGTTTCTGGTGCAGTGTTAGGACTGAATCCAAAGCTACACTCAGCTACATCTCCAGCCTTTTGTTGTTGTTATTATTATTATCATTATCATTTTTATTATTTTGAAACACAGTCCTGCCAAGTCACAATGTTGCACAAACTGGTCTTCAGCTTGTGACCCTCCTGCTGTAGCCTCCCGGGGTGCTGGGATTACAGGAGTGCACACTGCCACCAGCAGCACACATATGACTTTCCGGAAGCCGTGGTTTGCCACCCCCAACACCACTTGGTGTTCTTTCAGTGACCATAATGCTTTGGCACCTTGGAGGTGTTTAGAAAGTTGTTAAATTTGGAGCATAGATTGGTCTTGACTGGAAAAATGGGGAGAGTGTCTCTCAATGCTGAAGATGCCATTGAAAGATACTTGTTATATTTCATAACTGAATGATTTTTCAAATAAACTCAGCATGAGTTTTAGTGATTTATGTTTATGTTTTAAGATTTGTGCAGTCTTTTTTTTTTTTGTTTTTTTGTTTTTTTGTTTTTCTCCGGTACCGGGAACCGAACTCACGACCTTGCGCTTGCCAGGCAGGCGCTTTGCCGCTGAGCTAAATCCCCAGCCCTGATTTGTGCAGTCTTAGTCGGCAGTTTTTAAGAGCACCATGATGTTTAAAGCTCTAAATTCAATTTGAAAGGCTTTCCACAGTGCCACAGGGGAAGTTTCTCCTCTGGAAAATGTATGGTGGCTCATGATTCTCCGCCATTGTCCTGAGTATTATACCTAAACTCAGGATAGCCACCACACTGCTTCCATGGACTACACACTTGTGTGAAGCAAAGTGCATCAGAGATGTACAGGTTAGGGCTAAAACTCAAAATTATTAGAATGCAGCATAAGAATGAATATTTGATGGCTTCGTTTTGCTAGTTTTCATAAGATACTGCACAAAAACACAGCTAAAAAACAAAAATAAATAAATTGAACCTAATCAGAATTAAAAATTGGTGAATAAGAAGTTGCATAAAATCATAAAAATATCTGCAGAATAGAATAAAATATTTTAAATCATATTTAATATCAGACGCATCCAGAATTCATAAAAAAATCTTCTACCTCATTAACAATAAATGTAAATAACTTGATTAAACCATAGCAATGAATAGATTTTTTTCTCTTTAAATAATACAAGTACAATTTCCAGTAACATCACAGGTACACAATGTATTCATTCAATAAATTGCAATTCAAACCATATTGAGAAACCATTTTTCCACGCAGAGGATTAATTAAAATTCAAAAAGATAAAAATATGAAGTTAGTGATGCTGTGGGGCAATTGGACCCCTCATTCAATACTGAGAGCAATGTAAAATGACATTGATTTGGAAAAAAGTTTGACCATTCCTGAAAATATTAAAGATAGAATAAACATAAGGCTCAACAACTCCATTCATATAATATATATGTATATATATATTACATAAAATTACATATTCACCACAAATTTCATCATCTATGAATATTCCCAGTAGCATTTTTCATGATACCCTAAAAGTGAAAACAAATCAAATACCCATCCAGTAATGAATAAATAAAAGAATGGTGAAATGTCCCTGAAATTAAATATTTAGTTCCCAAAAGAAATAAACTGTTGATACATGTTGCAGCATAGACAAACTGAAAATATGACCTCCATTTAAGAAGCCATTCATGAAAGACTATTTTTGTACCATCTGATATCATATTATATCATATCATCACATCATATCATATGATAGGACTGACAAATCTAAAAATAGAAAAGAGGTTAGATGTTTACAGTATCCAGGAAAAAAAAAGAAATAGGAAGTGTTTATCACTTTTCTTCTCTATGTCTTGGAATGTAGAAAAGCAAATAGTATCCTGAAGAAAAAAAATGATGAAATTCATGCTGATGATTGATTTGCTTCTAAACTTCTCATTGCGGCCAGGCAAATACATTCCACTCCCTAAGAAAGAACCATGAGCCATGAAAATATGGAGGTACAGCCCAGAACCAGAGTTGCTGCACAGGAAAGGAGGCTGGATGGAACAGAAAAACGATGAATATTTACTATTCTCCATTTTAAATTACTATATTCAGATAATTATATATATTTATCAAAAAGTGGCATTTGCTCTATGGGAACAGAACTTTCACCTTCTGACCTGTCTACTTCTTCTTATTCTAGATTTATTGCTAACGACATGAGTCAATGATGCTCGCGGACATGACACCATGTGCCGAGCAGCCATCTTATTAAAGCCAGTTTACAAAATGGCAGTCCAAATCAGTGTTTCTTGGAATCAGAACAATCTGAGCTAGAATATCAGCTTTTACCTCTATGGGTTTCAGCCCTTCTCCAGTAATATCATCTGAAAACTGACATTAGATGCCTGCCCTAATTCCTAGAATTTTGCAAACTGTCTTGTGGTAACCATACACTGCTTTTGTTTCTGTTAATGGTAATATCTCTGTCTTCTCATTTATAAAGCAGAATCATTCTATTCACCCTAAATATCTGCTGAGAAGTTTAAATATTCATATACCTGAAGACACTTGAGTTGGTTCATTTGATTGTGGTAAATTTTTAGTATATATTTGTCTTTTACAAATGCGAAAATGCATATCTTTTCTTCTTTTCTTAGCTGCAGGTTGTGTAGGCCGTGTAGGGGAGACAGAATTGAGCACTCCGTCTCTAGGATTGTGCCAAGTCCTCTTCCACTGTCTTGTTTCCTCCTTTGATATCTTTGAAAGATTATGTGAGTTCACACTAAAATTCTTCACCATATTTTTTCCAATAATTATTTTAATCATGTAAATGAATCTATATACACATGCATATGTACACTTATACACATAGGTGCATATAAAAACACAAGTCAAACACTCTAATTTGAAAATCCCAACTATCAAGGTGGAATTACTTTGAAATCCTACAGGGCACTTAGATTTGAATATCTGAGGATTAGAACAATAAAGTCTTTTATTGGAAAATGTTATTGAAAAATTTATTGGAAAATATGGAAAATATTCCACCTCCACCTACAAAATCTGAAATGCTTTTTTTTCCCCAACTATTTCACATAAGGGATATTCAAACTGAACACCCACACACGTACACACACTGAAACTATTTTGAAATTGCACTTTATATTAGTCTTGAGAAACTGTGATGACATTTATTAGGCCAGTTTTCCTTCCACATATCCTTAGAAGACTATTTAAAGTGCTCAAAACCTCACAGGAAGCACTGGCTAATTTCATAGGGGTAGATTTCTACATAAACACCCCATCAGAGAAGTGAATTAAATACATTTTCCCACTGAAACCCACAGTGACTATTAGCATATTCCAAAGGCCATAACAACCAGCCCAGAAAAAGTTGTTCTAAGAGACTATCCAACAGCTTTTTTCAGAAGCTGTGGCATCTGTCAAGTTTACAGATACTTTTAGCAGCATACATAAAACATTTTTCTGTAAATTAGAAAAACTACTTGAGAGGATACATGGCAAAAAACGCTTATCAAATATATCTATGTGCAAAACACTGCACTACATGGAGAAGGAAACCACGCAGAAGAAGTTCTTATACCATTTTAACACACTCGTTAGTGCAGTGTGTAAGCTAGATGCAGCTTCAAACTAACTGCTAACATGATAAAGTTGAGGAATGTGCTTGAGTGTTTAGAAATCCAGAAAGTCTGCATAGGAATGGACACATTTTTGTAAGCTTTGTAAGAGTATGTTCTCCTTAATAGAACAGTGTAGCACGTGAAGAAATGGCATAATGCAATCACACAGTTTGAGCAATGCTTAGATGAATTAGAACATGATTGCACCATCATGACAGAAGTTTTGTGGGAGATGAGTCTGGAGATAGATAGAGACCATGCTGAGGTGAGTAGATGCTGCTAACGTCATGCATCTCTAGGCTTTAAATCCATTTACCTGGAAATCAAGAGGCTGATTAAAGCTGAGAATCATACCTTAGCTTCAAAAGACCTTTGGAAGATTCCACAGGCAACCAATTAGGACATAGAATATAAATTATAAACCACAGCCTTTCTCCTCTTTCTTCAAGATGATAAATTAATTAAAGAGTAGCTTTCTACCAAGTCAGGAGAAAGGAATCATTTTCTGACCCAAAAGTAAGCACTTACATTCTGCTCCTATGGAAAGACAAGACCCAAGGGATGAGTTTAGATTTGGAATGCCCAGCAATGCATCATGTACAATCTTCACTTTTGTTATGATTTTGGTTAATAACTATTTTTGAGTTTGCAAACGTGTTTAGTGAATTGATTTCTCCATAACACTCTCTGTCTCTCTCTGTCTCTGTCTCTCTCTGTCTCTGTCTCTCTGTCTCTCTGTCTCTCTGTCTCTGTCTCTCTCTCCCTCTCTCTCTTTCTGAAATTTGCATAATTGTGTCACTTTTGCCTCTGGCATTCTGTATTAGGAACTGAACCAGTTGGAACTACAGCAGATTTAAGCCTACTTGATGTGTCTAGCTTCAAGCTCCTTGGATTTCCTTCGGCAGGACTAATTGCCTCTCACGGAGATTTAAGATGTTCTGTTATTTTTTGTGCTCTCTAAGACATGATCTCACAACTTGTTTTTTTCCCAGTGTTTGCTTAGCATGAACAAGGCCCTGGGGTCCCACTATTTCTCATTTTCATGATGTTTGCTTGTCAAAGTGCTTGGGATAAGTTCCTTGGGAACCTTGGGAAGGTTCCAGGAAATTTGATGTTTTCTTACCTCAGAAGTTCTTTCTACACATAATCAAAGAGAAAAGAAGGGAAACATCTGTTTCTTTACTTACCTTAATTCACAGTTGTCAAATTATGGTACATGAGTCTTTTGACTATTTGTTAGGGAGTTTTTGAACTTAGTATCCTCAAAAATGGGAGAAATTTTCCACATTGTGACAAGATCTTCCTTGGGGAGTTTTGAGAAACGCTTGAATAATTTCAACAGATGTAGAATTAAAAATACTCTTCCTGACACATACTGGTAAAGCAAATGACATGACATTTTAGATGGAAGAGAGTAAAATGCCACTGGTGTCGGACAGAAGCAAATAAATTAGAAAAAGTGGTTTATACAGAGAAGTACTTGCTTCATCGATCTACTCTATGAAACTGAAATTTCTTGCTTTTCCATTTTGAAGGAAACAGCCGCTTCCTACTATGGAAATATGGGAACCTTGTCTAATCTAACCAAACGCCCCTCACCCAGTTTCTTGACTGCTTCAGCCGACTGGAAACACTGAGCATCATTGCAAAGGGCAATTCGTTCCTCCCTTGATCCCACAGAGTGATCTATCCTCGGCTCCCTCTCCCCTAATAAAAACTCCACATTTCATTTAGCTTCTTTGCTTTTGAGCCCCTCTTGTTTGTGTTGCAAACATTTCTAAAAATCAGTGCTTATTTACTCCAGGCTTGGCTTCAATTCCCAGCTCAGCTGTGTGTGTGAGAGAGAGAGACAGAGAGGGAGAGAAAGTGAGCAAGAGAGAAAGAGAGACAGAGAAGACAGAGAAAGAGACACAGACAGAGAGAGAGAACGAAAGTACCTACAGCAACTTTCCAGGTGTATCCTATGTTTTCTGCGAAGTTGTTCCAGCCTCCCTTGAACACCACTTTCCCTCCTCTGGGTCACGGTAAAACCAGATGGCATCACCTGAGAATAGCCATGTCTGTGGCACAGCTTTCTCAAACAGTTCTTATGTTTCTCCATGTGCTGCATGCTGGAAGCAAACAGTGTAACTCGTTCTCCTTCTGCCTCAGTTCCAGTCACAGTGTGTGCCACACACCAGAGGCTCAGCAAAGGGCGCTGGATTTGCATGGAGTTGAAGGCATGCTGGGATACAATCTATGTGGCCAAGTATCTCAGACATGGATTTTCTGCTAGGTGATTTTTTCTGTGGACATTTTTATGAATGTTAGCAGATAAAAGTAGTAGGTAGAGAAATTGCTATCCCAAATAAGCTTGAAAGTAACATTGGAAATTTCCTCATGAGGAAGCCTGGAGTGGTGGCGCACACCTGTAAGCCCAGCACTCGGGAGACTGAGGCAGGAGGATCGTTGTGAGTTGGAGACCAGCCTGGGCTACAAAGTGAGCTCAAGGCCAGCCTGAACTGCATAGTGAGACCCTGTCTCAAAAAGACCAAGAAAAAAAAAAAAAAAAAAAAAAAAAAAAAAGAAAGTTCCTCAAGAGTTAGAGAAGATGAGTGAGGGGACTGCATTCATTACTGAAGGATAATCACACCCTGGACTGAGCTACTGTCATTCCTAGTGAGACACCTAAGCAGAAGCTACAGGTAAAATTACAGGCGGCAAATTTCATAGTTGTGTTTGCTGTTGGCCAAGGAAAAGCAGTCTGGAGTTTCCTGTAACAAACTCGGTCCCTGTTTAGCTCAGAGTCCCCCTTCCTGTAAGCATCTTGTTCCTCCATCTGGAGGACTTCCCTTTGGTTGTGGTGATTGCTTCCTGCTTCTGCCTTTTGCTACGGAGGCAGAGGGAGCCATTTGCTCTCCTGTGTCTTCTCTTGCACAATTCCTTTGCCCGCCATCCCGGATCATACTTGTTATTTATTTTATTTATGTATTGACTGCCGGAATTCTGAGTGTTTAGGCAATGCTCTGGGCTCTCACTGGCAGCGGCACAATCTTGACTATATTTTAGCTGGAGGAAAGTAAAATGTTGCTTGTGTT
The DNA here is from genome assembly GCF_000276665.1 of Chinchilla lanigera. Classification (NCBI taxonomy): domain Eukaryota; kingdom Metazoa; phylum Chordata; class Mammalia; order Rodentia; family Chinchillidae; genus Chinchilla; species Chinchilla lanigera. Next base: position 4,732,818 of record NW_004955476.1, read on the forward strand.
GGGCAACAGCTGATAAACCTGTCCGTTATACAGAAGAGCATTTGTTTCATGGACCTACTCTATGAAACCGGAATGTTCTCCTTTTCCTTTTAAACAAATTCTTAGAATATATGAATATCTACCTACAAATTCACATTTTTGTTAGATACCCAACAATGTCTGTTGCTTATGGCCAAGAGATCTGTTCTTAAGGGTACAATTTTCTTGTCTTGATGAGAAGAATTAAATACATTAAATTTGACACAACTCCTGATGTTTCATAAACTTTCTGTTCTTTCAGTTTCTCAGTGTCATTCCAATAATACTGCCACCTACTGGGACATGCAAGAACCTGCTGAGGTGTCTCTTGGAGGTTTATTTCCTCCTTATTCATCATAACATCTAATTCATCTGATTTGCAGGTCAATAAATTGTGGCTGAAACAAGTGAGTAGTTATTGCTAACTGAAGTAGTTATTGCTCGGTGAACAATGAGTTAATTAATATCATCGAAGCTAAGATTTGAGCATGGAAAGTACTTCTAAAGTTGTAACATTATTTGTGCATTGTCAGAATTAAAGCTTAAGGTGGAAGGTAAAATTAAAACTTTCTTTTCCATTAAGGAATAAGAAAAGATTCTGTTCTTTTAATGGTGGTAGCTCAAAACAGCTCCAGAAATTTGGTCTATATTTATCCTGGTCCCATTAGTTTTACAACATTTTAAGGGGGGTTCTTTTAATTAAAATTTTTCATTGAATATAAACATTCATTTGATTAGATTTTTAAACCCTGATTGCTTTCTTGGTAAGAAATCAAGTACATAAGGTGCTCTATTATTTTCCTGGATTACAATCTAGATGCAAGAATAAAATACGTCAACAAATTACCTATCAGGTGAATGTGAATTTACTTAGTCACCAATTGCATTTTGAAAACACTTGTGTTCCTTACGTTTTATAAATTCATGCTTTGGTGAGAATTGTTTCCCTTCTATTTAACTTTTCTTAAGAGGCAGTAATACTTCAATCTTAAGATATTTCAATGCACAACTAAATTTTTCCTTAAAGTGTTCTATAAACCCATAATTCCTTTATTTATTACACAAAAATCCCTTCTACATTCTGTCCCTTTCCCTATATATTCCCTATAAAATTTTTGAACAAATTTAATATAAAAGCCATAAGTCTTGTGAGTTTTAATCACCTTTATTATCAATGAGGTTTTCAACCTCCCTCATTTTCTCTGTGGAAATGAACAGTTTGACCTCAACTTCTACTTTCCTTTCTCTGTCTATAATTACTTTCTTGCAATTCTGTAATCTATCCTCTCTTCAGACTCTAACATGTCTTCAGTGACCTTAATCGCAAGATTGTATCAGATGTTGTTACTGTGAATATTCCACAGAGCAAGTATCCCTTAGAATCCACATTTTGAAATGCCTGGAGAAAATTATTTAGTACAAAATTTAATGAAGTCAGTATAAACGTTTACTTGAAAAAGACCCATCCACATTTTGAAGCTGAGATTTATGGGCATCCTGTCAGAATACACAGTGGTGCCCTGGTAAGAGTCTCAAAGGAATGGTGGAACCCATTGTTTTGACTTTGGCGTTATATAGTTCTCACCCTTTCCCTGCCTCTCTTCCTCCTCTACCCTCCCCATCCCTCGTCTCCTCTCATTTCCAGTCTAATCTTCCCCATCTTCTGCCTTCTCCCTCCTTGTTGTTTGTGGTATCCAGGTTGTTTCCATTTCTGTCATTTGCAAGCCGCTAGCCCCGCCCACTTCACTCTGCATAGAGCTCTCATTTTCTCGTATTAGAGTATTATCAATCTCAGACTTTTCTCAGCCTTTTCATTCAATTACTGAGAAGTTACCTTCTATACCAGAGCCAGGCTAATTCAGTAGCATTCTGAAGGAGGTTTGTTCCCTCTGACACACTCTGCACAATGTTAGCTACTAATTATGGGTACTTATATCCATCTGGAGCGATTTCACACTGTATTTCCCTGCTCTATTTGTTCCAGTCTCTGCTGTATTCCCCAGTCGAAGCACTTTGTTCTTTGCCCTCCTTGTAGCGGCTCAGTAGTACAACTATTTAACCATTCGAGGGGACTAAAGCATTTTGGAGGATTCAAAAGTATATTTAAAATTTTAATTACTTATCAACTTCTCAATAGTCTTTTCTTCCTGCGTGTTTGTTTTGTATTCCCTGTTTTAAATATGCGAAAACAGAGAGCAATTTAAATAATTGGAAGAAACTGAAACACAAATGGATTTTCTCTTCAATTAACCAGAAAACTATGTTAGGAAAATCCCTCATCCTGTTTATTTTAGTTTATACCTCACTGTCCTTGACGTATGAAAACATGACATACGCCGAAGTGTATTTTTTCCCATTTACAGAGAGCTGCATTTTTATGACTGCCTTTAATTCTCACAAGAACAGAGCAAAGAGACAGACTTTGCAGATGGAGAAAGCAAGGCTTAGAAATGTCACAGTGCAGATACACTCCTGGTGACAGCTTGCAAATGAGAGACCCAGAACTACAACGCATGTGTGTGAGCTCCATTCCGTGTGCAGTGGCCATAGCGCTCTGTCAGGGAAGAGGAGGAGAAGCGTTGGCTTTAAATGTAAGAGAGTGGCACTGGGACTTCTTCCTCTTGTTCTTGTCTAATCAGCTCAGTACAGGTGCTCTCCGCAGGAGCAGATGGGAATGCAATGAAGACAGATGTGACGGCAGCTCATTCCCCGTCTGGGACGCTTTCCAAACCCCAGCGCTAGTCTGAAGGCGCAGAGCACAGCAGGAGGACCACGAGAGAAACCAAACGTGGGCACAGATTTGTACAAGTGGTGGTTTTCCAGCATTTAGAAAGCAAATGGGATTTAGTTGCAATGCACCTATCCTGCGTTCTTCATGGAGGATGTATGTCACACGTCTTTAAAATTGTCAGAAAAATAAGTTCAATCACCAAACCTTCGATCATTTGTATGCCACGATCCCAGCTTAAGCTCAGTCAGTACAGAAGGTAAGAGACGTGGATCAGCAGCCCAGTGACCAGCACCTCAGGACGGTCTCACTCAGTTCTGCCTTCCCTTCCTTTCGCACAGGATGGCCCTTTGAGTCCAGGAAGCGTTGCATCATCGCAATTGGTAACTAGTCTTTCAGATTGGGGTAAATCATAAGAACCGAAGAGTCTCAAAATGAGCATTCTTATGCTTCTGACCTTCACGCTGGACCTCAGAGCACTGGAGGAGGAGCTCCTCTGCTCATGATTTGGGAAGTAACTTCAAGAAGATAAAGAGCACATGGTTTGGGGTCAGCCAAGCATCTGGAGCCCATCTCTGGCTTTGAGGGCTAAGAGACATCATGCGAGTGGCCTCCGAGTGTCAGGTCAGCTGGTCTGTGTTCAGCAGGAGTGCTGTGCCTTCCTCGCTGTCTCACGGGGCAGGTCAGAACACCGTATAGGACAGTAACTGTGGGAGTGTTCAGGGGTTTCTAGGTTTATTTCCCCTGCAGTATTTGAGCTTAAATACAGGACAGAGATTACAATCATAGAAAAGGAGATCAACCAGAAGATACTGTCGAATAACATTACCAATGGGAGAACGCAGGTAAGACAGAGAAATGGAAAGAATTACAAAGTCTCCACGTTGCCCTGCAGCTCTGTAGTGCTTTTAAAGTATTAGTGTATATGTCTCCCCTGAGAGCAGGGATCAAATGCAGATTCCCAGGCCAGATGCTGCAGATTCTCTGTCTGCACTGGGACATGAATTCTGCTGCATTATTGAGTCCTCCAGATGATTCTGAATGAAGTACAAGAAACATCAACTCAATCCATTTCTGATGCAGCCGCTGCCTCACCAGATGGGTAATAAGCACCTGGGGAGCAGGACCAGGGTTTATAATTAATTGATTCCTGCCGACCCATGGAGCGTGGAGCGCTAGGACTGACGTTTGTTGCTGCAAAAGGCACTTTTCATGCATTCTGCTAATTAACTTTCGTGCTGCAGATTTGTGATTTCCCACTTTTTACTTCCTGTTTCCAGGGTTAGTTCTCAGGTTCTCAATGGGCATGAGAAAGAGCCAAAAATGGCGCACAGGCGGTTCTCCACTGAAGGCGATTCACTCTCTTCTAAAACAGCTCCAGTTTAGCTGAGCAAACTGTCATCAAGAATAAATATTTTGCAGCTTCCTTTGCAGATTTTTGGGGTCATATACCTAAATTTTATTCATGGATACATAAACAGAAGAGATGTTGGAACATTTTAGATTACATCCAAAGAGAAATGCAGCGTTTTCTCCTTTACCTTTCTCCTTCCCGGATTAGAAAGCGTGGACACAGACAAGCGTGTCATAGATCAAGCAGGAGAGCAGTGCCATGGGATGAGGAGTCTGGCTGTCTGCATCTTCCATGAACAGAAGCATAACATTCTGACTCTTAGGGCAGCAAGTTGGAGAAAGAATCTTCTCTGTGGCTTGATTTGCTATTCTGTGATTGTATCACAGCAGTAAATCCAACTTGTTTGAGTTAAAGTATCAAAAAGCATGCAGAATTAAGACAGTACCATGCTCTACTGTGAAATGCAGAGCCTCATTTATCATACTTGTAAAGCAGGCATTGTACCACTTCTCATAAGGCTGTAAGGAGAACCACAAAAGAAAATTACGTGTATAAAGAAATTACCTGAGACAATGCCTGGAACTTCATAAGTGAATGGCCTTGCATTTGTTTTGATTACTAATGAGTATTTCATACATAAGCCATTGACTCTGGTGAACATAGTATCCCAAGAAAGGTAGAGCAACTCGGATAGAAAAAAAAAAAATCTATCTCCAACTCTAGACATTGAGTGTCTTTAAATGAATGCCGGACCAAAAACGTTGAATGAAAAACACTACCCAGATCTACACTTGACATCAGAACCTTGATTCGCTGGCCACAAGCCAGAAATAAAAGCAAGCAGGGATGATGCTGAATTTCCAAGCCTTTCAAACTGGCAGGGAAAACCAGAGAGTGTGGGTATCAGAAAGGTAATTCAGGTGGTCAATTTATTATTCATGAAGTGCATACAGTGCAAGGTTTATGTTAAAGGCTTTTGGAATCGTGTTCCCATCATCATGAAAAATAGCTCCGTCTCAATACCATAACCAGGGAGATTTATGACTGTTCTTTTCTCACACTGGAAAGGCTGCTTACTACAGATACTAAAGTAGCACACAAAGGTAGCCATGTATTCGTCAGATAATCTGCATGATTTAAAATCACACAGGTGGTGTGGTAGGGGTGAAAGGATGAGCACAGTTAGTTTGGAATATTTGCAAGTGATGGGAACTAGCGGGATTTTCTTTAGCTATGAAGACAAACTGGAATTGGGGCTCTTCTTTGATTTCTCTGTGTAAATTCAGGGCAAGTTATTCTCTGCTTACAGCAGTGCTTCTTAAAGTTGAGAATCCCATGAAGGGCTGTAGAGTGAAGAAGCCTGGCCCACTCTCAGATTTTCTGACCCAAGATGAGTCAATTTGTGGCCTAAGAATTTGCATTTCTAAACAGTATCCACATGATGCTGAAACTTGAGAACACATTTTCAGATACGTTTACAGATGTTCCCAGGGCGGTGTGTGTTCAGATGCAAAAGCTCCTTCTGTCTGGATGTTGCCCTGGTTTGGTGGTGCCCTCTTTTCTGATACACAGTTGGTAGATTTTGAATGCCTAGATAGCAAAGGTGCTGTCTTTGTTGTTGCCCAGTGATAGACATTCTCACTGCGTTAGAATTTCTTTTTCAGCAGGTCACTCTGCTTTGTTCTCCTTGGCTGGCTGCGATACCACTTCAGTGAAGTCCTGCATCTTTCCAGAAATATCTGTTGCTGGAAAGTGCTTTATAGACTCCCTGCATGACCATGAGCGCTTAGCAGCACAGAACCCTCCCACGTGGAGCTGCTCCTTGTCTGCGCTGCTGGTCAGTAGGAGGCCAGGATGGGGCTTTTATACACTTGGGCTTTGGAGACAGGAGATGTGAGAGCGACCAAAACCTGGACTTGAAATTTAGCTTTGAAGTCATTCTAACTATGCACTTTCTTCAGGTATTTAATGAGTGAATGGCATGGTTTCATTGAGCTCAGAGATATTAATTTCCAGAGATACTAGTTTCTAATTCAAGGAAAATAAAATTTATTCGTGTTAAAGATATTTTAATAAAAGGAAGAAACTTGAGCCTGAGTCAAAAACACTGAAGTGGAACAGGTGTCCTAGCAGGAGCAGTTTGCTGATGGAACAGAGACAAGGAAGAGCTGGACATTTCTCTGTAACTACAAGGTAGGCAAACAAGCCATGTGTAAAGGAAGTTAACTCTCGTCAATGACCAAGGGCGGTGCTCTTGACTTTGAAAACGGGAAGAGTGACCATAAAAGACTGGAAATAATCTCATGTAAAAACCAAACTGCTTCAAATAATCTGAGAAGTATTATATATATGCACATATATACACACACGTTAATCTACCATATATGTGCTCTGGCTAGGAACAAAATAGTAGAAGCTGTAGCTAAAATTGTTAAACACACAAGGAAAATAATAATCAAAAATCCAATGGAAATACAAATTCAAACGTACTAAAATATCTGTCAACATTCATGGTATCTTCAATAAAACAAATTATTTTGCAAAATCTTATTGTAAACATTATGCTGAAATTCCAGTGAACATTTTATGAAAAGTTTTATAAAATCAAAAAAAATGTGGCTAAATGCTTGAGTTATACTTAATTAAATATGAGTATTTATGAAAATATGCCAATTTGTAAGCTTTCCTAATATGTTTTTTCATAGTACTTATTTATTATTTTATTTCAGTAAATAATAAAACAAATATTTGTAGTTGAATTTACGATCTGTTATAGAACACATTATTTCCCTTGATCTTAAGTTTTAACCATTTGATATTTTTGGAACTTTTATTTTGTTTTCCAGTACCAGGAATCGAACTCACGACGTTGCGCTTGCCTGGCAGGCGCTGTGCCGCTGAGCTAAATCCCCAGCCCCTTTTGGAACTTTTAGATAGTTCTCTATGACAGAAGGCCATTTCATGCAAAGAAACATAGTTTCAATATGGTATTTTTGATATTTTTAATAATACCCATCTCTACTGTATTTAATTATATTGCCCCTTCACAAGAATCATATATTTTATAGGAGAGGTCCCATAAAATTTACATATGAATGTAATCTTTATTTTTTCTACTGTTTTGTTGATTTTGAGATCAGATACGTATTATTTTTCTGAAGTGTATCATGTTTGGTTGTTCATGTACTTAGTGTTAACATTTAAAATATCTTTGGAGCCCTTTTAGGGTGACAACCAAGCTGAGTGCAGCATTCCTGTCCGCTGCTGCCCTCTACACTTGTGTATCTCCCTCCGTACTAACATCTCACTCCTGGGTGTTACCGTTGTGTATAATTAGTGAACTTACACTGCCAAATCATTCTCCCCTAAATCCATAGTGCACATGAGCATTACTCTTGCCTTCTACATTCTGTTGATTTGGACAGATGTGTAATGACATTTTACTACCACTGTAGTTTCATATCCTTGACAACACTCATGAGCTTCTCACTGTAGACACAATTTTGTCTTTTTCAGAATGTTTTATGGCTGCAACAGTACAGTGTGTAGGATTTCAGATTATCTTCTTTCAATCAGTTGTATGTATTTAAGGTCCAACTATGCCTTTTATGGCTTACAGACACATTTCTTTTGAGGCTGGATAAAAATGCATCATCCAGAAATGCCACATTCTATTCATACATATTCATCTACTGCGGGATCTCTTCATTGCTTTCAATATTTATCAACTATAAATAAAGATGGTATAAGCATGACTGCGCAGAACTTTTGTGGCCATAAATTATCGAATCCATTAAGTAAACATCAAGCTGTGTGAGTGCTTGATTTTATGGTAGATATTTAGTTTCATAAGAGATTGTGAAGTTGTCCTGCGAAATGGGCATCTCATTTTGCATTCCTACCAGCAGCAAATGATTGTCCCTATTCCTCTCCATTTTGTGTATCTCACTAAGCTTCCATGAGCAATTCCCTAATAACAGTGATACTAAGCATCAGTTGTCTGTTAATCCCTTTTTGTATGAATCATAGTAAGTTTCCTATTTACTCAATATTTGAAAAAAGCAATTGTTGTATAATAATAAAATAACTACATTCAAAATTAAGACTCTGACTTCAATGGTGAAACTTCTGATATCTGTAGGGGCTAAAATTTAAATAGAGGCCTCCTTTCCATGGAATACTTCAACATTGTTTTGTCAGCAAATGCATCCCTGCAGCACTCCGATGTACTCTAATAACAAACCTTTCTTCCAAGATGGACATGCTCATTCACATGCAAAAGTCCCATGCTGATAGAACTGTCTTTCAAAGGAGATAACCTGTGCGCCACTAGCAGAGACTGCTTTTCTCACAACATGCCCAGTGACTTAGAATACAATTGCTGCAGCGGTTGTAAATTTTAAATAACTGAAGAAGGCTGTCAGAACACTTACTATTTAAATTACATGAGCAAAGACTTTAAGATAGGTCTGAACAAACTACAATTTAAAAAAATGTTGTTGCAGGTCAACTGATACTAAGTAAGGTGCAATTTCATTTTGGTGTTAAACTTTCTTGCAAGCAGGCCCATGTATTCGAACATCTTTTTAAGGAGAAAACATCAGTTATCTTTAATGGTTTTTGACCTTTAACAGTTTTAAGTATAGTGAATACAAATCTAGAATGAACTAGCTAGTGCCAAGGTCTTTGTACAGTTTAATTTTGTCTACCTGTTTAATCAAGTAGAATCCATATTGCTCTGCAAGAAACCTAAGATGTAGCATCCTAGCGAACTGAAGGATGCCAATCATAGTGAACTCTATTCTAACAGCTTGTGCCTGAATCACAGAACTTGGCATGGACATAGTTACAGGTGTTCAGAGTACAGAGTCCTTTCTATTTGTAAATGCCTACAAAACAGACAAACAGGGGCTGGGAATTTAGCTCAGCGGCCCAGCGCCTGCCTAGCAAAAGCGAGGTCGTTAATTCAATTCCCAGTACGGGGGTTAGGGGGGTGACAGACAGACACCTGATGTTTGAAAATAAAGTGAAATTTACTATTTTTAATATTTCCTCTATGGACTTGTAAAGCACTTCTGCTTTGCACATGTAAAAATCTTTCCTTTTTCTCACATTCTAGAAGCAATAATTTGCAAACTTCAGTTTGAGAAAAATTCATACAGTTTTCAGTATGAAACATGTTGGGTTTTCTGGGAGCATTATAATTGTCATGCATTGTGAGATATCTCAGTGGAAAATTGTGTATCATTTTGGGGGAAAGTTTGTTCAATAAAAATATTTTTAGCTGAACAGATTTTCATTTAAGACTATGATAGATGTTTCTTATTTTCTTCATCTTTTAAACCAGTTCCAAAATTGAACCAGCACTCAGGCATAGAATGGTACAGCTGTGAATATGAAATAATATGTAATTAAAGTATAATCAAAACATAAACAAGAGAAACCAACCCATGTATTTCTGAATGGCATAATTTTGGGTTTTGCATTTGGATGTCCAATCCAAATTTTCTTATATTCTTCTTCTGCAAGTAACATTGTGTGTTACAATAAGGAAGAAGAAATGTAAAACACATGTAGTATTATGCTTAAAAATAATTCAAAAATCTAATAATTAAGAAAAAAGAATGTTAAAAGTTTAACATAATCATTATCATAACATAAATCTCAAGATAGGCATATAAATAAATGTGAAGTTATGAAATAATTCAAAGACGTGGTGATTATCATAAAATATATTTAAGGAGAATTGTGATTAAAGAGATGATGTTGAAAAAAATTACAGAGAAGAAAATAAACTCTGCTGGCCATAAAAATGCAACTATCTTTATGGAAGATAAAATGATTATAAGAATAACAGTAGTCACCTACTATATGTGACTCATTTGATAAATACTTCATTGGTGTTAGTTAAATGCCTTGAACAGATATATCAGAGAAATACTAATTTTCTTACTAGTCATAATATTTAGAGCTTTAGTCATAGTGGTTTTATCTGGAAAGACCAGATATCTAGGAATTTGTAAAAAAAAATATACTGAAGAGTAGCTCTATTGAGGATAGATCTAGCCACAATACACTCTATATATTTTTGGCAGTTCCAAGTAAATTTTTCCATGAGATATGCCCATCTTTCTACCTTTAACACTTTCCTTGATGTATACAATAAGATGCATGAATCCAACACATTTTCTTGTAGGATATTTACTTTTGCTTTCAACTAAGTGCCTTTCTCACCAAATTCATATTATGTTGTTCTACAATTTGAAATAGACTATCTCTGAGTCTTTGACCAAAGACAGAAAGTTGTATAAAACTCTGAATTTATTTCACTTATCCTTGGTGGGTGATTTTCTATGTTATTTTTCTTTATTAACAACCTGAGACAATTCTCTAGGTAATTTTCACTGCTTTACCATAGGAAATCATTTTATTCTTCAGTGTAGCAGAGAGAAATAGAAATACTATGTGCACATTTCTAATTTTTCCTAGTTTTTAAACCACTAAGATTTTGTAGTTAGAGGACAAAATTTCTCTCCTTTATTTGCTCATTTGCCTTTTATTTTGAAAGAATTTTGTAATAAGATTCCTTCAATGCTTAGGAGCAGTCCATTGTATTGTATGTTGGTCTTATTTTGTGATGTTTTTGATAGGAGGGACCCACATGACATCCTAACTTCAGAAATAATAAAAAGTAAAAGCAAGTGTGCATTTAAGAATTACTAAAATAATCCCACATGTTTTAAGCTTGTTTCCAGTACCCCATCTGTTTCTGAAGACTTCTTCAAGAACAAACGCTCGGGCCTCAATGTCCATGTCTCTCTAAATTTTATGAGTGGACACCAAATCACCAATGCATTAGTATTAGGAAATAAGGCTTTGAGGTGTGATTACCTCAGGAGGGTAAAACCTGCAGAAACATATGGCTGCCCCCTAAGTCAGCCTAGGAGAGCTCCTCACCCTCCACCATATATGACCTCACTATGAACTAGGAAACAACTCCTCATCAGACTCCAAATCTACCAGCACCTCGAACTTGAACATTCAAAACTCCACAACTGTGAGAAATACCTAACTATTCTTGATAAACTACCCAATCCAAATCATTTTCTTATAGTATTAGCCTGAACCAACTGAGTTAAGAGAATCTTAAGGAATTTGGAAACCATTAACTCCAACATGTTTGCAGCAAAGTTCTCTCTATATAAATCACTCCTAAAACCTATTGCTTTCCATAATTTGGGACAAAAGGTTTCAGTTTGTGAGATGACATGTTGAAGAGGTTGAACCCATTTTCTAGTCATTTGGGGAAAAAATTAAAACTGAAACTCTCAAACAGCCATCTGAAATGGTTTCTGCACTGTTTTAGAAAGTTCTAAAATAGGAAATTCATTTTCACAGTGAGATGCAGCAATTTCTGGTTTTATTTTAGATGCCACTGCAGGTGTTTTTGCTCTTGGTTTGAATTTAATTGCACTTTGGAGAAATTAACACACGTTTATGCATGTTCTCAGCTTCCTGCCCATAATAGTATATTTTATTTAAACTTAAAAGAAATGCAATAAGCACATTTGCATAATGCATTATATTTGATGAACTAAAATGGTCCCAGAATCTACCTTGCTGAATGAAAATTCATTGAGGTCTCATTATTCCACCCTATAATTAAGTATGTTGATTTAAAGACTTTCATTCAGCTGTCACAAGAGTTACATTACTGTCTCTGGAGTCAACATTCTTGCTTTCATCTGATTCCAGCCTATTTTCTGAATCTAATTCACAGACTTTATTTTACATAAAACCTTTCTAATAAATTCATTTTCACCTGGTTTATCAGTTACTGAATATTATTATTTGAAACAAAAGTCTTGATTGGTAAAGATTTTACTAAAAAATATAATGTAAAAGGGAGGCTCATTTTTCCTTTAAAATGTTACATAGAAAGACTACAGATTTATATTGAATTTCTCATAATTCTTTTCTATTTTGAAGCTCAAAGTTCTTGTTAGATGTGAGCTGCTATATAAGCTATACTGAAAATATAATACCTTCATTTCTCACTCAAAAATAAAGCCAGGATTGGAACTGGGTATCTTATGCCTGAAGTTCCAGCTATGCAAGCGTTTAAAGGAGGAGTGCTTAAACCCAGGAGTTCAAGGCCAGCCTGAACAACATTGTGAGACTCAATTAAAGAAAAGAAAAGAAAAGAAAAGAAAAGAAAAGAAAAGAAAAGAAAAGAAAAAAAGAAAAGAAAAGGAAAAGGAAAAAGAAAGGAAAGGAAAAGGAAAGAAAAGAAGAGAAAATGAAAGGAAAGGAAAGAAAATCTATCAGAAATAAAAAAGTGCACTTATAAAGAAACATTTGTATATCTCTGTCAGATTTGCATTGGGTTTCATCCTGTAGTCCGTAGGAAATGTTAAATGACATTGTTAAGCAGCATGGACCATTCATGCTGGGTGCAGTCCTGTGAAGTTTTAAGGATATTCGTGTTTGTGCTCCCCAACAGCTGAAAACCACCTGTTTGGGAGGTAGTAGCTATCCAGGTGGGGTGCAGGCTCCACCGTCCAGACAGAAGCCAGAAGGGGTGTGTGTGCTGCCTACAGCCTGGAAACCTGTGGTATTGGCATTAAATGTAAGCTTGGTTACTTTATCTTCTTTGCTGATCTGAATTAATAAGGAAGTGAGAAAATTATCCAAATATGTAACACACAGAAGATGCAAAGTGTATAAGCACGGTGTCAAGAGAACAGGAGGGCTGGATAGAAGCACAGAATGGAAAACCCAGGACCTTCTAACAGCAAGCAAGGTTTTCTCACTGTGGGGAGGTGAATTCACAAACTCATCGTCTTTTTCTTATTCTTTCTCTATGCAGAAGCTATTACAAGGCTATGACTTCATGATAGCTATCGGTACAATTCCTCAGTAATTCTAGAAAAATAGGTTTAAGCCTAAGTCTTTCCAGTGTTTGCTTGTGTTATTTTAGCAAATGTGGGCCATGGCACTCAATGAGTGGATACGAGCCTTAGATGTCCCTTGATATTGTGGGTCAGGTTAACGATACCGACACCACAGGGAACTTGCAGAGAAATAGTTCCCACAAGAGACATCAGAGTGTGATTCTGAGAAAAAGTTTCAGTAGAGCATGACAAGAGATGTGATAGGCATCTAAACATTTGACAGCTCTTTTAAACTCCTTTTCTTTATATTCTTCTATTGAAATGCAGTCCATTTGGGCATTCAGAACATGATTAAGTGTACAGGTTTTTAATTTAGACCTCATAAAGCTTCCTGGGTGCTGATGGGGTGACACTCATTATTTAGAGTGTTGAGAAAAATAAACAGAAGACTGTTTATAAAACTTAAAGCATGTTATCTACTGTTACTTGGTTACTTTTCTCTCATTGCTGAGACAAAATACCCAAAGCCCAAAATGAAGGAAGGAAAGGTTTATTTAGCTTACA
>NW_004955476.1:4746625-4777960 GCF_000276665.1 Chinchilla lanigera
TTGACACAATGTATCAACCATAACATCTACCAAATAAGTAAATCAACCTCAGCTGTTTCAGATGCAGAGAAGTCTGATGATCAGGAGTGGAAGGCTGAATCTGTGAACTGCCTGAGCATCAGACCCCTCATGTCCTTGCCCGCTGTGTTTCTGAAGATCACCCTCCCTACAGGCAACCTCAGGGTGGTCTTGGTGGAGCCTCCTGTGCTCCAAAATTGGCTCAGCTGTGGCCCCTGATCAAGAATTATCCTGGAATTCCCCATATAACTTAAAGAAGTAAAATAGTCTCATTATTACTCTCTGGCAATGACACTGTTTCACCCAGAGGGAGAATAGACTGGACAGCACAGTACACAAGTTCTCCTCCAGCTCTACAGCTGTAATTCCTAAAATTTAATTATGCATTAGTAAATGAGCAAATATATTAGGAAAATTAATGAGGAATTCATTAGCAATTAAAGTAAATAAAAGGAGTATCTCTTACAAATTCTGTTGAAAATGTCATGCGATAATTATCCAATAATATCCAGTCATCAAAATGATTTTCCTGCCATTCAGAAACCTTAATTACTCAATGAAGAGAGACACATAAAAACTTGAGGCAAAGCATAGCAGAGGCTTTTTAAAAATCTAGAATTTGATGTTCAGATTGTCCAGCTGTGGTTCAGGACAGAGACAGAATATAGTGAAAATAGTACATATATGCACATACATACACATATACACATACATATATATACACATATACATATACATACACATATATGTACATAAACATATACAGTTACACCTACATGTATATGCACATACATGAATGTAAGGAAAAGAGAGGATATACCCAAGTAAAGTCTTTTTACTTTGACTATTGAGGTAAACAAATGGACTCACACTTTGTAAGTAGGTAATTTGCTTGGTGACTAACTAGCTGGTGCTATTAACCCAATCAATCTTGTGACTTGATTTATGAATGAAGAGTTTGTGATTGGGAAAAATGGAGTTAAAGCAAGAGGGAGAATCACAGCAGAATGATAGGATGATTTCATTTACGAATTTCTAATAACCTATGATAGTTACCTTCTAGCTTCAGAGAATGTATTAATTGTTTCAGGTAGTCATATAATCTCGTACTTATTTGTATTCAAAAATATAGTATTTTTCAATGATACTTTTATATTTACTAACGTAAATATAAACATTTTGTGTGAAACTAAATATATATGAAGTTTAATCATAAAATGCAGTGAGAGTTGAAAAACAAAAACTTACTATGGCCAGGGATATAGCTCAGAGGCACAAGTGCCTGACTGGCAAATGCAAGGTCCTGAGTTTGATTCCTGGTACCAAAAAATTTTAAAAAGTAATAAAACATACTTATTTACAGTAACATTGCATTAATCCTTCTCAAAATATTGTATACATTATACTTCAAATACATTTATCCCATGGTTCTAACTACCTCCTGAGGCAGTTCTGGAAGTCCTCGTTCATGTCTTTTATATTTAGTTTTATGTTCGTTGACAATACCTGTGTGCCATATTTAATTAACGCAGTCATTCTGAGGCATTGGCACAAGCATATCCTATCTTAATGATTTGAACTTCTCCTGGCCCTCTTCCTCTTTCTCTGATTCCCTTCGCATCCCCACAAAGTCTAGCCTTCTCTTCCTATTATCCTTTTATTCACTCTTTCAATTATCTATACTTTGAGTTTCTCATTTTAGAGAAATGGAGCATTTAAAGTTATGTGTCTGATTTATTTAACTTAGTATTATGATCTTAAGGTGCTTGCATTTTCTTATAAATGACTCAAATTTATCTTTCTTTATGGCAGATACTTTCTTTATCTGTTCCTCCTTTGATAGGTACATAGGAATCTCCCAAGATTTAACTGTTGTGAATTGTGCTGCTGTCAACCTGTACTGCATGTATCATTGCAATAAGAGTCTTTAACTTTGGTAGGAAGACAGCCGGTTTGGACAAATGGGATTTGTAGACCTGGCTTTTTAAAGAAAGGAACTCTCCCTGTCTGTTTTGTGGCTACTCCATTGCCCTGATATTGTATGCATTATACTTCAAATATAAATACTCCATTGCCCTGATTTGCTTCAAAATATTTAACTTTCATGGTCAGTTTCATGTGTGAGAAAGTCAGAAGTCTCAAGGTTCCACATCCAATGAGTAAGATGGATCTGGGCACACTGCAGTGCTTTTGTTTGACAGAAATAGTTACTGTTACAAATCCACTCAGGTCACTGAGGCAGCAGGGACAAGACACAAACAAAGTAGGACGTCAAAAGAATCAAGAACCATTGGCCATCTGTATTCAAAAATCTGTATTTTTTTAAATTTTATTTTAAAGAGAAAAAAACAAAAACAAAATAACAAAAAAGACAGAAACAAAACACCACAAAAGAAAATGATACAGAATTTCAAAATAAGATGATAGGAAATTAACAATGGTTGTTATATTACATATTGTTATGATTTATGAAGTTGCTTAGATTACCAGATGTAGGAATGCAAGATTGATCAAACCATTAAACATCAACTGTTCCTTTTGATAAATCATTAGCAATTATTAGTACAATTTTCTTAGGGAAATATATATATATTTCCCTTGCTTTTCTGCTTTCCCCCATCCCATTTGTTCTTTCCTTTTAAAAAAAAGATAAATATAACATTGAAACTGAGTTTCAAAAAAAGTTATTAGGACAGTTACAATAGTTAATACATTGTGCATTATCATCTTCCTAGTAGTTCTTCAGAGTAGAAGATATATGTATGCTATCTTATCTATACCACGTTCGGGCAAAACATTTTTTTTAATGAACTAAGAGAAATTAGTTGTATAACAATCTTAATTATCTTGTATATGCATATATTTTTTTCTTTCTTCATTACCCATTCCCTATCACAGTTTGTCTTTTCTTTTGAACAGTTTCTTCCCAATTGGCAATACCTATTTTAAATTTTCAATCTTATTTGTTCGTTTTTTTACACTACTGAGACAATACTACGTTACAGATATGGGTTCGATTTATTTCACTTGTGAGTATGGTCTCTAGTTGCATCCATTTACCTATAGAAAACCTTGACTTCATCTTTCTTTATAGCTGAGTAATACTCCATTCTATAAAAATGCTGCATCTTTTTTATCTATTCCCCAGGAGATGCGCATTTGGATTGTTTCCAAGATTTACCTATGATGAATTGTGCTGCTATAAACATGGGTGCACGTATATCAGTGTGGTATGATGTTTTTAATTCTTTTGGAAAAATGCTCAGGAGGGGAATAGTTGGGTTGAATAGGACCTAATCCTAGTTTTTTGAAGAATCTCCACACTGATTTCCACAGTGGTTGTACCAGTCTACACTCCCATCAACAGTGGAAAATAGTTCCTTTTTCAAAAGTAAGGAGTATTTTGAAGGGGATTAATGGTCATCTGTCTTTTCTGGTAATAAATTTTATAAATATAAACATACATTTTTATACACACATGTGTATATTATATACACACATGTGTATATTTTATACACACATGTGTTTATTTTTGTATGATATACTATCAGAAATTTTTACAATCAAATATAGAAAAAATAGTAAAATATATAAGACCTCTTACAAGAAGGGAGGAATATCCAATAATATCTTCATTATCATCTAACATGAAAATTAAAATTCCTAATGGCAGTCTTTACCATTGAGACAAAAGCTTAAAAATATTCTGTACAATCCATTTATGTTTAATAAATTGGAGACAGATATAACTACTCTTCAACATTTCTTGGTTTTTCTTTTTGGTTTTTCTCCGGTACCGGGAACCGAACTCACGACCTTGCGCTTGCCAGGCAGGCGCTTTTGCCGCTGAGCTAAATCCCCAGCCCCTACTCTTCAACATTTCTAACATCCAAAATATGCTCATACATCAACCCAATAATATTTTACTCCAGGGCTAAGAATTTAAGTGATTCTGGACTCAGCAGTCTACTGGCCACATTTTGACAATCAGTGAATGTTTATATTTAGGATTTTTGTGTGGAAGAGAGTTATTCTGAGCTCATAACCTTTTTCATGCATGACTAAACTCCTTCATCTGCTAACCTACACCTCTGGTACATAAATGTAAGAATCACAGTTTTAGATAATGCAGAAATACTCAATGTTGCAATTTTCCTTGACATTAAATAATAATTTGCAAACCCTGCACAGTATAACCTCTGCAAACCCACGAGGCCTCGAAGCCCCAAGATATTAGGGAGATGTACATCACTCTTATAATTTTCTTTTTTGCTGCTAAGGAGCATCATACAGCTCAGGGTAGCAGATTTGGTACTACATACTCTAAAGATTTGTATTTAAAACGTTCAGGTACTATCAAATGAAGAGACATAGTAAAATAATGTTACACAGAGGTCCTGGATTGCCAGTTAATTATTAGCAATATCATTTTCTTTTTTCTTTTTTTATTTTTTTTTCTTTTTTGAGACAGGGTCTAAAGATGTAGTTCAGGCTGATCTTGACCTTACTTTGTAGGCCAGGTGGGCCTCGAACTCACAGCAATTCTTCTGCCTCAGCTTCCCAAGTCAGTGCACCACCATGCCCAGCTATCGTTAGCTTTTTACCACTCTCCCATCACTTGCTCGTAAATGTAACTCATTTATATTCACTCAAAACAGTTACATATGTCATAATGTTTCTGTGTCTTGGGTACTCTTCTCTCATTGCTAGACAAAATCCTGATGCCCAGAATTAATGAAGGAAAGATTTATTTAACTCACAGTTTGTGGAGGTTTCAGTCCATACTCAGCTGGCTCCAAGGCAGAGTGGAACATGGCAGAGGGCAACAGTTCGTGGTGATGGAGAACAGCAAAAGCAGCAAGAGCAAAAAGGAGTAAAGGTGGCAAGCAGCCTCTTTCCCTCCCTTACACTGTATGCAAAGTACCCACCTCAGGGCAGGTGTAGCACTCACACTTATAATCCCAGCATTGGACCACAAAGAAGCCCACCCCATGGCTGCATGAGGACTTGAGGGGACAGGCAGACACAAACCATAACATTCTGGTACTGGAAACGAAGAACTGGACACAGATTCAACTTTTACTTTAAGGTAAAAGAAGGAAGCTAATACAACATACAGCAAAAGTGATAAAACACAGCAAAAACAAAAGTAATAAAACAGAATACTCACCAATTATGTGGAGCATTTATATGCAAATATACATGGATACACACTATTCATAGTTCACATTTACGTACTTTATTTTAATTTTGGTATTATTTTCATTTGAATATTTTGTAGTAAGCATTCTGTTCAAATATTAAATTCTGTTACAATAAAAACTGATTTTTTGCATCATGATATAATCACATCATGTACTCACATTACAGATTTTGTCTGCTCATGTTACCTTTCAGATTTCAACATATATGCTTCAGTTTTCATTTGAATTTGCAATAGAGAATTTTATCGTCTTCATTTTAGTTAATATTACCATAAAATAGTTAAATGCCTTTGTTTTAACATCTGAAATTCTAGCTAATATTAGAATAAAATGTTCAAAGATTCATGTGTAGTTTTCCCATTCCTATCCAGTTGCATTCAAACATGCGTGCACACACACGTCATTGATACTCTGCTTTTCAAAATTTCAGTGGGTTATCTACATTTCCTTGGAAACTGTTTTTCTCTAAAAACTATTTAATGTAAGCATCTATCTCAAATTAGTTATGAATTTATTTCATTCTTTTTCTGAGTGCTCTGTAATTTGCCTTGCCCTTTGTTTCAATTATTTGATTTTGTTTTTCTGAATTCCAGCCCAAGTCAGACTATGAGGCCTTTGAAAGCACATACGCTCCCTTTCATATTTACATTCCCGCGATTTTAGGCTCAGTCTGACACATAGCAAAAAACGAATAACTAAAAGTAAATAGAACATGCGTTAGGGAATGTATCCTTTAACAACCACAAAATTTAGTGTTTATCCATTTCATTTGATAGAGGGAGTTGGGAAAAAGGAGCTTTTTGTCAGAATAAGTGGACTGGAAAAAATGTTCAGAAACAACCACAGAAACAAATTGAAACAATCATTAGTACGGGGTGGGACAGGGGAAAGGAAAACACACACAGTGTATTAGGTAAATCCGGTTTTTGGCATTAGGAAGAGGTAACCAATGAGTTTGTTGTGATGTGGAAAAATAAACAGAAGAAAACTGTGGAGAGATTTGCACTGCTCTGATCCATGCTGGTTTCAAACTTATTTTTCAGACAATGCTCATATTGCTGGGGCATAATCTTATAAGCACATAAAGAGACCTTCAAAGCACATGAATTCATAACTAAAAGAATTGAAAGAAGGAACAGACAAATCCTCCTCCACTTTGGGAAATTTTAATATGGCCCTCCACTAATCAATGAAGAAAGACATCAGCAAAGATGTAAAAGAAAGATTTAAAAACTATAGCTGTCAGTGCTCAAACTGGAATTTCTTTTCATCATTAATGTCTGTGATAATCAAGAAATACGCAATATAAAATTCCATGATCTAAAAATTGAAATTATGGGGCTGGGGATTTAGCTCAGCAGCAAGAAGCGCCTGCCTGGCAAGCGCAAGGTCGTGAGTTGGGTTCCCGGTACCGGAGAAAAACCAAAAAAAAAAAAAAAAAAATTGAAATTATGAAAGATCAAAATTCTCAAAATCTGTAATCCAACGTAAATTACAATTTCAAAATTTAAAATCCCAAATATTGAATTTCGTATCTGAAATTCAAAAGCCTCAATTCCTATTGTTGTGGTGGTGGTGTAGGAGAGTGATAGCATAAAAGAGATAGCTAGCTTCTGGCAAAGGATTCTTACAGTTTGGTCCTGCTCAAGATGTTTGCATTGCATTAGGCAAATCAAACATCCAGAATCTTGGTGAAGCTTTACTGTGGATTTGCCCGTGGGTGTGTTTCTGCAGAGTTATTTTATGAGTCCCTGTCATCCAGCTGGGAAAGGTTCACCCAGCATGTAACAAAGTGTCATCTAATTGGTGGCGGCCCACTACAAAAAAGTATAGATTTTGTGAAAGCTTATAGAGATGTCTAGTTAACTTTATCTGTGATAACTTTGTGTGTAAACATGATACATGTATGGAAAAATGTGGAAGCGTCTTCAGTAAGGGAAGACATCTGCTTTTTCTGCATCTGCATGTGTGACATAAAAAATTGACCATGATCTCAGCTCTTTGGGTGACTGCACCCCTTGAAGGTTTTGATCAAGCTTCTTTCACATGAGCGTAACTAGAAAGCTGGGTGCACTCAATTTCATACTGCTGTGATATCTATTTATATATCTCCGTGTCTGACCTGTTTCTTTGTGAATACTATTCCTCTTTCAGTTGTTGTTTTAGAATACCTGATTGTTTGCAAAAATGCATGTAAATTTCCTGCTATCCTGTGTAAATTGGCCTAGGAATTATTCTGTAATTTTTAAAATATCTTCCTCAAATAAATGTTTATAAAAGTATAAATGTCCTTAAAATAATTTTAAATTTATTCCAGAATTATATTTTGGGATTTTTTTATCTTTTGAGATTTTAGACTTTAGGAATTTTGGTCTTTCAGGATTTCAACTTTTAGTAATAAAGTGTTTCTATTTTCATGTTTTAGATTTTAAACCCAAACTCTTTCATTATATATCTACGATATAGTATAATTTTCCTTAAATCATTTTCAACACCTTTGCAAAAGATTTCTGTCCTTTGGTTCTCTCTTTTTTAACCTCTGTTTTAGGAGTCTTATTTTCCTGCTTCCTCCTACTTCTAATAGACCTGCATGAACACTGACTTGTGATTAGAACACTTCAGGCACCCAGATTTTATTAACTTCTAAGAGCGTTTTAAGTTTTATTTTGGTAGACAGAGCTTATTCAACTTTGTTCGCCTGAATCTTATTTAAACCTTGCAGGGATCCTGAGATGAGCCTGAACAATAGAGCTATTCTAGTGCTAATTGTAAGATAACACTTCCTGAGTTTTTATTAAACCTCTTAGTTATTTAAGTCCTTTTATTCTGAGTGGCCGGCAATTAAATGTCCTTGGGAGCTCTAGTAACATTTCTCCTGAAGTTCTTTTTTGGCGTTGCTTGTCAGGACTGCGGCATACATCTGTATGCTGATGCAGATTTCCATGCTGACAAGATGCGGATTTCCATCCTGACAAAGATGTAAGGGGACCCCAGAGAATCATCAGAAATTCTCTTTTATCCACCACTCCCAAACTTCCGGTACTGTGTTACCCAGATTCCACCTGATCAGCTTTTTCTAATGTTGAACCATTTTTCTCAACTAATCAATATTTTCGTGTTATTTTGATGTCCTTCCTGTAGTTCATAAATCACCTCTAGGGAGACAGCCAGGACCGCAGAGGTCACATGTTTATTTCCCTTCTTTCTAGACCACAGCCTGGCAATTGCTGTCATATCTGAAACATTTATGTAATTTTTTTGTCTACTTCTCTAGCTGTTTATGGAAAGAGGCTTGGGCCAGTGCCTAAGCTCCACAGTGACCCAGAGAGCTATTTGTTCAAATTGATTTCTGTCAAAGGCTCTTAGATATTTCAGCTCACAAAGAGGAGTCCCTTCAACAGTCTGTGCTCAAACGCTTGGATACTTGTAGTAAAAAAAGAAAAAGAACTGTGATCTCTGCTGCAGTTTACACCAAAAACAAAGCAAGACAAGTAAACAAACAAAAGATGACCACTGCTGATTATATATAAAAGCACAATGAAAAATGATTAAGTGTGCAATGAAATAGTAAAAGAAATACTTCAGGGCTTTGAGATAGGCACAGACTTCTTAGATAAGGCACAGGAAACAAAATTCCTTGGCCAACAAATAGACAAGTTGCTCTGAGAACTCTTTCGTGACTGTTCTGACGAAGCCCCAGCTGCAGCCTGCTCGGTAACGCTGCAGCGAGAATCACGCTAAGTCCTTTCAGGGGAGCCCCTCACCCTTGATGTCTGAGTTGGAACGGCTTCCCTGTACCCCACCTTGGATATTTTGCCTTCAACGAGAATCTTGTGTTCATTTAGGAAGAATACTCCTGCTCTTGGCGTCTGTGGAGAGTAACTTTCCATCTATGCCCACCCAGGTCTGCGTGCTGCTGTAAATTCTTGGCAGTCTTCGCTGTATTTGGACTTGAGACCTATCTCTCTGCTTTACCATGCGTCATGCAAAAGTTTCAAATACAGATTTTTCTTTCTAACTATTTTTACAAGAGTAAGAATACTTCTCTCTTTAACATTATAAAAAATGAAATGGTGAAAAAAGTCCTTACGGATATGTGAGTGGGATTTACTTTGGCTTTACTTAGACACATGAAACTTTAGTGAATACTTAGTTTATTTATGAATCTGGAGTAAAGTGATAAATTTATCGATTCAAAGTAATTCCTTGTCAAAGAAGTGTCAGAAATCTGCTTATACCATGCACAGTATTCCTGTAAAGGCTTAAAGGAGTCTGCAGAATGTAAATACTTTTACCTTTGCTCAACCCACACTGCCACAGCATTAAACCTTAATCTTTCCGGGAGAGCAGGGTGAGACGCTGGTATGAGATGTTCCTTGCTGCTTATCACTCTATTAATTTGGAGACACAGCTTGATCCATGAAAAATTATGCCAAGCAATCAAGTAATGATCTGTTTTGGAAAGTGAATTAGATAAGCAAAGTAAAGGGTCAATAGATTAAATACTGTGTTAAAAACTGCTGCTGCATAGTTCATTCCACTTAAATTTAATGCTTTCTTCTCAAAAAAATATCAAATAGTATCATTTTGAAAAGGCTGTATTCATGATATATTTTACCATAGCAGAGTTTTCCTATAGCAGCTTTAATAAACAAAGAAAAGAAGAAAGAAAGAAAGAAAGAAAGAAAGAAAGAAAGAAAGAAAGAAAGAAAGAAAGAAAAAGAAAGAAAGAGAAAAAAGAAGAGAGGAAGGAAAGAAAAGAATAAAAGACATGGCAAGGAAAAGAAAGGGAAAGGAAGGGAGAGGAGAGGAGGGGAAGGAAGGAAAGGGGAAAAGGGCAAGAATAAAACTGTAAAATAATTTAAAGGGGGATGCACTTTTTAAGTAATGCAGACTACATAGGCCAATATTTAGACATGTTATTATTTTTGGTTTATGAGAATTTCTTCTTTCTAATAGAGTTACCCAGGTGTGGGTGAGTGATTGTAGGTGTTTTGTGTTGGTATAAATTCTCTTATCACATGTACTTTGCAGATCTCCATTGGAAGGAGCTTTCCACTCTACTATTTGAAGAACACTTCGGAGTTGCAATCTATCATTGTATATATAGCTCCTTGTCATGATGTCCGTAACATTAAATATGAGAACGATGCATGGTAGATCATCCCTTGTTGCATGCTGAGTGCAAATATCTTCAAAGAGTCATCACTTGAATGAATAAAAACAACTTTCTCCTGATTTATTTAAAACATTTCACAGTACTGAAATTCTAATTGAGCTTTGAGAATTTAACACAGCTACAGAGGAAAAAGCAAAGAAAATATCCTTTCAGTCTGGGACAGCTATATGGCCAGACAGCACGATAGCAAACGAAGTACAAAATGGTGCTCGGAATTGTGTGGGGGTTGGGGTAAAGAATCTTAAATTTGAGAAATGTATTTATTTGTCCATTCTGTCTCCATTCAAGTTCGATTTGCTCACACTACTTACCACATGAGGCCCCGACATGATTTTGCCTGAGAAGCACGGTGCCAGTGTGTGGTTTATTCCAGGAGAGAAACAATGTGTCTACATTTTGTATATTTTACAGAGATCCCTATCCTCCTTCACCTTATCAACCTAAATTTCATTTTCTACAATCATTGAGGCTAGAGACGGAGCATTCTGTGTGCAATGATGCAGATAAAATATTTCCGAGTGGTTGGGATGGGAATGTGCGTGGCTCGGGGCTGGAGACTGTGCGTGGCTCGGGGCTGGAGACTTTGCCGGGCATGCTCTGAGTTCTGGGTTCCACTCCTAATATTGGAACAAGAGTCTGGGGGTGGTTAGTCTCAGATGGTTGTGAAGTGTTTGGGGAACAAATATTTATCTGTGAACCTACATCAAGTTTGGGAGGTTAAAAGGGTTAACAGATATGTGTGTTCTTACTCTGAGCAGAAAGAGCACAATCTTAAGGCTTTAAATAAAAAAAAATATATATCCTCTGAAGAAACTATTAGAGCACAATGTCTAGGTGTAGGGAACACTGGGGGGCTCTAAAACTAGAGCCTGGAACAGCATACATTTTTCCCATGGATTTGCTGCTACATTAGAAGACGGCACAAGAAGACCATATACAGAAAAGACATCTACGATTCAGAGGACTCCTTTCAGAAACTAGTAGCACTGCTGATTTGAATCCAAATTATTTCATTAAACCACTTATGCAAATATGATAAACAAAAGTGAAGTGTGAGACTAAGTGGTATCTTTTTAAATGGCTGTGTTAATGCTAATACATGAAAATTTTTAGGAATAAAAGGAAAATCACTTTACATTACAGGCTTTAATTCATCGTTTCTACAAATTCATTGCACTTGGCATCAAGGAAACCTAAGCTGTGAATCAACTTTAAAATAACATCGCTGAGTTATTTTCACTGAATTCTTCATATTTTATCACTTCCCAGCATAAAGCTATGTTTCTTTTCTCAGAACAAAAGCTTGAAAAACAAACTCTTATCAGGAAGCAAGCTCTGCGGGATCCACGCAGAAGAGGTGAGTACATTTTCTCTGCTGGTTTGGGCTGGATGAAGGCAGTATCCATACCACATTGGATTTTGATGTTTTAATCCAAACATCTGGTACTATTTTCTAAAACAAATATACAATTTAGAGAAAAAAAAAATTAATCCAAACATCTGGTACTATTTTCTAAAACAAATATACAATTTAGAGAAAAAAAAAACACATATCACATGTTTGAATGTACATGAATGCTTTACACTGTACATCTGAAAGAAAAAAAAGTCAGTTAAATATCATTTTCATGAAATGCGACTCTGGACTACATTCTAACCTTCACTATACAGTGATGCTTTGGTTCACCAATGCTTCTGTTTGGTTCCTGAACAGAAGTACTTGGCAAAATTTTCCCATTCTCAAATTTTCCATTGGTGATATTGATATTATAGAGGAATTTGATTCACTTCACAGCCAAAATCAATGAACTAATTAAGTTTCTGACCTGAGGTACCCCATGTTATCAGAACTTCCTTAGTACATATCCCGTCCCATTTCACTCTGTGTTGCACTTGCACCCTCTGTGTGAGGTGTGTGTTTTATCATGATGACTGAATGTCAGAACGGGAATTTGGGGATTGATCTTCTACTGTAGGAAACAAATAGAGACACTGGTTTTAATTACTATGGATGAAAATTGTCTCATGCATTTTTGACAGAGGAAAAAGAAGTCATTCTATTTAATATAGATGCAACTAAAAATCACTTTCCTATATTCTTCATCCTGGAATCTATCTATGGTGTGATGTTCATTCATGGCATGTAGGTCCTACTAAGCAATGCTTACTATAGACAAGAAATGGTAGTGAAATCATCAAAAGTGGGTTTTTGATTCCTCGAAGAGAGGAGCCAAGAGCCCCTTTGTTAGCTGGGTTCTCCAAGTAGCAAACACAGAGATGGATAAAATGTATGTGAAATATATTACAATAAAAGCTTGTGATAGCGGAGGGCAGGCATAGAGGCTCTCACTTCGTGGAGGGAAGTGGAGAAAGGAGGGTGGGATAGAACAAAGAGCGTGACTTGCACGGGGTTCACATTTCCCCCTTTCCATACTCCTGAGCAAGTGCAGCTGAGAGCGCCCAGACAGATCTGCTCCCTGCATACCCCACGGCCCCTGTCTCCTGCCACCCTCATCTTTCTGCAGGAATTGAGGAGAAGGGGACCTGTGAGCATAGCTGTTGCTCTTCAGTGCTCCAAGGAGGAAGCAGAACTAGGACAGAAATTCAGCCAAGGAGAAGGAGGCTGAATATTATAACAGTGGGCATATATCCAGCCCAGATGTGAATTTCCTTTATTAAATCAAGTGAAAGCACTCTTTCATAAGCAAAATAGTCATTATCACTACCACTGCAATTTAAATCTAACATGCAATGTAATCCTTTTGATAATACCTTGCATAATATCACATGGAAAATAAATAGAACTTTTCAATACATAGTAACTAAATGTTGATGCTCCATAAGATAAAAAGTCAAACCTACTGGTCTGTAGATTTGATTTGGCATGATTTCTGTTCATTTCACTTTTGAATTTGGATAGAAATAGATTTGACATTGTTTATACTTGCTAAGGTCCTAGAACTAGAACAATGTAGTCTGTGCAGGTTCTGCATATGAATTACAGTGGAGGCGGCAAGTAGAAATATGCTTTATACAACACTATCAAGACAGAAACTGTATTCTGAGATAGAAATGTTCTCAGGAGTGACTCAGGCATAAAAAAGAGGAATAAAGCATATGTAATGTTTAGGAAAATACAGGGCCTATCTTTACTATTTAGGCTCTTAATTCAAGATTGATTAATACTTTTTTCTTTACCCCAATGCCTCAGAAAATACAGTATTTGAAAATTATTATGCATGCATTGTTCTATAATGTATGGTAGCACTGTCTACTGCTTTAAATGTCATGGGTCCATCACAATATATTCATTTGCCTTACTGTATTAATAATTCATGCAGTGAATGTAGAGCTTACCATACTGGGTTACAGGGATATATTTAGTCTGTTACAAGACAATTTCAATGTAATGTGATGGCAAATGGAATCATTTGATTCATCTCATCACCAAAAACTAAGCAATAGTGTCTTCTTCTAGTTGACATGCTGAAAAGAACCTTACCTTCTACATAAGTTACCATAAACATTTAGTACTCATACATGAGTAATTATGTTTTGATTTGTCATGTCAGCACATTAACAAGGGCGGCTACTACAGACACTGTTCTCCATCATCATCACTACTAGTTCACAGAAGAAGTGATATTTGAAGAAATAATGGTAGAAAATAATCTCAGCATGGGACCAATGGGCCTAGCTGCGATGATCTGTCATGCTTGCCTACGTCTTCATGGTCCTTATCTCTTACCTTCATCATCACCACCCTGATTTCCCCCTTTCAAGGTCCTGGAACTTTGTTGCGCAACCTTCATGGCTTACTTGCACCAACATTTAGAATTCTACTTCAAATTATTATGCAGTAAAAAATTACTGAAATTACAAATATAGTCATATCTCAGTCATTTGAAATTTATCCATTTGATAATGTTAACCTTTCAATATGTGGCTCAAAAGCTAATAGTCAACATGGCAATTGCTTTTCAAATTAATGAACATTACAACCGGTGGCCTCAGTCAGAAAGTACGGATTTTTTCTGCAATCCCCAGAATAGATGTTGCTGGTTAACTCACTGAAAATTAGAAGAGTGCTTGAATATGCTCTATGGAGGACACAGAGACTGTAAGCACGACTTCAGAAAGCTATTTTTACACTATTCTAATAAACTGAAGAGACCTCCCACCTATCAAACCATGGCCACTGAATACATGAAAGCAATTCAAAATCAAACATCTTGGTGTTATTGTAGTTCCTAAACAATTCACTTTGGGATTATAAATTAAGATTATAATTGATGTTTAATAAAGATTACAAAGAGAAAAAGTATATATTACATTCTGTGCATTCAGTGAAATATGCATATCTCAGATGATTAAAATTGGTTATTTCTCACACCAGAAAGAGAAACAATGCCGTGGAAGACTGTAAGTGGTGTTGAATGAATTATGCACAGTTTAAGTGGAAATAATCTCACAGTCCTCTTGATATCTGTTAGTAAGAGTTGAAAAAAATGTTGTTCTTTGTGAAAGATCACTGGCCTCACTATAAATGTGTCCTAGACACTAGGCATTTTCAAGAAGACTAAAATGCTGATCAATCTTTTATTGAAAAGTAAAAGATGGCAGAAATTCTCCCTTACGGAAGTAAGTAGCACAAAATGATAATGATATAGGAATCAGAACTGTCTTAGAAAGTTACCTGGAGACAGAGAGTATGTGCATCAGTCAGGGTTTTACCGGAGAAACAGGTATAACAAAGGATGTACAAATTGTAAGAAATTACAAGATTGGCTTACGAAGGTCAGCCAGAGAGTTGTACGGGGAAGTGTGCAGAGGATGTCTGCACACTGAAGACCGAAGGAATCAGTCCAGGGTATGGAGTTCACTGCAGAGTTCCGTGCAAGTCCATACCAGGAGGCCGATGAGCCTGCAATGGAAGGCTGAAGGATCCAAGGTGGAAGCCAAAGAGTCTGCACTAGAAACCAGGAGACAAAGTCCAAGCTGAAAGTGAAGACTGGAGCTCCTCCAAAAGGAATGGAAGTTCCTCTGTCCTTTTTCACTTCCCTTTTATATTATCTAGGTGATGATCCACCTTAGGGTGGCTCCTCTACACCCTAGAGTGTAGAATTGCTGAGCCAAGTTTAGTTATGCTTCTAAACTTCTCAAGTTGACATAATCAATCAAACACTACAGTAGTACCTGAAATATCATGATTGTGAGTCACTTGGGAAACTATGGAGAAGGAAGAGTTACAGTAAATGTTGAATCTAAAATAAAAAATAGAATTTTAAAGGGGTCAGGGCCCAAGTGAGTTCATATTCTTAAGACCCATTAGCAATCATAATTAGACAATGATAGCTTTTTTGTTTCCTTGATTATGAATAATTTCATATCACTCTTCTTATCAAGACAAAGAGAATGACTTTTTTTATATAAATGAGAATTCACTGTTTTGCAGGAAAGCACAAATTTGTGTTGCTTTTGTGTTTAGACTTTAATTGTAATAGAGTTGTTAACAAAATTTGAATCCCTTCCTTCTTCCCTTCCTCCCTCCCTTCCTTTTGTCCCTTCCTCTCTTTCCCTTTTCGCTTCATCTTTCCTTTTCTCCTTCTTATTTTTCATTTTATTTTCTTTGTGTCTGTCTTATTAGTTTTCTAGTTGAATATATTACAAAATATAGGTGATACCCAATAAAGACCCTTATTGAAAATCTGTTTCCAGTATTAGAACTTTGTACTGGTGGATGGCTCGTTACATTCCCATTCTTATTATAATCAGTGCAGCTCAAAACATTGGCTAATAATTTAAAATTACCACAGGGCTACTACATTTGACATGGTAGATAATATTCATAAAATTACAGGAAGCTGAATCACAGTATATTTGCAAATTCTCCCATGGAAGAATTGTGTACTTATATCTATTCTTAGAAAATTATAATATTTCAACATTCTGGGGATACTTTATTTAATAGACATATAATTTCCTGTGTTTATTAACTTCCATGGCTAGCTACTTTTTAAATTGAATTTCATGGAGATATAAAGTGTATACAATACACTTCATCTCATTAAATATATACTTTAGTGGATTTTAAACATGCGCAAATTCAAGATACAGGTTTTGACAACCTAACTAATTCCATTTCACTATTTTACCCTGGCCTTTACCTTTAATTCCCCAGACCCTATTTGTTACTAACATGGTTTCTACCCCTATTAACATGACCTTCTTAAAATATCACAACAATGGAATGTTACAAAATGCAGCTTCTAAAACTTAATTTTTCCAAATTTTATGATGAAATCCATTTGTGTTTTTACATGGTTCAGTACTTTATTTTTCTTTTCAAATTGTTCTACACCATTTGACTACTCCACTTCATGAGTGTACTACAGTTTCCTGACTCACCAGGTAATTGGATGATTGGGTTGTTTCAAGCTTATAGCTATTCTGAATACTGATGCTATCACTGTTTTTGTGTACAATGCAATTTATCTCAGTCGAACATCTTAGAAGTTGTAGAGCACTGCTTATATTTAGCTGCTTAAGAAACTGTCAAACTGATTTCTAAAATGATTGAACCAATTTATATTCCCATTTGTTTTTCTAATTCATGTGTCAACCAAAAATTGTGTGCTTTGTGGTACTTTGTGCTAGACACTAACAATTCAGTTGCTATTAATACAACAAATTGTTCTTGAAAATATGGAATGCTTCACAAATTTTTTGGTGTGTAGGGACTCCTCTCATCTCTATATTGTCCTGATTTTATTGTAGGTGATAAAGAAGTGAGTACCAGCTCACTTCAATTTAAATTTCAATTATTTAAATTTAAATCATTATAATTAAATTAAAGATATAACTACATTATTATTTATTTCTCTCTCTGTGTGTGTGTATCTGTGTGTGTGTGTCTCCTGGGTAAAGATCCATGACATATAATTCTATATGAGGAAATAACATAATACAGTGAACTAATGTCCTTAGAAAGTTCCACACCAATATTTGCTGATAGGTTGGAACACATACCTTTACCTGTGGCTTTAGAGAGCATAATTTAGTGTGATAGTCAACATACATCTGCTGGCAGAGACTTCCTTGTAAAGCACTTCTTCAACTGGAAATGACATTCTTTAAAGTGCCTTCATCTACCAAAAAATATACATTATAATATCTTTCAGAATAAATATCCATAATACATAAGAAGCTCCTCAGAAAATTGCACTGTCCTTTATAAGTGCATTCTTCTAATGTGAAAGCACCATTTACCTCAGAATTATAGTACTTTATAACTCCTGTTTTATTTGCTGTGGACATAAGGTAGATCAGACTAAGTCATCAATTTAATATTTATGTACTAATTTATTGACTGATATTTTAATTTGAAGATAAAAATTAAACATATACAGCGACAACTCAGGCAAACATATGCACAGATATATGTAACATCTAAAATTAAGCTCTTGGCCATACCTGGATGACAGCAAAGTTTTTTGTTGGGATTATAGTTGTTATAGTTTATGTCTAGATGGCCCCCCAAAGCCTCCTGCATTGTTAGGGTTTTTCCAAAAGTGGCTGAATCTTGAGTGCATGATTGAGTTGTATTAAGGATGGGTGATTGCTGGATAACTTCAGTGATTGGATTGACACAACCTTGATTGCAGTAGAACAGATACGATATAAGTGATAGAAAGAGACTTGTCTCCCTCCCTTAATTGTTGATTTTGCTGTTGTCTGTACCTGTGAACTGTTCCTTTCTGCCAGGTGCCATCTTGTCTTGGAAGCAACTGATTATGGGCTGAAAGGTCTACAAATTGTGAGCTAAATAAATCTTTCCCCCTTTTAACTTTATGTTTTGGGTATTTTGTCTCAGTAATGAGAGAAAAGTAACTACGACAGAATGTGGTACTAGGAGTGGGGTTGCTGCTGTGACTATTCCTAGCCATGTGGATCAGGAGATTTTAGGAAAGATTTTTAGGAAGTGTTAAGAAAGGTTTAAAGAGTCCAACCGAAAAATTATAGCAAGAATGCCTTAGGCTGTACTATATGGGATACTGTGGTCAGAGCTCAGAAGACCAGAAAGCCTATAAAGATCAGGCTCAGAACGTTTCTGCTGGGAAGAAGGACTGCACTGGTTGATGGACTCCAGATGATATGTGTTGTGCCTTGGTGGGAAGTTTGTCTGTATTTTGCATGTGTCCAGACAGTTTGCCTGAAACTTAGACAAGGACAGCAGATTAATTAATCTGAAAGAGAAATTTCAAGGCACTCTAATCGAAGCAGGGACGTGGCTACTATTGGGGTTTTTTAGCCAGATTTATATTGAGAATTAAGAGCAAAGAGCCCAGCAGAATGATTTAAAACATTGTGTGTTTGGCCAGCAAGGAAATTCTACTAAAGCTGTGAACTGCAAAGATAGAGCAGAGATCTTGATTGCTGAGAAGGACCTGGAGAACAGAAAAGATGGCCTGAAGACATCACAACAAGAAGAAAACTTCACCCTTTACAGCCTCAAAATTGCAAAAGTGAAAAAAGACTCTTCTTCGAGAAGGAAACTCTAGAGCTGCATCTTCTAGAATGGCAACAGCCTGGAGAATTTGTTCCTTGGAATTGGATTCTGAGTGCTCAGTGATCCAGACACTCAACACCTACAGCCAAAAGTAAAATAAGCCTGGCTACTGCTCCAGCTGGTGTGGATTTTAAGTGCATGCAGAATGAAACATTTATGGGGTCAGGAAGGCTTCTACCCAGATTTCAGAAGGCCTGGGAGGCCAATCAGTGTGCCCCTGAAAGGGCAGTGTGTGAAGCTGTGAGTGTGAAGCAAAAAGTGCGGTAGAGACTTCAGAAGTTTGGAGAAGCTAGGAATGTGGATTGTCTGAGGAAAACTGTGAGCAGAGAGAAGAGTGGGGCCAAAAGAGAAGCTATGGGAGCTACAACCACTGGAAGTGCCATAGGAGTGATGCCACCCAAACATTTTGCATCTCACAATTTGCCACAATTTGCCACAATTTGCCTCAGATGCTCTACGTGGAACTACAGGACTTAGTGTTTGTTCTGCTGGATTTTAGACTTCCTTTGGTCCCATTCCTTTGTATCTCTTTGTCTGTAACTTTCAGAATGGAAATGTCTGTTTTGTGCCATTGAATGTTGGAAGGGTTTTAACTTTCTTTGCGTTTTTACAGGGGCTCACAGATAGTGTTTACCTTAAATCTGAGAGGAATCTTTGACTTGGACTTTTTAGCTAGGAATTTGCATGGGTCTTTGTGGAGTCAGGGGTGAAATGTAATGGTTTGTATCTGGATGCCCCCCAAACTGTCATGTGGTCATAGAGGTGGGTGAATTTAGAGTATGTGATCGATTTATAGTGCAATGATTGGATTAAGGGTGCTGGGATTAACAGTGCGTGATCGCTGGGTCAGTCCCCTAACTGGATTTGCACCACCCTAATCCGGGTAGACTGGATACAATATAAGGGACAGAAAAAGGCCTGTCCTCACCCCTCACCCCACTTGCTTGTTGATTTTGCTGTCTTCCATCTCCAGCGAACTGTTGCACTTCTGAGATGTGCCACCCTCCCTTGGAGCCAAGGCCTGAAAGGTCTCCAAATTGTGAAATAAATAAACCTACCCCCGCCCTTGTATCTTTAGGTATTGGGTATATATTCTCAACAATGAGAAAAAAGTAGCTAAGACAAGAAGGCAAGAAGAACAAAAAGCAAATTCCTCTAAAAAATACATTTGAAAATATATCATTTAAGCAGTCTTTGGTTTTTCTCTTTCCCTAGCAAATGGTTGTTTCATGTATAAATCAGTGTTTAACATTTTCTGCTTTATTTCCAAACTGGTTGGATTCCGTTTTGTTAGGCTGAAAATATATTATTGTGCATGCTGAAGATTTTAAAACTTCATGTTTGAAACTGTAAATGATTTTAGGCCCTAATCCATGTTTCTGCTTTTACAGTCAAAAAAAATCCAAGCCCAGCTGAAGGAACTTCGTTATGGGAAGAAGGATTTATTATTTAAGGTGAGCACCTTTCTCCCTTCCCTCTCCAACTTGCTGGCACCACACCAAAACTATCAAAAATCTTATATAGCTTACATTGAATTTATAGACTTTGCCAAGAATCAAAGTTGCCACTATTTTGAACATACTTTCATTTTGTTGTCTACTTCATAAAATGAAATATAATTACAAATTCCTGGGTTCCTTTTCTATCAAAAGCAGCCATTTTTTCAAACTGTTTAGTTCCTTTTGTAACTATCATTACTTTACTTCCGTGATGAGGAATATCATCTTTTGGAAGAACTGCATAAAGCAGAATATGAAGGAGATTTCCAGTGGTGAGATTCACTGGTGAGCTACAGTATTGAGTTCCAGAGATTTTTGAAGAATGAATCAATATTATAAATTACTATTGATTGATTTTAGTTATCAATATTTTCCTGTCCCAAGCTAGTTATCAAAATCTACAATTAACTAGAAATCTGACTCAACCTATACATGTGGTAGAATGAACAATGAAGTAAAGGTACTCAATTCCCAATTTGTGGAACCTATGAATATTATCTTATACGAGAAAAGAAACTGTAAATGTGATTAAGTTAAGGATCTTGAAGTGGGAAAATTGTTATCCAGATAAGTATTGATTTACCTAATGATTACTCTTAAGAGTGAGGTAAGCTGCTGAAAGGAAGGCTATATGATCAAAAGAGCAGCAGGTGAAATCATAATGGAAATGCTTCTCTCTCAGTCCCCACAAGGAATCAGCCATGCTGACATGAGATTCTAGTCCCATGAAATTCACCTCCGAATTCTGATGTTGGAGCCAGTAGAACAAAGGCATGATGCTTTAAGCCACTAAGTTATTTGTTATCTCTGTAAGAAAAAAAAAAAAACTAACACAGATGGTTCCTTCTAGTCCCGTGGGCAGGGCAGATAAAAGGCAATTATTAATAACTTTTGTGCTTGCTGTATATTCCACATGCTGAATTCAGTAGAAGGAATAATACTTTGTTATTAAAATATATGTAAATTACCTTGCATATAATACTTACTCTTCAGGATTTTTTTGTTTATTTATTTATTTTTTTGGTACCAGAAATCAACCTTATGACTTCAGGCTTGCCAGGCAAGCATTTAGGCCACTGAGCTACATCCCAGGCCTTATTTTTCAGATATTTAAGTACAAAGACCATCTCAAACTGCAGAAGTTTATTTTTAAGTAAAAGAGGAATAACTATCATTTTACTTCATGATTGAGAAATTTAGCAATTTTTCTAATGAGAAAAGTAAGAAATAACTTTATCCTCCTTAGTGCTTTCAATCTGGGCTTTGGAGTCAGAAGTACATCTTCCCATGCTGTCAACCGGTATTTAATCAATATCTCTTCCATGCAAAGAATGGATCTGGGCACATCCTGTCATTTGCTCTTCTATAAATATGCTTCCTGACTTTTTTTTTTTTTTGGTTTTATCTACAACATGATTTTCCCCAGCAACACAAGCAAATTATAAACTAATTCTCACTTATGCTTAAAAAAACACACATCTCAGCACTCTACCATTGTATGCGATAAATAGACAGCACACAAGGCATTTAATCTGAATCTGTACACTTTCCTGCTGAGGTTCTGGAAATCAAGTATCTTAACTTTTCACTCAGCTTGGCTTTAGCTTTCTGTAGTCACCAATAACAAATGGTAGAAATTAGCAACAATAAACAAAATATATGGGTGTTGTTTCCAACAAAATTTCTAGTTCTCTGTGAATTCCTTTAACTTAATGAACTCGGGAGTGTTATGGAACAAATTCTGGTTACTTATCATTCCTGAGCTGTAATTATTAGTCTTATGAAAGAATAGATGATTGTAGGAGGCCTTTTGAATCTTTAGAATTTTATTTTTTTCTCAAAGAGTTTTCAAAAACAATATTGGGGGATTAGAATGAGAAAATCTAATGATGTTAAGGAATTTATTTTAACAATATACCAGCTGAATATAAATTCATAACTTATCAACTTTCAAAATTCATCTAAGTCAAAATTTGTTGAAAATCTCAGTGACTTGAAAAATGAGAGATAGTATTTGTAAGTCTTGTTATTTCACATCATTTTAAGAGCAGCATATGCCTACAACATTAGAAGACACGTGTATGTGTTGTGTGATGCTAGCTCATAGAATGTAAAGCATGTCATCCACCACCAGAAACTTTACAGCAGGATTTTAATTACCTCACATAAAAGCAGGCCTAGAAGCACGGGGATTTTATAGTTTTTTTTTTCAGGAGGTCAACGATGACAAAAGTTAGATCTGTTCTTAGATGTACCCGACTTTTCGTATCACATTTTTAAACTTGCTGAGTGTTCTAAGTTTTGGTTCCTCCTTGTATCCTTATGGCCACTAAACCTGTATGGGACATCATCATCCAGCTGTGTGTCAAGTCGAAGCAGTAAAGCAAGGCATGTGCCCTTCAAAGGAATGATTTTCATACAGGGTGGGAAACGGTTGAAGAAGATTCCCCAACTAGAACGTCGACCCATGTAAAAGGAAATCATTGACACAGTAAAACCTGTGCAAACTTCTTTTAAACATAAAGTCAAAGCAGGGCATTGATGACTCACAGGGTGCCATTTTCTTCTGCATTAAGGGACTCATCCGCTCATGTTTGTTGACAAATTCATCTGACATGCTTACCACAAGGTTAAGCTCCAAGTTTATGGAATGGAGAATAAATGCAGTGAGCAAATCAGTAAGTAACTTAAGGAAGCAGCTCATGGAAACCCACGGAGAGAACATTGAAGGGCTTGTAGCCACCAAAATTCACCTATCTACCTTGAAAATAAATCCACAAATTATCTTTGGTGGTACTTTCTCTGTAGATGAGCAGTACAAAATACTATTGCAAATAATTTTCCGTTAGTATTTGTTTAATTTTAAATGGATTGGTGGGTTTTAGTAAATGTAGGAATTTAAATTTTTAATTTTTTCCTGAAAATAATGGCTCATGCTGAAGATTGCAGGATACAATGATCAATCTAGAGTCTTTGTTAGTGCTTGAAACTCACTTTATCCATGGGAGGCTTCCAGCCGCAGGGAACTTTCTCCTCTGCAGGAAGTGGTGATGACACCTGGCTGCTGGTTCCTCAGGGCTTTGAGTTGGTTTGGAGCCTTCGTGATAATATTCAGATCTGATGTTCTCAAGAAGCTGATGTTCTCTGTGTCACATGGCTTTCTGTTTCTAATTATATGAGTATATTACTTTTTTAAAACATTCAAGCATAGCATTTATTCAAAGCAGAAAAAAGTTTAAAAAATCAAAAACTGTAAAACTGCAAAAATATATTTAAAATCTCATCACTGAGAACAAATAATATTTTGATAAATTTCATATTTCTATCAAGTTCTTTTTGTACAAGACATAATCCACTATGTGGATATATTAACACATAATTTTCACATATAAAGGGAGCATTTAATTTTAGTGCATTTTTCATACAAATGTTAATGCCTAATCATCTGTGATATGCCATATATAATTTATCTTTTCTCTTAAATGTGTGTGGAAGTGTATGTGTGTGCATATATATGTGTGTGTGTGTGTGTGTGTGATTTAATTTTAATGAACATTAGGATAAAATTAGTTTTTGTTTCTATCTGAGTTTGGATTTATGGACTGTGTATTAATTGTTAAGTAGTTCACTAAAATTATTGGAAAATATTAAGTTTACTGATAGCTAGGTCAGGTTACTTGTAAGAGAATTATAACAGTTTATACTAGCACCAGTAGAAAAATAACAAGAAAGTTGAGTCAATTCAGATTCTTT
Source organism: Chinchilla lanigera (assembly GCF_000276665.1). Lineage (NCBI taxonomy): Eukaryota > Metazoa > Chordata > Mammalia > Rodentia > Chinchillidae > Chinchilla > Chinchilla lanigera. The sequence continues at coordinate 4,770,848 of NW_004955476.1, forward strand.
TCTACTGATTATTTCCTGAGAGAAAAACAAATAAGGAGGTATGTAATTATACAAATTAATAAATGCAGTAAAAGAATAACTGACTTTTTAATTTTGAGAGATAAATTTTAAAATTTTGTATTATAAAAAAATACAAAATTTGTATTTTTTTGTATTTGAACATAGAGTGTAGGATTTGTCTTTTAATTTTCATCCCTTGCTTTTATTTTCTTTGGGTAAACTGCAAATGTATGTTCACGATACTTTCCCATCACCAAAATTTAACAACAAAGCTATTATTGAGGGAGGGAATGAAAGGCTGAGATGCATGATCAGATTATCAATCTAGAAATTGATATTATCAAGAAATGGTCAAACTTAATTCAAAATTAGCTCTTTATTTTCTGCAGGCTAAAGACTAGATACAACCTGAGCAGGAAGGGCTTTGAACATACATATTGATCCTGACAACTTTTCTGAACTAACTTTCTGCTTAAAGGAACTGACTTGTGTGTACGCAATTGTTGATGATTTTGTTCAACACGTCAGATTGTTAGCTTTGTTCTCATAAAATCATAAAAGTATTATCCATCTCATATCTAACATACTTATATTATTTAAGCAAATTATAAAAATAATAAATGGTCAGGCCTTGTGGTATATGCCTGTAATCTCAGAACTTGGGAGGCTGGGGCAGGAAGATTTTTTGGAATCTGAGGCCAGCCTGGGCCACAAACTGAGCTCAAAACTATCCTGAACTATATAGGGATATTCTGTCTCAAAAAGACAATAGTAATAATAATAATAAATGGTACAGGTAGTTAATATGCCAAAGTAAGGCATTGAATAAATTTTTAGTGATCTCATCTAGACAGGGAACCTTGAAATAACTGAATTAGGAAACAGCTAATAATAATAAAACGTATAGAACAATACTTATGAATCTTATAGATAGTTTTCTATGTGCTTTATATGCATACCACATTTATTCCCCAACACAAAATATTTATGAGATAGTGCATCTATATTTTTGTGTATACATACACATACGAACATATATGTACATATGTGTGTATATAAAGTGAGGGCTAAGAAATTACTTCTTCAAGGTTAGTAAGAAAGAATTTACATTTATCAAGTATGTCCCAGGATTTATGCTGAATTCCTTCCCCCGCTCCCCCTCTTACCTGTTTTCTTCCTCTGGTCCTGCTGACGTCCACTTACTTGGTTATTTTGTCCACTTTCTTCAGTCTGTAAATTCCTTGCATCCTGCTGTTTGTAGAACATACTGAGTGTTCTGTTTCACATTTTCTCTGCTGCTCTTTAGCTCTGCATCTCTGTCCTACCCGGGTTTTGAAAGTATCCTCCGCACTCCCCTTTTTGGGGACATTTGACTTGGATGCATTCTGTTTGTTTCACAAGTCATAAACAATTTTAGAACGGTGCAATGCTTAGAGTTTCACAATTATTTTTCTTATCTATTGAATAAAGCCAATTTGATAATACCATGTGTCCCTCAGTACTGGGAATAATGTAGTGATTTAAGTTACTGTCTTCAGCAAGTTCATGGTCAAGTGATAAAAATACAATGCAGTATATATATTTAGCATCTCTTGAGGCAGAATTGTGTTACACATTTCCTTCCCAGCAACATCGTTGCTAACATTTATAATACAAGACAGGCTGAGGAGGAAGAGTTCGACAACTTTATTTCATCAAAGATCTCCATGGCATGAGAACTTTCAATGCAACTCCAGGTAAAACCCAAGTTCCATGAAGAACAACAACTGTGTAGAAATACAATTGGACAAGAGTGGGAGGGAGTGGTGACAGACAGAGGGGGGAAACCAGGAAGTTCCCTGTGTCCAGATTTTCCTTATCTTTTTGGTGGGGCATACCTTTCTGCTGAGCATAGGGTCAGACCCTTTGGAATGAAACCTTTTGATCTACTGTCAATCAAATTAGGTCATGGGATTTCTTTATGACCAGCTCATCTCCAGAGAAGCATAGAACGGTAGAGTGCGCCCTGTGTGTATTTGCTGTGGTTACCTTTTTTTTTTTTTTTTTTTTTTTTTTTCCGGTACCGGGAACCGAACTCACGACCTTGCGCTTGCTGGGCAGGCGCTTTGCCGCTGAGCTAAATCCCCAGCCCCTGTGGTTACCTTTGTGGAGGAGAACTTCTGGGTTCTGTGACTCACCGTGGGGAGGAGAAGGCGGGAAAATGTCAGAGAGAGAACTTCTGAGTCTCTTCAAAGTCTTTCAGTGTGAAGTACTCTTCAGGGCACTGCCATAGTATTTTGTGAGCCGCAATACCTTTCCGGCCTCAGCCAGTACAGCGATGTGTGTTACTCCATTCGATTCTCCACACAACACTTGTGAGTCAGAGGGGATGATCTGTGAGGTCCATTTCCCAAGGAAAGAACTGCGGTCTAGAGAATTTTGATCCTTACTCATGACCTTTGCATAACGTTTGAGTGGGTTGCCATTTTTATGTTCATGCAGGACATCAGAAGTTTCAAGGCATTCAGAACACATTCATTTGTTCCTCAGGACAACTCTGTAGATCAGTGAGACACATAATATTGTCTCTTTTTTCATGGATCCAGAAAAGCAAGAATCGTACAAGCTACAAGAATTGCCGGTGATCATGGGGCTTGTATGTGGCACGGTTCTGTATTTTCTAACTCTTTTGATTCTACTAGGTATTTTTTTTCTAAGTTCCATTCAAGTGACTTACATATTATGTCTTTTTAGAAATATTTTATTGCATTAAAATATGTAAAGTTCAAAAATGCATATGTAGAAATAGAAGTTTGATGTCAAGAAAGGAAAGCACTTGGTAAATAAAAATCGAAATGCTTTCTAAAAATAGAAATGTTTTCAGTACGAAAACAGGATGATTTTTATTTAGAGTGGACAGTAACTTGGAACACAAGTCTCTTTTCTGAGTCCTTGTATTCTTGTGATTTACCCTACTTACATAAAATCACAGAGGATAAGAAGAGTATTCTATAGGCAAAAAAGAAAAAGTTCTCTGCCTTGCCAATTTAAGCCAAGTTTTCAGTCCTGGTGCTTCTGTGCTTAAAATGCAGTTGATAACTAATCTCACTTATTTTTCATTATTCACTAATAATGAAGTAGTACATAGTTTCTTTAAAACATCATGATTTATTATTAGAAATTGTAACAAGTTCAACTTTAATGAACATATCTCCCTGAAAAAACTATGCGAATTCTGTAAACAGAATCACCAAAAATACATGATTTTTTCTTTCAGTGTTTGTGTTAAAATCTAGGCTTTCATGCACACTAGAAAAGTGCTTAGCTACATTCCTAGCACTTTCGATTTTATTTGTTTAAAGAAAGTCTCTCTACATTCCCTAGCTTGGCCTCTTGCCTTACTATCTTCCTGTCTCAACCTCCCAAAGAGGCTGCGATTACAGGTAGGTGCCATAGTCCTCAGTGATAAGAGAGTTTTTAGGAAAATTTGAGTAAAGAAACCAAGCCCAGAGAATGAAAGTGAGTTATACACAATTACACAAAGCCTAAGTCTCCTGACTTGTTCCTTTGTTGGTTCAAAATCAATTACTGTACATTTATTATATATCAGATACTGAGTAATATTTTCTATTAGACTGGGATTCCTTCCTGCTTTAGTGTAGGGTTGGGAGTAAGTTGTAATTTTCATAAATTTATATATGGTACTTTTATTGGAGAGGAATTTATAGAGGTCCTCACAGTGTGGATCCTAACCTTAAAAGTTGAGGAATTGCTGCTTTATATATTGATGGTTACTGTCATTCTGGGCCATTTTTGGTAACAGAAAAGGGAATTTTTTCTGGATCTCACTGGACATGAATCATTCTTATTCCCAATTTCTTTGTTTTATTTTTTATTTTTTATTTTTTTTCCAGTACCGGGAATCGAACTCATGACCTCGTGCTTCCCAGGCAGGTGCTGTGCCACTAAGCTAAATCCCCAGCTCCTCTTGTTCCCAATTTCTTCCTTTCTTTTTCTTGGTCTGTTTACTTATTTTAAAATTGAGGCATGTTCGATAATTGCCAGGTTTTTATTATATTAGTACTAATTTAATAAAAACAATTACAGCTTTAAATAAAGCATATACATTAGACACATTTTATTTTAAATATTTTAACCAAAGTCAAAGTACATTCATTTAACATTTTAAATTCAGAATTTGAAAAGTATGACATGTCACATAAACAAAAATGCATTTCAATGAAGTATGTGGGATACATTTAAAGGGATGAATATATGGGTGTGTCCCCTATACCCTGCTCTTTCACTTTTCCAGTCTTCACAGAAATGTTTACTTTACACACAGAAACTTTGTGGAGAAATGGTATCTAAGCTGAAGAGTGTTGGAGAATAAGATCTGACTGAGAATGCTTGATCAGAAAAGCAGAGTGAGCACAAATAACTTGAGGCCAACTGTTGAACATTTTTCCTTGGGTCCCTGGGATGTGTTGAGTGCTGGAACTGCTGAGCTCCTCTACATATTCTTGTCCTGGCCCGCAGGTTGCTCCCTCCCTACTGAAAGGGCCGCTGGGCTTGTCCTAAGAGAGGTAACAGGGCGCATTGCCTTACTTAGCGCATCAGCAGGCTAGTAGCACCATCACAAGGTCCTGGGGGAAAAATTACTTGTCTTGTGCAACTGTTTGAAAGATCTGTTTTACCTCTCGGCACAGCAATGGTCAGTTAATGACATTTTTTCTTTCAAAATGTTTCCTTTTTACATAACATTAGAAAAATATGTTTTCAGTAGGAGATGTCTTCTGTTCCAATTGAGCACATGAAAATTTCAACATGTGTCTGGATCAAAAATCACCCCGCTGCTTCCAGAATTATAGATTGGAAATTAAGACCTGTTTTGGAATCAGTTTTGAGCATCCAGAAAGTACTGCTCAGGGACAGTTCTTCAGGCTCAAATAGCTTTCATCTCTAAAATACAAAACTATGTTAGTAGTATTTCCATTCTAAACATAAATGTTATCATGACCATAATGTGAAAGAAAATGCACAGTAAACATTGCCATTTCACTCATCACACAGCTAGTAAAAGTGCCCCGTTCTCTACATCCTTTATCCTAATGGCGATGCCAAGCAATTTGGGACAAGAGCGAGTTATTGTTCTCCTTTGAATACTCTGTCTTTTGGCAATATGTTCTGACGTTCTCTATTTGTCAGGGCGAGAACATTTCAAAAGCGTATTTGTGTATTTGCTTGATTTACTTACTTCACTTCATTACTGTTACTCAGTTACAAGAATGTTTGTTACTCTTTGCATAGTAAGAGAGGTAGCCAGTTACCTTTGCAATTACCTGCACAGAAAGCTGCCCCCGCAGACCTGCTTTGCTGCACTTAAGAAAGAGAAAGAGCACCACTGTAAATCCCATAGTTTATAATAAGCAGTGTAGGACTCATGGGGGTAAAGCCAGAATCCCTGAGTAGTACAGCCAGTGAGTCTGTTAAAATTATTTCAGGGGGCTGGGGATTTAGCTCAGTGGCACAGCGCTTGCCTGGCAAGCACGAGATCGTGAGTTTGATTCTGGGTACTGGAAAAAATAAATAAATAAATAAAATTATTCCAGGTACCTTGGGCTCCACCGCAGTCATTTGGACATAACAAACACCATTTTAGGAACAAGACACGTCAGAGTATTACACACTTTTCAAAAGCATAGGACTTTCACATAGGAAAGGTCTTGCAAATATTTTCTGTTCTGGCTGCAAACAAAATGTAGGTTAATTTCTCTCCCCCACAGCATATTTCTGGTTATAAGTATGCAGTATTAACGTTCACAATATTCTACACCATGTTTATTTTCCGTCTTGCAAAATTACAAGTACTGAAGAATTCTCTTCTCATTCTCAGTGGTAGCTGCTTTATAAACCTATCTCATTCCCCCAGACATGCACAGCTCTGTCTATAAAATGTGTTTCTCCCCCAGGTCCTCTTCTCTGAGTTTGTTCTCCATTCTTTGCTGTTTCTTTTCTCTCTCCTCACTTTCCTGAGCTCCTGTCAGAAAGAAAATGGAATGTCATGCTGTAATTGTTCTTTCAGCCCCAGGAACATTTCTGATTTTAACGGAGAATAGAAATAAGCTTGGTGGGTGAGTTTCAATGCAGGATTCGAATAGGTGAGGCAAGTTATTGTTGTGCTCTGAACCCATGGCACTTAGATTGAAGCCAAAATTTATAGTCATTGATACATATATCTAAATACTCATTTAAATTGCCGAATCTCTATACTTATTAAACTCATAACTAGGAAATGTTTTGACCCCATCCCTAAACATTGGTACTCTACCTCCAGAGTAAGAAGTATAAAAACTCTTTCCTGTTGAAAGATCAAACAGGGAAATAGTACTTTGTATGAGTCCTCAGTGTCCTTATTTTAAATAGATGGTTATGCTCAATCAGTGTCTCTAGCAACAAAGCAGAAAAAAAAAAAAAAAAACCCACTGGACCACTCAAAGACAACTTCTATGAGACCCACTCTTGTTTGTATGCTTCAAGAGAAAAAGTACTTCTAAGAATGTTTTTTGAACTTTGGCTCATCTATACAGGAAAGCTCTTATTACCAAAGCTCTTCCTAACAAACCGAAGCATCATCTACCAAATAGTTGCTGTATTTCCTCTAGCTTATTAAGTTGACCTTCTTACCTTAAGGATATATGTCTGGATAAGTGGATTTCATTTTTTTTGCTAGTGCTTACATCTGCCTAGAAATGATCTTACAGAAAGTCACTTGTTAGATATCAAACTTTACCTTCCTGTTTCAGTAAAAAAGAATAAGATCAAAACATATCAAATTGTTTAGCCATGTCAAATAAAATTGTGTATGCCAATGAATTTTACATAATATTTTATACGTATTCAATTATAAGTGAATTGTTTCTTTAAGTTTTTCTTAAGAAAATGTATCTCACTAATGTAAGAACCTGAAAGAGTAAATAAAATCCAAAAGGTACAATAAATTTTGTGAAAGAGAAAGAAACTGCTCAAAAAGAAAGAACAGGGGCTGGGGATTTAGCTCAGCAGCAAAAGCACCTGCCTGGAAAGCACAAGGTCGTGAGTTCGGTTCCCGGTACCAGAGAAAAACCAAAAAAA
>NW_004955476.1:4778060-4817980 GCF_000276665.1 Chinchilla lanigera
AAATGATCTTACAGAAAGTCACTTGTTAGATATCAAACTTTACCTTCCTGTTTCAGTAAAAATGAATAAGATCAAAACATATCAAATTGTTTAGCTATGTCAAGTAAAATTGTGTATGCCAATGCATTTTACATAATATTTTATATGTATTCAATTATAAATGAATTGTTTGTTTAAATTTTTCTTAAGAAAATCTCACTAGTGTAAGAACCTGAAAGAGTAAATAAAATCCAAAAGGTACAACAGATTTTGTGAAAGAGAAAGAAACTGCTCAAAAAGAAAGAACAACTGGGATGAGGGAAAAGAGAAAAGAAAGAAAGAAGAGAAAATGTGTATATAAGTACACAAGATAGCTAAGATTATTATATTACTAATTATTATTGCCTTACAGAAAGGAACAGTTAGTGTTTAATTATTTGATCAATCTTACATGTCTATATTTTTAACTGAGTAACCAACTTGAAGACAACAATATGTAATGCAACAACCATTATTATTAATTTCCTGTCACACTGTCTGAAATTCTATATGGCTTTTATTGTTTTTGTGTTCTTTTTGTTTATGTCTGTGTGTATCTTAATACGTGTTTGTTCTTTTGTTTTCAAAATAAATTTTTTTTAAAAAAAAATGTATCTCTTCACAAGTTACCAACACATTGTGAGGGTCTAAATGAATACTGCACTTAGTTTCATTTAAGAAATGTGTCATATGTTCTCAGTTTAGTCCCTCATCCCTGTGGTGTCCAGGGATAATACAATTCCATTTCTCTCTCCCCTGTCCTTCAAGGTATGGAAGCACAGTGGTAGTCAGGGAGAGGCCATTCACCCTGCTTATTTTGAGCATGTATGTTAGCTTAATTGACTTATAAATAAAGGAAGAATAATCTTACACGTGTTCTGGCAAGAATAGAGCTCACATTTTACAGTATTATAAACAATCTAACTACAAAGAACTAGTAGCTTTTCAGAAATACATTATTAAGATCTAAGATTTCTACTAACAAAGCTTTTACTTGAGTATATTGAAGAAAAGAAATAATGAAGAGAACAAGAAGTATATGTAATTTTTTGGCTTGAATGCAATTGTCAGTTTCTGGAGATACATCTGAAAAGTTCTATTCTATTTTTCAACTATGTTTAATGTATTGTTTTTGGTAATAATAGGTTAAAATGCCACTCTGAAATATTAAGAAGAGTTTACTATAATAATTCAATGTCATGCTTGGTTCTACTTTGGGCTACTTTGATATGCTACTATACTAATAGTCTGTTCATTAATGTATGTAAAATCTTCTAACGTAATGGAAATCAGCTCTCTGCGTTTTTTGTTCAAGTTGAGCAAAAATTATGTGAAGTCAATATCACACTACTTTCCCTTTCTTTGTGTATGTAATTTGTTTAATTTAGATGGATAGTGGAGAGTAGGGATCTCATATTAATACTGCCACTTTTCCGAACCCTTTCACTGAGATTCTGCCTCTGTTTTAACGTTATCTTAGTCTTAGTCAATAGCGATTAAACAGTTTTAAAGATTTTCTGTTCAATTCTGACTGATTTAACAATAGCATTCAGCTTTAGCCAAATGGATGCTCTGTTGATGTTTCACACTTTTTGATATGTGTAGAAAACACCTGTGCATTTTATTTAAAAAAATCTAACTCAGTAGGTCTGGGAAGGGTGTTAACATTCTGCATTTCAAAAAATGTTCAAACATTAAATGAACACTGATGGTCCGTGGGCCACATTTTAAATTGCAAGAACCTAGACATTCAGTTAATCTGTCTTGACAGCATTTATTTCTTTTCACTTTAACCGAAGATCTTGATATGGTAGGAAGACCCAACGTTTCAAATCACATGATCTGAGTTCTATTTTAGTCATTTCTCGTAATAATGTTACTTTTGCATTTGCATATGCATTTCTTTAAAAATGGTATAATCACATTGGAATGAGGAGAATGCATGCTGCAAAATGCTTTGGTAGATGATCCGTGTTTGTGTGGACGTCATAGATTGCACTCAATCTGGTGTATATGGCTGTCACCGATGTCACATGGCATCCAATTTATGGGAAGGTTTTCTAGTAAAAAGAAAGAGTACACTCTTACCTTTTGATAGAGATACATAAACCAGTAACAGGGTCATTTAGTTTTCCTTCTCCTCCTCCTTTTCTTTATTATTACTAGTACTGTTATTATTAATTATTATCATTTTTAGAGAAAGGATAATGGAGAAAAGGCCAATGATCAGTGAACATTTTACCTCTTTGGGGCAATCTTCACGGAAGAGGCCTTTGTTACAGTTTGTGTCTGGATGTCCCCCCAAAGCCTCATGCAGTCATGAGGTGGGCTTCTAAAGTTTATGATTGATTCATGGTCCAATGCTGGGACCATGGGAGTGAGTGCTACACCTGCTCTGGGGCGGGCAGTTTGCACACAGTAAGGGAAGGAAAGATGCTGCTTGCTGCTGCTCTTCCCATTTTGTTCTTGCTGCTTTTTCTGTCTTCCCTCACCATGATCTGTTGCCCTCTGCCATGTGCCACTCTGCCTTGGAACCAGCTGAGTATTTGCTGAAACCTCCACACACTGTGAGTTAAATAAACCTTTCTTTCCTTAATGTTGGGTGTCAGGTATTTTGTCTCAGCAATGAGAGAAAAGTAACTGAGGCAGTCTTTAAGGTATTATGCTAATGGTTGGTATGAGCTTATTAATATTTCCAAAAAGAGAGCAAGTAGAAAGGAGAGTCAGTGGTAAAGTGAGGGATTCTGTCTTTATTGGGGAAACATTCTACCTAACAGGAGGGTGATTTGGATCTACATCACTAAGGTACTTTCACAGGCCTTGCTGAAGTGTACAGCACACAAAGAGAGCAGGAGAGGAAGAGATTCAGAAGAGAGGCTGGAGTCAGATCATGAAGCAAATGAGGGTCATAATGATGTGTCAGTAAGAAAAGAAATAAAAATTGATGTGGCAACTTGAACTTACAGACAAAATCTTTGAGAAGAAAGAAGAAATTGGGAAAGGATTTTAGTTTGAGAAGCTAAAAAGTGCACACCCCATTAAAAATGTCTAGCCCTTTAAAAGACAATAAATACAAAAACACATCTAGCTTTTTTTGGTACCACTAATGTGGGCTAAGAGCTGGTTACTTTCCACTGGGTCATGAGTATGGTATTTTTGAGATTTCTTCCATATGTTTTGTGGAATTTACACCAAGTATAAAATACAGATGGGTAACTATTTTCGTCCTCAGAGAGCCTGGTTTTCTGGCGGCTGCTGCTGCTGTCACAGTGTACCTGTTTCTTGTGATGGTGAAAGAAGGGGATCAGGAGAGGGTGCATTCTCTATCTTGTTTATAATGAAGGATAGGAAAAATAAACATTTCAACCTTTAATGTGTAGCCAGTGATGGGCTGTGGCCTAGGAACCCATGCTTTGGGTCTCAGAAGAGTACCTAATCAATATCAGTATAATTCAGAGAAAGTTAAACTAAATATATGTATATACATACTACTTCTCGTTGTTATGGTAAAAAAAACTCAAGCCCCTGCTCACATGCATGAATGGCAGCAGCCTTGTGTGACAGGCTTGGATTTACCTTTCTTTTCCTTTTGGGTCCTACACTTCGCTTAGTTTCTATTTCCATGAACCATGAGGTTCATGCCAGCAATGCCTTGGTCCTACAGAACTACTTTTAGCTACTTATCAGACCAGTTAATTCTGTTTTTTTTTTTTTTTTGTTTTTAACCTCATCAGAGCTTTGAAATGGTCTCATTTTTATGCCACATTTAATTGGCACTTGATAATTATGAATAATCATAGGTACAATGTGATGGTTCAACACACAAAGTACAGCACTCAAGTCAAGACAGTTCATCTGCCCATCCAGAATGGTTATCAGGGACGTGTTAAAAAGGGTGCTGGAAATAGCATAGAGAAAGGGAAATGCTTATGCACCACTTGTGGGGATGCAAATTAATACAATCATTACGGGAAATAGTACACAGGTTCCCCAACTGAATAAAAATAGAACTACTGTAGGATCCAGCAATTCCACTTCTGAGCAGGTATCCAGTGGAAATTAAATGCCTATTTTGAAAAGACATTTGTAGTCTCTAATTCAGTGACACACTATGAATTGTTACCAAGAGATGAAATCAACTTACATATACATCGGCGGATGGCTAGATAAAGAAGATGCAGTGGATGAACAGAAAAAGATGTGCACTCATCTGCAATGTGATATTATCCGGCCATGAACAGAGTGAAATCCTGTTACTTAGAGTAACAAGAATAAGACTGAAAGACAGTAGGCTAAATCAAATAAGGCAGACTCAGACAGACAGCACTGTACCGTCTCACTCAGATGTTGAAGCTACAGAAGTTGCTTTCACCGAAATTGAGAGTGGAATAGTGATTACTAGTATTGAAGAAAAGTAAGGAAAATGAGAGGCTAGAGAAAGTTTAGTTACTAGATACAAAATTACAGGTAGGTAGAAGGGTGAAGTTCTGGTGTCCCACAACACAGTCAGATCCTTGTAGTTTGCCATAATTTATGATATGTTTCAAAATCACTACAAAGGACTAACTGAATATCCCCCAAACAAGGAAATAATAAACCAGGTGATGAATGTGCTCACACAAATTTCCTCAGGCTTTAATGTGAATGTGGGACAAGACTGCAAAAGGAGCCCGTAGGTATAGTTTGTACCTAGACAACAAAAGTGAAAAACACATCATAATCTAACATTTTCATATTTCTTTATAATAAGAAATTTAATGAGAATGGAAACTCCATTGCTACTTAATGAAGCATAAAACTTTTCTCATTTATAGTTAACCACTTGACTGAGTGGAAGTAGGCTCATACTCTGGGTGATAAGGCAGATTGGGGAGCCTGGTTTCTGCTGATGGGAGTTACCTTTCGCTCACACCTGGGGTCACTGTCTTTCTCGTCCACCCAGGAAGACAGAATCGTTGCACCACCACTAAAAGTACAGGTTTTAGATCTAGCTTACTATGTTTAAAACTGTCTTTGTCAATTTCAGTATGATTTTAAACTAGAAAAATAGACACTTTTTTCTGTGAAATGACAATACAAATAGATTTCATAGCATACCATTATTTGGAGAATGTCATGAGTTGGTACAAGTAAATTGACAACTATAACGTTGTCTGTCGCACATTCAACAGCAAAGTGCTCAGTACTCCTCCTCAGGAAAGTGGAAATCTTTCTTTCTGTGGTAGTATTAGTAACCAAGTGTCTGGGGTTTAACCGGAGCTTTGCTTTGAAGTTGGTTCTACTTATTCTTTAGAACTGTGAAACCTCTGAGGCATTTTCCCAACTGTGAAATGTTAACAGTCCCTTTACTACAGACATGGTGTGCTTAGAGACAGGTATGTGAATCAGAAGCCTGGTGTTGTCACAAGCTGATTGCTCTCATCATCCTTTAGAGATGAAGTCTGTTTCGTGTGATACTTATACACCGACACAAGTACAGAAAGTTGTTCTGCCTCCCATATGTTGCTCTTCAGTGAGTCTGACATAATGGCAAACGTTACTGTCCATTTGGAGAGGAAGAACAAAAATGCAGTCTGCAAGGTATCTCACCGCTCATCTTGAAAGCTCTCATGATCACAAGGGATATTAGCTCTTTTCCAGCATCCATATGCAAAGGCATTGTGTCATCCTAGATATAGACAATGCGCTATACTTCCTAACTAGGTTTATCGAATATCACGACGGAGTTCCCCTTTTGTACTTGTCATAGTTTTAAAATGCTGATGGACGGCTTTAAGCAAAGTATGCCAACATTCTTTATTGAAAAGCTCCATTTCTTATTCTTTCTGTTTATAAAAAATATATAAATCACAAACTTAAAGGCAAAAAAATGTAAAGCATAACAAGTCTGCACTTTAGAACTTATTAGCTGGATCAAGCAGAAATTAATCTCTGCAGCAGATGTTTCTCAAGGAAATTCAGTGTTTCCCACACTGTTTAGATGTAGTCCATATATTAGTATATGATTCAAATAAAAAACTCCCCACATTCAGCTTATATTCTGTTGTAGACTCAATTGTTTTCCTCTACCAAGCATCTTGTTTTCATAATCTTAGACTCCACCCTATGTAAATCCCCATCAGAAAGTAAAAAACGCTGAATAAAATATAGCATTTTAGTTGGGTGACTCAGTGATTTTTCTACAAATATATACACTCTGTTTTGTTACTAGACATATACCATTTTCATTGTTTAATAAAAGACTACCTCAGGCCCTTGCCGTCAGCCCTGCCTCCCCCTCCCATCCCTGCCGCCTGTCACTGCTGCTCTCTTTTCTAGAAATGGACACACTTAAGGTAATGTTTCTGACTCCACCCTTGTTGCTTGTGTTAAATGCTTGCCCATTTTTAGGACACGTAGGTGGAAATGTAAAAACTACAATTTGTCTTTCCATTTTCCAGCTAATTAACATGCTTAGAGCTTTCAGTTTGAAAATACTCTTGATGTTACTATGAACACTCAGGCCTCAGTCTTTGTATGACATGAATTTCCATTTTTTGGGTAAAACTTAAAGTAAGATAGTTAAATTTTATGGCATTTTTAATGTTCTGTGACCCTGACCAGTTATTTTCTAATTAGATGCAGGTCTGTAATCCTACAATGAAGGGCTGAGATTTAAATACTGAGATTTTTTTTTTTTTTTTTTTTTTTGGTTTTTTCTCCGGTACCGGGAACCGAACTCACGACCTCGCTCTTGCCAGGCAGGCACTTTTGCCGCTGAGCTAAATCCCCAGCCCCTAATACTGAGATTTCTTAGTATCTCTGAGATTAACTTGGTTTGTCCAGTCTCTCTGAGATTAACTTGGTTTGTCCAGTCTTGAATTTTAGCTTTTCTGGTGCATGTGCAATGATGAGAAATAATTACACTTTGCTTTTCTCTGAGATAAATACTGTTGAACACTATTCTGATCTTTTTATTTTATTTTCCTATCTCCTGTATTGAAATATATATTCAAATATTTGTTCCTGTCTGCATATACTTTATTTTTATATCTCCTCTCTAATAATTGAGTTTGTAATGATTGTTCCTATATTCTAGATACAAGTTTCCTGTCACACACAAATTTTCCCAGTGTTTTCTTTCACTCTGTGGTTTGGCTTTTCATTTTCTTAAGTGTGATTTTTGAAGGAGAAAACTGTATTTTATGTTTATGGAGTCAAATTTATATATTTCTCTGTGTGAAGATTTTATGTTGAGGCTTTTTACATCTGTCTGAGAAGTCTTTGTATAACCCAAGGTCATGAAGCACTGTCTCTCTACTTTTAGTTTGATGCTTTATAGCTTTTGACTGTATGTAGGTCCTTGGTGTACTTGAATTTAAGTTTTCTTCTAAGTGTGAGGTAATGGCTTGAGATTATTTTTCTTGATTGATATACAAGTCTTTTGAGTTCATTGTTATTTATTTTTAACACACCAATGATTATGGGGACAGAAACATACTGGAATGGTACCCAACTCTTATACCTCATAGCTCATTGATTCCTGAATATGAAAGCAAAAATAAAAAAGACAACAACAACAAAAGCCAAAAGCTAAAATATCCCTTTGCTTGGAGTTATATAAAACTCTTCATTTCTCTAACCAGCCCAGTTAAGTACTCTCAGTATGTTGTATTAAAAATTTGGAAATCATCTGAGAAATGTCTACTCATCTCAAATGTCCATTTTTGTATGGGGTCTTTGAATTTCGATGGTCCAATTTTTTCATTTCTTTATATGTTCTAGGTATTGGTCCTTTGTGAAAAGAACAGCTGGCATAATTTTTTCCCATGTTGTGGGTTTTCTTTTCACTCTGTTGGAAATTTCTTTTGCTGTGCAAAAGCTTTTTAATAAGATGATAACCCAGGTGTTGATTCTTTATGATTCTTTTTATGTGATCTGAGTTTTTTTCATAAAGTCTTTGTCTATACCTATATCTTCCAGAGTTCTACCTATTATATCTTCCAGAAGATTTAGTGTTTCAGTTTTAATATTTAGATCTTTGATCCATTTTTATTTTACTTTAGTGCATGGTAAAGTAAAGACCTATGTCTATCACAGGTCTAGTTTTGGTCTTTGGCATATAGCTTTTCCATCACCATTTGTGAAAGAGGCTATCTGTCTTCCAGTGAATGTGTGTGGCCCCTTTGTCAAAGACAAGGTGGCTGAGTGTATTTTGAGTTGATTCTATATCTTCTGCTCTGTTCCACTGATCCTTGGTTCTGTATTTTTTTCTTTGCCAGTACCATGCTGATTTTATCAAAGTAGCTTTGTGGTATAATTTCAAGTCAAAGATTGCAATGATATCTGCCTTGCTTTTGTTGTCTAGAATTGCTTTTGCTAGTCTAGGACTCTTTTGGCTCTAAATTAATTTTAGGAATGTTTTCTGTAGTTCTGCGAAGTATGCTAATGGTATTCTGATTGGGATTGCATCAAATCTGTATAACAATTTTGGGAGTATGGTTATTTTTACTATATTCATTCTTCCTACTGAGGAGCAAGGGATATTTTTACTTTTTCTGATATCCTCTTTGATCTCCTTTTTCAAATACTGTAATTTTCAATTACTTTGTTAGATTAACCCTTAAGTACTTTATGTTTTGATGCTATTTTGAAGGGTGTTGTTTCCCTAATTTCTCTCTCAGTGAATTTATTATTTGTGTACAAGAATGCTATTAATTTTTGAGTATTGACTTTGTATCCTGCTATTCTACTGAATCTGGTTCTTAAATCTACAAGTCTTTTGGTGGAGTTTTTGGGATCTTCTGTGTAGAGTATCATGTCACCTTCAAATAATGATAATTTCACTTCTTCCTTTCCTATCACTATTCTTTTTATTTCTTTCTCATGTCTAATTGCTCTGGCCAGTGTTTCCAGAACTATACAGTGATTCCCTCACCTATCACAGGAGTTAACATTCCAGAGTCCCCCATGGTAGGTAATAATCTGCAAAATAGCAGTGTTATATTTATTTTATCATTTATATGTATTTTAAGGTTTTATGAACCCTTCCCATACTCCTATAAACCTTTTCCACTCTCTTATTAACCTTTCCCATACTCTTATAAAAACGTCATGAGCTCTTAAACACGTTCTACACTCTGAAACCTACTAAATGTTAACAACGTTTAAAGTTGTATATGAGTACTCACCAGTGAAACTCACCAGTGAAGTATACTACAACTTGAATGATGAAGATTATGGATTATGGAGCTGTGCAGTACTGATGGTGATGAAGGTGGTGATGATGAAATGAATGTACTACACAGCCAAGAAGAGCAAGGAGAGATGCTGAATGTATGGGCACAATGTGGGAGAGCAAACAGACCGATGCTACAGTCAAGGAGGCAATCATCACCCAGGATACAGAACACAGTGGTTGGTCACCTTCCATTCCATCAATGAATAGCGCCCTGTGTACAATCTCACGTTGGTCAACTTGCACAAGTGGTAGTGGTGTACTGCATTTCCATTGTGTACAGTGTGGTATTTGCTGATGAAATATATACTGTATTTTATTTCAATTTAATATTCTTTAATATACTTGAATTAACATTTTTATATTTCTTTAAATTTTTAGGCAAAAATAATTAAAATAATAGATATCATATAAATACTTATATACCATAAAACCCCACAATATATCAAAAACTCTGTGATACAAAGTTAGGTTTTTTTAAAAAAAAACCCGCAATACAGTGAAGTCACAATAAGTGAACCACGATATAGCGAGGGATGGCTGTATTGACAAATGGCAAATAAATATATGAAAAAATGTTCAACATCCCGGGTTATTCAAGAAATGTAAATTAAAAGAATGCTGAGATTCCATCTCACTCCAGAAAAACTGGCTATTGTCAAGAAAACAAGCAATAATGCTGGTGGCACTGTGGGGAAAAAAAGGAACCCTTCTCCACTGTTTGTGGAAGTGTAGACTGGTGCAATCACCATGGAAATCAGTGTGGAGACATCTCAAAAAACTAGGATTAGTGTTCACATTTGACCCACCTATTCCCCTTCTGGGTATTTTCCCCCCAAAATTAAAAGCCTCATATCACAGCAATATATGTACACCCATGTTTACAGTGGCATAGTTTATAATAGCTAGATTTTGGAAGCAACACAAATGCTCATCAACCAATGAGTGGATAAAAATTTGTGGATTTTTACAAAATGGAATATTATTCAACCATAAAACAAGATAAAATGGAGGCATTTATAGCTAAATGGATGGATCAGGAGACCATATTCATAGGTGAAATAAATCAGACAGAGATAAATCAGACACATATTATCTCTCTGATGTGAGAAACTTAAAATATAAATAAGAACACAAATGTAGGATAGATATTGTTAAATAGGAAGAAATTGCTCAAAAAGAAAAGTGAAATAGGGAGGGGGAAGGGAAGTAAAGGAGGGAAAGACACAATGAGAAAAGAAGGATAACATGAAAACAGAACTTTGTAAATGGGGAGGGGAAGTGGGTATAAAAAGAGAAGATGATGATAAAAGCAGAAAGAGAAATCAAGATACAAGGATAGCTGGGATGGGTTTATTGCTGATGAATGTGGTTTATTGAAAGGAACAGCCAATGCTTAAAATTTTCTTTTTTCTTGACCAATTTGGCATGTTTGAATCTGGTAATCAGAATGGCTGTTCTGAAAACAACAATATGCAGTATACGAACCATAGTTGAACTCCTACCATCTTGTATGGTAAAGCTCTGCATCATTTCCAGCATTTTTAAAAAAAAATTTTTTTTATTGCTTGTTACTGTCTTTGATTGTTTGATCAGTTTGACATTCTTATGTCTAGTTGACTGGGTGGCTTCATTGAAGATGGTAGTATGTAGTGTCGCAACCATTATTAGTTATTGTTATTTTGTTTTTGAGGTCATGTATTGTTTTTGTATTGTTTTGACTTTGTCTTCATTGTTATTTGTTAGTTTTTTTAACTTTTAAAGTAAAGAAAGAAAAACAAAACAAAAAGACATATCATATACAGATAAAAATTCAAATTTCCTATAATGAATGTGGTACACCTAAATTTTACTAATAAATTTAAATTTAAAAAAAATCAGAAATCAGTTCTGGGTTTTCCAAGAACTAGAGTGATTTTGAGTAAATGCTTCAATTTTAGAGTTTTGAGGTCATTCCCAGTTTTCTTCAGTGACCCATAAAGTTTTAAATGCTTCCTAGATGTTTACTCCTGATACTCTTCACCTCCTTCTCCTCCTCCATCTTCCTCAGGGCTGCTTGTTCTCATCAGGGAGAGTTCATTTCCACCAAAAATTTCCCTGTGTCCCCTTAGCTTGGTATTCTGAATTTTTCTGTGTGTCAGAAACCTTTCTCCACAGGACAAGAAGATGCCATTTCAGGTGAAATTAACAGTGATTCACTGTAATTTATTTCACCAATAAATCATGCAGTCAGTACCTATGTATCTATGTTATGTATCACATCATATTTCCTGGACAAAAATAGTAAGTTATGGCATTTCTACTTTTAAAAATTCTACAAACAATAACTTCAAGTATTGTAAGTATTTACTATGAGCAGGTGATGTGCTATTATCTCATGCACACAATCAACTTTAATCCTTACCATAACTTTTCCAGGCGGTGGTTTCCCAATTTGCTTGAATATTAGAATTATAGTGAGTTCTTTCAAAAATTTCAAAGCCTAAGCAAAACTATAGACCAACTGTATAAAAACTTCTGGGGCTAGGATAGAAGCATAAATCCTTTGTGAAGTTCTTTAAGTAATTTTGACATGTACACAAGTTGGAGAGACATCACTTTAAATTAACTCACAATATTACCAGGACCAGGTTTCATATCTGGCAACCATGGCTCTGAGAGATTAAAGTATTCTGACTGCAAGACCCAGTGCCCATGTTCTTAAATATTACATTTGTAAACACATGTATGATTTATGAGTGCATACATTTATATGTGCTCATAAAACATTCACATATATCTACATTTATTGTGCAGACAGTAGTGGGAAGGAATTGATATGAGTAGAGCCTAGAGTAGGAAAAATGGAAAGCCAAATATTGCCCTGTTGGGGGAAGTCATGACTGGAAGGCCTGAGGAACATTCTGAAGAGCAGTGGAGAGTTGGACCCAATTTGGCAGGAGAAGAGGTTATCCCAGGGCAATAACTTGGGAAGGCTCTCTGGGACAAATGGAGCATCATGGTCAAGTGGCCCAAGCATGAACCAAGATGTGCCCCAAGTGGGCACATAGCGACAGAAGCTAATGGTGCCCTGGCCAAGTCCGAGATCTCAGGCGGAACTGAAGTATGCATCTCAGTCTGATATTGGAGGACATCATATTCCAGAGCAGAGGCTTTCAACTTCAGTGTATATTAAAACTTTGTTACCTTTAATTGAATAATAATATGGACAGATCCAACTGTAGTTTACATTATCTGCTTGTATATGTATACAAGCATAGTTTTGCTTTTCAGTACACTATAGTAGAACACAGTGAGTGAGTGGATGACAATTCTCTTTAAATCTGTGCAAAGAAATCCCAAATTCTTTCCAAGCTGGAAACCACATTTCAGCATTAACTGCCAGATGCCACTGGCAAGAAGCACATATCCCTGAATAGAGTCCTATTTGCCAGTTCTAGAGATTAGAAATATAATTGGATGTCAAAGGCACCCTTCTCACATCCTTCCCCACTTCTGCTGCTGTTTGCATAATGGGAAAGCTGGAAGGAAGGAAGCAGATGATCTTACTGATGCTGGAGCTCAGAAACCTGCAGTGAAATGCAGCGAGGTGGTTCCAACACGAGTGCGCATTTATTTATAACCTCTCAGAGTCTTCCCCTGGATGCTTTTCAACGTCCTCATGTTCTTTTCCTAAGCTCACACTCTCTGCGCCTCTTCTCGGTCTCTGACAGGTCTCTCTTACCTCCATCCTCTCCTCCTCCGCGCTGTCTTCCACCAGCAGGGAAGAAGAACTGTCCTTTCAATGTCAAATTGGCTCATTTGCATTCCTAATTCCCTACCATTATGTGCTCAGTGCTTGCAGGAGTAGCTTCCACCTCCTTTGTAGCTTTCAAGGCTCCCAGGGAACTCCTCCTCTAAAAGTCTTTTCACTCTCAGCAACCTCAGTTACTGAGTATTTAAGCTCTTGCATTTACTATCATTTCCTATTTCTTAACTTCCTGTCTTTTGCTCTAATGCTGATTTTGTTTTCATGCGTGACCCAACTTTCTGGATTTCTTCCTTTATCTAATCCTCTCTAACTTAAAATATAGTTTTATTGGGATGTAGTTCATATAGTATAAACTCCATGCATTCTTTAATTTTAAAGGTTAAAAAGACTAACAAAACAACAATGAAGACCAAATCAAAACAACAGAAAAATAACAAAAATGATACATGACCTCAAAACAAAATGATAGGAATTTACAATGATTGCTATGTTACATGCTGTCACCTTCAACGAAGTTGCTCAGTTCACCAGACATAAGAATGTAAGATTGATCAAATAATCAAAGGCAGTAACAAGTAGTAAAAAAGTTAAAAAATAAAAAGCAACATTGGAAGTGATGCAGAACTTCACTATATAAGATGGTGGAGTTCAATAATGGTTCTTATACTGCATTTTTTTTTTCAAATCACTCATTCTGATTACTAGAAAGGTATATTGCTGATGTCTGTGATTTATTGAAAGGAACAGTCAGTGCTTAAAATTTTCCTTTTTTTTTTAAACCAGTTTTGCATGCTTGAATCTGGCATTAGACTGGCTTTGAACTCACAACAATACTCCTGTCTCAGCCTCCCAAATGCTGGGATTATGGGCATGTACCATTATGCCTGGCTGCATCTGCTGGTATTGTCAAACATATTCTATACATTACAATTACATAGTTTCATAATCCTTTTTAATTGTTTAAAATAAGAAAAGGAGAAAGACATGCAACCATGTTGTTTTAATATTAACTATTCAATTACTCTCCACAGTATATTTTTTTCTTTTCCACCTGTATTTCAGTTGCTGTCTTCCATTACTTGGTACACTTTAAAGAACTTCTTTAGGGGTATCTTGTGAGGCAGGACATACAGCTCCAAACTTCATATTTATTGATCTATGTCTGTGTTATTTTGTCATTATTTTCCTGGCTAGATTTTTCTGGGTATAAAAATCTTGGGTGATGGTTTTTTTTTCCCTCTATATTGACTATGATACACCGTTACAGCCTCTCAGCTTTCTGCATTATGTTTTCTGTACATCTATGTTGGTTTCCTCTTGCTGCTTGCAATATATTCTTTTAATATTTGCCTTTCAATATTTTCACTGTGATGTCTTTGTGTTTATCTGATCCGAAAACTCCTGAGCTTGTTGAACTTGTGTTTATTTTTTCATGTGCTGGAATTTTGGGATTCTCATTATTCAAATATTTTTCCTGACTCTTTTTTCTATTCAAATATTTTATTCAAATACTCTATTCAAATATTTTCCTGACTCTATTTTTCTTTATTGCTGGTATTTCTATTATGCATATGTCCATGTGCTTAATGTTGCCCTACATTTCTTCAAAACTCTTGCTTATTTTTCTTCATTTTCTTGTTCCCTGAACTTCATAATTTCTATTCACTTATCATCCATTTTTCCAATGCACTTTTCATCCAGCTTGAATACAGTGTTGGCTGTTTTTTATTTTGTTTTATTTTCATTTGATTATTGTAGTTCTAGCTCCATGATATCTGTCTTCTTTCAGTCAATGTCATCTTCTTTTACTTCATTCTTTTCATATATCTACTTAACTGCCTAACTCTTACTTCACTTCCTTGAAGACATGTGTAGTAACTTCTTAGAATACTTTGTTAGTTCTACCATCTGGGTAAGCTCAAAGATGATTTCAGGTGCCTAGTTTTTTATTTTTATTTTTATTTTTTTTCTCTTTTTAACTGACACATTCCTGTTTAATGTTTTCATGGGGAATTTTAAATACTATTTTGTATCAAATCTCAATTCTGATTTCTTCCTCTTACAGCTTATCCATGTTGTGGTTTACTTGTTCATCTACTTACTCATAAAGTGAGTTCACTACACTGAATCTGTGAAGTCTATATCTTCTTGTTACATGGCCTCCGACGTTACTGCTAAGATTTTCCCCTTCTTTTCTTCATTTAGATCAGTTATCCCGGAGTTACTCCTCAATTTGCATGAAGGACTTGCTGGTTAGAAGTTCCCCTTAAATAAATTAGAAGCGATTATATCCATTCATCACACTGCAATTATAATTTCTCTCTTATGCTACTCTGCTCCTGATGTAGCCCAGCATATATGTGCAGCATTGTGACATGTAGGATAGCATCTCTCTGTTGTTCCCCTCTTTGCTAGGGGAATCTAAAGGCTACCAGTCCTTGCTGAATCATGAGACATGGCATAGAGTGATGAGAAAGAGAGAGAGAGAGAAAGAGAGAGAGAGAAAGAAAGAAAGAGAGAGATTGAATCTTACAGTTTTCTTTTGACAAACGAGAAATCTACATTACATTAATTTTTCTTTTTCCTCATGTCTGTGCTTTTAGGCAAATATATTTATGAAACATTTGGCTATATTGACTTTGAAGTTACCTTTATCTGTGGAATGTATACAATTTATGCTCTGTATTGTAAATTTACACTAAATTTTGTTATGCAAAGATTAGACCCAAGAACATTATTGTCACTGAAAACTGTACTGTGGGCTTCCTCAGATGCTCAATTTGCATACAGTTCATTTTTAGATAGTTCAAAACCCTGAAGACCAGGTTAAAACATTTGCAAGTCTGCTACAGAAGTTTCAGGATGAAAAATGAATGTTATCTTACACAATGACATTGATCTAAGGGTTCATAATTTAAATGTGTAGAGATATACAAATTTGAAATGACCAGAATTCTGTGGAAGTAGTTTGTAAACTTCCTTGATTACATAACTAAAGGAAATAAAGGCTCCTCCATTTCTTTCTGAGATAAACTTAATGTAACGCGTGTTTTGTGTTTCACATGTCCACTTTTCCACTCTCCAAAAGTGGGGCACATTGCTTAGTGGGGTAGATGAATGGGTAGGTGCATAAAACATGGACTGATGAATGAAGAGTTGGAAGAATGAAGGATGGCTAATGGATGGATGTGTGGGTACATGAGGGGAAGAATGCATACATCACAAAACAGAGGTATGTGAGCACAGATTTTAATAAGTGGGTATTTTAACTCAGAGTTGTTCAGATTAATGAAGGAATGAAGAAAGGACACATATAAAAGGAGAGAAGCAGTAGCTATAAGTCTTGCTACAGTCTTTAAGATGATTTTTCCCATGTTCAGTTTTCTTTAAATGTCCTTTAGAAGAGATTTATTATTTCATGAATTATTTGACTTTGAACCCATTGGAATGACATCATGATCCTGACATGGGAACCCCACGGAGGCTAATTTGGCAAAACCAAATGACAGCTACCCAGAAAGAAAATTAAATACTACAGTCCACAAGACACATATAGATTCAAGGCATCAAACCCTCTAACTGCAAAGAGAAGCCAGTGATATCTGACACAGGGCAAGGGAAATTAAGCATTTTGTTTGTTTTTAGAGAACTGTATCTAATGACCTGTGTTGTAAAGATCAATGTTTGCTGAAAGCAAAGCTGGTTTTTACTTCCAAATTGTTATCACAATTTCTTTTATGCTAGCTCTTTTCTCTTTTACTTTTTTGCAGCTATTATTTCATTTGTCTGAGAATGACTCTTTGATTTAAATACTGTAGTACGACTACATGAAAAGGAAATCACAGTGAGATTACTTTCTTTTTTCTAAAGCTTCTAAAACTATGAAAAATCCATTAACTGAATCACGCATAGCATTTGAGTAGAGGCTGGCCTATAACTCTGTGGTACAAGATCCTGGATTCAATCATCGCCGCAGAAAAATATTTCTTATTTTCTTCCTGTGTTGTCTGTGGTGGCTTCATGACACATCTCAGGTGAAAGCCCAAGTTTGAGTTCGTGATTAAAGAGAGGGAAGAACGCGTTGTTATTTTCCAATTCAGTTATCATTTGGAAGGCGGTAAAGCCCTGCAGATCATAACTGGGAAGAAAAATTAATTAAAGTATTAACTTGTCACAGAGTAGTCTTAATTAGGGGAAGACTTTAAAATTGGGTGTATGAGTAGAATACAAGATGTGAAACTCTAGCACAGACTTAGGTCGAAACAATTGCAGAGGCATTTCAGCTTCTCTTGCCTTCTTTGCTAAGAGGTTACAATACTTAGAACACTTTTCTGAATTTTAAAATAACAAATACATTGAAATATTAGCATTTTTTGTGGCAGATTGGCAATATTTTGCAAAGTTTCATTGATGCTATCATTCCCACTTTACAGAAGGAAAAATAGTTTGCATACTTATTTATGTGGTAATCTGAACAACTAATTTGAAGACAACAATATGCAATATGACAACCATTGTTGAATTCTTACCGTCTTGTTTAGTCTGTATCATTTCTATTGCTCTTTTATGATTTTTTATTCTCTTTAATGGTTTAATCAAGCTTGAATTCTTATATCTGGTAATCTGAGAAACATCACTGAAGGTAACAATATGTAATGTGACAAACACTGTTAATTCCTATCATCTTATTTTGAAATTCTGTGTCATTTTTATTGTTTTATGTTGTTTTGTTTTTGTCTTTGTTGTGGTTATTTTGTTATCTCTTCTTCTCTTTAAAATAAAAAATACAAAAACAAAAGGAAAAATTAAGGTTTGAAAAATAAAGACCTGTATAATCTCAAAAGATTAATAAAAGAAATGGAAAAAGAGCATCAAAAACTGTGACTTTCAAATTATTTTTCATTGTTTTTCCTAACAGATCCAATTATAAAGACTTAATTAAGTATTAGCATTAATGAGTCAACAAAGTATGTGATTGTTCATGTAGAGTTGTGCTTGGAAGCCAATTATATCATATCATTACTTTCAGCTTTAGTCATTGTCATAATTAGCTCAAGTAAAATATGTTCAAACTTAGAAAGCATAAAATTTGTGATGTTAAATATTAGCACCACATGGTTTAGAACCTGATTTGCATATACTAAGTGCTATTTTAGGTGTTTAAAAAGGAGCTTAATTTTATTCAATCCCATGAGGTTTAATATATTGAGACAAGATATAGAGCTCCTGGTTTCACCTCTGGGGAACTCATATTTCTAGGGTTTTATATCCCCTGAATTTTTCCTTGCCCCTGTATGCAGATTTTCTGCATTTGTTCTTTAGTTTGACTTTAAAACTGAAGCGAAAACAAAAGTCAAAAAGCATCTGTGAGGAAGCAGGCTGTGGAAATGTATTAAAAGTCCTTACTAAACTACATTAAATACATTAAAGGAAAGATTGCACACATATTTGTAGACTTGTAGGGAATTTTACAACCTAGTATGTAGATGCATGGTTTCACATCAGATGCTTTCAACATAATTCACTTAGTGAAATAATACTTTTGAAAAGATATTTGGGGCAAACATTCAGCAGCTGTTGGACTTTGGCAGGGACGCAACTAAACTACTGGCTTCATCCAGCCTTCAAATGGTGAAAGGACATTCACAAACCCAGGGAACTTTGACGTTCAAGAAAATTCGCATGAAAAAGTACATATCAAAATGTTGCCATAACTGAATCCTGATATCTGCAAAAATTTATGATCGGTTTTATCCACTGGAGCACATCTGTCAGCACCGTTACTCAATTATCCATCTCTATGCCTGCTAGAAGGAAAACCAGCCATTGTTTGTCATGACAATTAACTGCCAGAGAATAGAGATTACATCATGCAATAAAATATCTGCTCAAGAAGTATTCTCTGGATTCTTACAGTGAGGACTCAGAGTCTTGAAAATGCTCCATAGCTACTGAATACCTGTAAGTACTGAGATTCAGTATCTAATCAGAACACAATATCAAAAATTGTATGTACGTAAGTGGAAGTCAAGAAATGTGTTGTATATGTGGCATCAACATCAAATTTATTCCCTTGCACTTTCAGGCATCCAATATTTACTAAGCACTCACTGTGTACCCTGCGCTATTCTGATAATTACTGATGCAACAATCAGCAAAACAGATGTAAATCTTAATTGTCAATGAGCCTGCTGTGACTTGAGCACATGAGATGTTCAGCAGTGGATCCATAATAACTGGAACAAGTAGGGAGGCAATTTAATCAGTTTGCAGTAGCATTGCCATGCAAATTGTTCAAATATTGAAAGACTTCTGCATCAACTGGTGAGTGTGTATTGCCTTATCAATTCTGGTTAGTCTCCTGGAACCCTTGCCATTTTCCCAGCCTCTCATTATCTTCATTTGTCAAGGAAAAGGGGAGCATCTGTTGGAGGACAATGGTTTATCCAAAACCCCCAGATAATCTTGGAGAGCGCCACATAGATCACACAGGCAAGGCTCACCTGTAGTTTCACTCAAGTCTTGGTGGAACACCCTGTTATCTTCCATGGAAGATAGAAGTAAAGTGGGAGGAGATGCTGTGAGGCTTTGTTTCTTCCCCCCTATCTTGCGGGAGGCTTCCAGGAAGCAGTGTCTTATCTGTCGCCCTGGTGCTAGTCAGGCAAGGGACTTTCCCAACTGCATCTCTGCTTTTCCCCTGGGAACAGCTCTGGACGACCAAATCACTTGGCTAGAATTCAAATTAGATTTACAGTGGCCAAGAGACTCGCCCCTGTGCTGTGTCATCTGGCACCCCTGGTCCGGTGTTACCCAGAGACGAAGAATATAAGCTGCCAAAAGCATGCTGATCTCCCTTATGCTTCAAGTGCGAGTAATAAACTGTCCAAATTGATTTGGGCTCATTGTCTCTTTCCTGGCTTAATCTGTGGGACTGTGGCCAGCCAGTTTCAGAGCTTTTACCATGCTGCTGCATAGGGACTGTGTGATTGCTTGAAGCCGGTCAGGCGGGGACTCCCAGGGCCTGGATCAACATTCATGACAGGGTCAGATTTTGTGGTTCATGTCCAGACCATACTAATCATTCTATATTAAGAATATTATAAAGAATGGAAGTTCTAAGGAGGAACACTACAGCATGCCACAGGAGAGTATAACAGGGATGCTAAATCTGTATCTGTGCTTCAGAAATTGTTCTTTATGAACAATTGGCACTTCACCTGTGATCTAAAAGGATATTTCGGAATTGATGAGAACCGTCGGGCAACAATTTTCTCATAATTCTAGACAGAAAATGCAAGTATGCTTGAAAAAATGTTAACGTATGTAATGACACACCTCATTCAAGGAACTATAAAGGAGGTAAAAGACACATCATATAATACAGTTGGTCAAAATATCTCTTTGGACAGCCTTGCCAAACACTGGTAATTCCTACACTAAAGCTGGAAGTCTGCACTTAGAACACCAATCGAATTATCTTGTCTCACTGTGTGAAATAATAATTTTAGTAGTTAATATGGAAGTTGTGAAGGAGCCCTGTTAAACTGTGAGTTTCGTGAAGATAGGGAAGCTGCTTTATGTTGTGTTATCTGTGTGTCTGAGGGCAAAACTGAATGTTGAAAAGAGTGACTGGTAAATGGAGATGTGAGAGAAAGAAGGAAGTAAACAAGGGACCAAGGGAGAAATGGAAGGGGAGAACAAAGAAAGTCTTGTTTTGGAGGAGTATAAACTACATAAAATGTTTGTGATCTATAAGAATATGAGCTCAGTTTTATACAGTATTCTGAGGAATCAGAAGCAGACAATGACTGTATATTTTTTTAAAATATTTTAATAAAACGAATTTTGCTCACAGCAAAGATAGAATTAGGACTGATTCTAAGTGTAAGAACAACTAAATATTTTGAGTGAATGCTTACATTTAAGCAGGGAAAAAGGAGGAAGATATAAACATAAGGCTGATAAATAGTGAGAAAAATATGAACAGAAATGAAATAAGGAAGGTAAGTGTTTTTGGAGGGGTCTTTGTGCATAATTTTCCAAATGGGTCAAAAGCCAACTATTTCACAAGCCATACTATAGACGTTCCACTGGAGTGAGGTTTTCAGAAACCTTCATTTATTTATACTTTTGAAAAGTGTTTATTTTGAAGTACTTGCCAATTCAGAGAACTAAGATAAAAACCAGAATGGAAGCATCAAAATTCTTCTGATTAATACTCTACAAGAGTCAGAAAAAAGTTATCCTTTGGGTAAGTGTAGCAATACTTTTAATTTATATATATACATATATATACACATATACATGTATAAAATTGTATATATAAATTAAAAGTCTATAGAAGGACTGGCATTTTAAAATTTGTGGGTGTACTAAGGACTTATCTTGTTCAGTGTATCTTTTCAATCAGTAGAGTAAAAATAGCTCCCTACTGTAATTTAGGATCAGATAATTTGATATGTAAATCTACTTTGAAGGTTTTTATCCTGTTTCATTACAAGAAACTTTATGTTTAATTATATATTCAAAAGGCATAATTATATATGTCATACAAAATGATTGTATAGTTTTGAATATTATTTGGAATAGTTAAATCAAATTAATTAGTCTAGTTGTTACCTAATATTTACCATTTTTCTGCTAAGAGCATGTGAAACTTATTCTCAGTGACCTTTAAATGCATAATATGTTATTACTTGTTATATTTGCCATACTATGTAATATATATCAAAGGAAAACATCAAACATTTCATTCCTTTTGTTTAATTCAGTCTCTGTGTGTTTCTGTCAGAATCTCTTCCCAAAAAACTGCTGCCAACCACAGTCTCTAATAACTGCTATGAAATATATTTTTCTTTGCCCCTTTCAGATTGCACTTATTAATCAGATCTTGAAGTATTTGTCTTTTTATGTCTGATTTTCTTTCACTTATTATAATGTTCTCTGCTTACATACATCTCAAAAATTGCAAGAGTTCCATTTTTATAAGGTAAAGAGTATTCAGTTGTGTATTTATGCCTCATTTGCTTTATCCATCCATCTGTTGATGGGCACTTTGGTTGATTCTAATATTTGGTGATTATCAATGGTTTATCATGAATATGACAGTTCAGATATCTCTTTGATGTACTGGTTTCAACGTGTTAGAGTAAATATCCAGAAATAGGATTACTAGACTGTATGGTAATTCTATTTGTAATTGTAAGAAATCTACACACATTATTTTCTATAGTGGTTGATCTGATTTTCTCATCAGTAGGATGCAAATGGGCCTTTTATTCCTCTCACAAACATGAGAACAATTTTTACTGCTGCAGAGTATACTTGAAATGCAACATATATATTTTATGTTCTCAGAAAAGAAAGCAGATAGGAAGAAAGTTAAAAGAAAATATAAACCAATGATGTCTAAAAGAATATGTGTGACTCAGTAAAAGAAATATGGTAATATAGATACAACAAACTTCTCCTTTTATATGTTAGTCCAAAATTTTTTGAGATAGCTATTAATTTTCATAATTAATCAGCAAGCTACTTGTTAGTTTACAGGACCACTTCTCCAGGTTTTAAAAAGTTTTGAATGCATATTGAGCATATGTCATTCGCTTGAGGAAAGGAAACCATAAGTCAAAGAGCTTTTATTTCATATCATTTTCTGCAAAATTAATAATGACTTTGTATAATATGATATGGGACCATTTTCATAGCAATGTCTTGTTCCTAAAACACTTAATATACAGTATAGATACATAGAAATTTTAAATGATTGTCATTTTCATGAAGTCATTGAATTTCAGAGTAAAGAAAAATGAGATGCTTCTAGATCGTACCTCAAACAGATATATTAGATGAAGATTCCTATATATATAGGTATAGATAGATAGATAGATAGAGATATATAACAATAAGCAATATAAAGTGAAGTTCACAATAGACAGTTTACATGAAGGGAGAAGTATTTTATTTTTAATAATACTAACAATAAACCTTACTGAAATTTTCACAATATTTGAGAATTTCTGGACATTTGGTGTAGACCCATGAATTTCAAAAGTCCATGTAGAGTGTTAGAAAAGGTAGATGGAAAATCCTAGCCTGTTTCGCAGGCAAACACAATTATATGGAGCAAAATTCAATAAAAGGATGATATAAAATTCATCCTGATTACAACTTGATTGATTGATTTTGGTACTGAGAATCAAACTCAGGACCTTGTGCTTGCCAAGCAGGCACTTGTGTTATTGAGCTATATCTCCAGCCCTTACAGCTTGATTTAACAGCAGCTACCATCTACTTCCCAATAGTAAATCATGCATATGTTGAACATCTATTGAATGTATGTAGGTATGGAATGTGCATTGAATATATGAAGGTAAATCATGTATGTATTGAATGTGCGTTGAATCATGCATGTCTTGAAACTGTAACTCTTCACTTACCTATGTGATAATCTCTATTTTTCTTTGATATAAATTCTATATAAATCATACAAGTTAGAATTCTATATTTATACACTATCAGTGCAGTTAAATGGTCAGTTTTGGTAATAAATACTCAAACTCACTTATGTGATGTGGTATATTATGTTTATTGATTTGCATATGTTGAACCATCCCTGGGTCCCTGAGATGAAGTCTGATTTGTTGCATTCTATGTGCTGGTATCTTGTAGAAAACTTCTGTGTCTATATTCATTAAAGAGATGAGGCTGCCATTTCTTCTTTTACATGTGACCTTGTCTGGTTCTGGCATCAGAGTGATGCCGGCTTTCAGGAATGAGTATGGAAGTTCTCTTTCCCTTTCACTTTCATTAAAGCTTTTGAGGAGCATTTGTCTTGTAATCTTCCTGAAGTTCTAGAATTCAGCAATAAATCCCAGATTTTTCCTAGTCGGAATTTTTGTTTTGTTTTGTTTTTTATTACTGCTCCAACTTCATTGCTTCTTATTAGATTGTTCAGAATTTTTAAGTCTTTTTGGTTCAGGTTTGGTAATGCATATGTGTCCAGGAATCTGCCCATTTCTTGAAGATTGTCCGGTTTGTTGGAGTACTAATTTGTTGGAGTGCTAACAATGTAGATTTCTGTGATGTTCATTAAGATTTCACTTTTTCATTTCTAGTTGCATTGATCTAAGTCTTTTCTCCTTTTGTGTTGATAAGTTTGGTTAGGCCTTTCTCTAAAGTGGGACGCAGCAAACTTTTTCTGTAGCTTCACAGCATGCATTTCAGTCCTGGCAGGCTGCATGTTCTCTGCCACAGCTCTTCCCTTCTGCCACAGAGCACAAAATCAGCTGCTGAGTCGATAAACAAACTAGAAGGTTTTAAAAACATGATTATAGAAACGTGAGGAGGGCCTCAAAATCTTCAGCATTCTGTTAAACGCATGAAGATATGTGCACTGGAATACCAGTGAAGTAAAAAAGGAAAATGGAACATTCAAATTGTTAGGAAAAAAATTTAATGAAAGATGTAGACTTACCTACAATTGTATTTCTAAAAGGAGGCATTGGGCAAGGTTTGACCTGTGGGCAACAGCGTGTGGATCACTCTGTGCTCAGCCATTTATCTGGAAGCTGGCATGTTGATCTTCGTAGGGTTGACAAGAAGTTTTGTGTATCTCTGCATCTCCAACATCCTACAGCAATGTGCATGCTTGAATGTTTCTGTTCTGACCTCAGCCATCCCACCTTGCTTGATGACTTGCTCCCTGTAGCATACTTCACTATTGCACTCTGCTTGGATAGGCTGAGTCTCACGTAGGGTTGTGAAGGAAAATATGCTTAACTGACCCTTGGTTGTGCTGGCACTTTTTCTCACTCTTCTTTGTTGCCCTGTCTTGTATTTTACACGTAGTAATTTGCTGAGATCACAGCTCTTTGTACCTTGGTTAAGAAATTGTCCTCAAGCAGAAAACTAACACAATTAGTAAACTCCCCATATTTTTCGATTCACAGCTTGGCATACGTGGTTCACAGTTGTTTAGGAGAAAAAGACCGCTCTCGTATTGGTTGCTATGGCATGTCTAGAAGATGATTTCAATCTTTTATATTTAAATAACAAAACTACTAATATATAACTAGAATTAAATTAAAAAGTGAAAATTGTTTACATCCTTTAATTGAAAATGTAAGACTGATTTGCTTTCAATCATGTTTTGAGTAGAGACCCTGCTATGTAAATATTTACTATTTGTATTTTTGTCTTGTTCTACATAACAGTGTTAGATCTGTGCTGATGTTCTTTTTAATTATAGTAATGATACGTATATGAGTTTAATCCTAACTTAATCACACTCTTCTATAATGAGAAGGAATAAATACAATATATCTTCACTTAGAAGAGGAAGAAAAATAGCTTTTATGCTAGTAACCACCAGTATGTATCTGTTTGTATTTGCCCTGAAATCAGTGAAGTCCCCAAATCCAATTAAAATCATTTGACAAGGGAGGGAGTTGAAGTTGAATGATTTCTATTGGAATTCGTATCCCCATCTCTAGAATGGTGAGCTGAGACCTTACAGAAACTGGGTGGCAGTTTACCCCAAAGTGTAGGTGTCCT
Source organism: Chinchilla lanigera (assembly GCF_000276665.1). NCBI lineage: Eukaryota > Metazoa > Chordata > Mammalia > Rodentia > Chinchillidae > Chinchilla > Chinchilla lanigera. The sequence goes on from NW_004955476.1 coordinate 4,803,602, forward strand.
TGTGGGGAGAAGGAAGCCAAATGTTTAGGACATATAAAATTAAGCAAGATCCTCGAGTTTTTAATTGTTTTTTTTATTGTCTTTAAAATAAAAAAATAATTAAATGCAAAATATATTGAATATCATATATTTTCATTGAGTAGCCATGGCTGCCCCATGCATATACTAATACAGATGCTGACAATTTGAATTTATTTACAAAATATTAGACTTGAAAATTGAATGTCTATACTTATTTCTTGCAAGAAAAGCTCTGAAGCCACATAATTTGATAAGTTAAATTTCATGTTTAAAAGTACATATAACCAGGGTAAAGCTACCCCCATGTATTTTTGAACTGAAATTTAATCCTTCCACATATATTAGTCGCTCAAATCCATATCTCTCGGGATTGTTTGCAGCTATTAATGTTAAAATGAGCAAGTATTACACCAAATAGCCTCAGAATCAAAGTTACTCTTGGAACTACATCCCTGTACTTCTACTGGGGTGGAGATAAGAAACAGGAAAACTGTATTTGCTACTCCTTAACTGTATGGTAAAATTTGATGTAGATTTAGTGATGTTACAAGTTCTATCTCCCAAGCACTAAAATTTCTCTTTTAGTGCTGATGAGCAAAGAGTATATATTTTATATGTCCTAATAGAAGAGTTGAATCTTACACAAAAATCCAGTGTGATCATTACCTATTCACAAACTATCAAGGGTATCTTAGTTATGAAAAGCTTTTTTTTTTTTTTTTTGGTGCTGGACATTGAACTCAGGACCTTGTTCTTGCTAGGCAGTTGCTTCTGCCCCTGTGCTATATCCCCAGCCCAAAAAGCATCATTTTTTTTTAAGAGAGTAATACATGAGAAACAAACAAACAAAAAAATAGAACAGTAGCAGCATACCAGTATCACAAACATAAATAAATCAAAGCAAGAACATTCAAAGTGATACAGGGTCTCAAGACAAATTAATAGAAATCAACAGTGGTTGTTGCATTGCATATCGCTGTCCTCAACTACATTGCTCAGATTAGCAGATGTACAAATGAAAGATTAAAAAGCATCATTTTCTGAGTTCATTTTCTTCCTGGACTAAAAAATCTGTATGAATTCCAGGTGTAGATTCAGACTGCTTAGGTTCAAATTCCAAACCTGCTGTTTCCCAGCTGTGTGACATTGAGGAAGATACTCCTTTAATCAGTGTCTTGGATTTCCTGATTTGAAAGAATAGATGTATTATGCAGTTTATAAACAGAGTTCAGTATCACTAACAGTTAAAGCTCAATGACAAGAGGAAAATACAGTAGTCCCCTGTATCTTAGAGTATAAGGTCTTTATCATGTGTTTCTACTTCAGTTAATCTTCTAGAATATGTGAGATTTTATTTACTCTTTCAGGTTCTTACTGTTTTCTTTCTTATACCATCAGTGAATATAATAGTTTTAACATGCATTACAAGTTTATTAACAGTTTGAAATTATGTTACTATAAAATTGTAATTAATAAAATGACAACATTCATAAAGGTAATTAAAATAAATACTATTTAGTATTCTTTCTCTTAAACTATACCACAATAAACTGGAGGAAATAAACAAATTTAGAAAATAAGTTTGCAGGGCCTTTTTAAAAAATGTTTGCAATTCCCAAGGCATAGCACAGTGCCTACAAAGGTAAAGATATGGTGATTATTTAAAGGATGAATGTGTGAATGAAATAATAGTGAATAACCAAGGTGATGCAAAAACTATACTGTGCTGATAATGAAATGGCTGTCTTCAGTATTCTTTATTTTAAGGGTGATCATATGGTGTGGAAAAATATTGCGCTTTCTAGTTGAGAAAAGTCAAAGGTTTTGCCCAGGATCATATACGTAGAGAGGAAAGTAGACAGCATTACACTAAACGTCCTGCATATTTGATGTCATTGCTCTTTTCTTTGAATAGCACTTTTCTGGCCATTGAAAGGGTAGAAAGATATGATTGGACACACAGGTAAATGGAACAAAAACTCGAAATTTGAAATACAGTGAATGCTAGTGCATTAATTTGCTTGAGTTGTCATGAGAAAACACCATAGACTAGGTATTTAGCAGAAGTTCATTTTTTCACATTTCTGAATACAAGTAGCACCGGATTTAGGTATCCACACATTTGGTTACTAGTGAAGACTCTTCCTGGTTTGGTGGCAGTAGCTTCTCCCTGTTTCTCTGCATGGCTTGTCCACTTTGTAATGAGACGGAGTGGTGGGAGGAATCAAATCTATTTTTCTTCTCAGAAGATCCTAGGTCCTATAGGAGCCTGCAAGACACCACCTGAAAAGTATTCTAAGTAAAATTTACACAATATCTTTTCTAGTTTTTATTCCTTGCTAATGAATGGCAGAAGATTAAAACAGAGTGGGAGATCATAAAATTTACTAAAAATATTCACCTTTCATATTACAGGCCCAACAGCTCACCGATCTGGAGCAAAAACTAGCTGTAGCCAAAAACGAACTAGAGAAAGCCGCTCTTGACAGGGTAAGTTTACATTCAGGAACCATCACATTTCCGTTTTAGCAAAAAATGTTAGATTCTGCTCATGGCTTCCTTTGGTTTATTAATGCAGTCCCAGATGCACTGCATATAAGATGGTTATAGAATTTATGAATATTTGATGGTCCCTTTGGATTTCAAATTTTCCTTGTTTTTGCTGCTACAATAAATTTACTGAAGTTTCAGTCCAGATGAGTTCACAATTACATTTGTTACCTCACTATGACATTCTTCTTTGAAAGCCATGAATAAATGTGCATTAAAGCATCGACTGAGGTGTCTGGTATTAACTCTGTAGAAACGAGAAAAAGGGCCAGTGGCCACTGACATCCAGTTGATATAACTGATCTTTCAATATGTTTCTTAAAGTTGTGCCTATATGAATCTACCTGCAGATATGCACAAGGACATTAAGTGTATTGCTGCTTGTATTAATAAATTGAAGTAATATAACTGTTTGTCTACTGTATGTAATTTAACTGTTAACTATACAGTATATGTCACTGCACAGTTACATACTGTTCATATTTTGTATAGATATTCTGAAATGAAAATAAAAATATAGTATTTATAGACAAAAATATATTTGTACCAAACTGTTACACCTATGATATATAATATTGAGTTAAAAATTCATAATTGCATGTATATTTAATGATTAACTATAAAACACATTTTAAAATATCCTACTATCAGGATAGATTAAATGGAAAGATAAACATCAAGTTCATAGATGGAATTACTTTTGCACAGTGAGTGAAATTATACTATTGATGCTTACAAAAAACAATCCACCTCTTCCAACATGTGCCATCTCCCAGTAATTGTGGAAATAAAGAAAAATAGTCCTTGATTCATATAAGCACATGTATGTGTGTTATATACAGTACAACAATGAATCATATATGCATGGAAATGTACACTTGATATTTGTAATAATATGTTTGTTTTACATATGAATGTGCTACATTTAAGTATGTATGTATACAATCAGATGGATTTCATAAAATTTATGAAATATAGCAAAAGAACATTATACATTTAAGATAGTGCTTTTTCAATCTAATATTTCATTCAGACTCCTTTTCACTGACATGTGATATTACTAATATTTTAATGCAATATTGCAGTAATGCAATAATTTAATGCAAAATGCAATATTACAGCATTGCATTAAATATGCAATATTTCTCAAAATCTATTTTTCAACGAGGAAGTTATTCTGTCTGCTGTCAATTTTTCTGATCCTAGCATAGTAATCATTTTAGTGAGTAAATTAAATGAGACAAATGCAGTTATAAAATTATTTTGCAGTACTACACTGCATATATGTAGCAGTTTTGTAAATAAAGGTGTTTCCTTCAATTTAGCAATTTGTACCAGGGCTTATTTTGCGATAGAAGAGGAGTGGAGAACAGAGTGGTCAAAGCGGTTGATTTGGGAGCTATCATGCTGTGGCATCCACTGACCGCTTACTATGTAGTGGTGCTTAAGGGTCACACTACAATTCTCCTTCTGATTGGTTGCCATTTTTCTCACTTTCACATATTTCTTTACTCTGGCATGCCCAAACTTTCTCAGCTAGCATAGCATACATAACAGAGAATCTAGGAAGCCTCTGAGTAGGTAGATTTGTATGCACATTTCATGAATGTTGATGATGGTATTTTGTTAGGTTTAAAACTCTGTGACAAAGCAAGCTTTTGAATGCATAATTTAATAACAACTTTACTCCTTTGAGATTGTCACATTTGAACTATTTTGTCAAAGTCATTGATATTTGATGGAATATTGATGGATATTAATGGATTATTGATGGACATTTGAGGTGCTATCTTTTGGAGGATATTAAGAATACTTTTCATTTCAACAACCTAGTTTCATTAAAAGTTCTTTTACTTTATAGAAAAGAATTTCTATCGATGTGTGCTAACCTCTGTATCCAACTCATATCATATAATGTAGCTCTTTAAAAAGATTTATTTTTTCCTTTTCTAAAATTGTTAGACTCTGAAATCCAGAGGCACATATAACCCTAAAGCTCAACTAGACCATGCTTTGAACAACCCTCCTCTCTCTCACCCTTATCACCACCTCTGCTGTATGATGAATGTCCTAAAAAGACATTGAATTCCCTTGCTCCTGAAAGGTCTGCCATGCTCTGAGTTTTTATCATCTCTGAATACTGAAGCTCTATCTTATGTGAAATATTTTCCCTGCTGTAACTTCATAAATCCTTTTAGTTAGTCAAAAGCTAACTAGTTTTGTCATTTTTCTGTGGGCCTCTCTTATGGGAGGTATCATGGGATATAGAAAATATGTGAGGCACAATCTTGGCTCCCCTATCTTTCATAATTTTCTTGGGCACAAACAACTGTGATGTAATCGTGTACTGAGCCATGAGATACTAGAAGCATAGACAATCAACATGTATATTAATATTCAGAGCGTATATCTAGTCACAGAACACAGCATTTATTAGTAAATACTAATACTGTGGCCAGTGTCACAGAATTCACAACTAACACACAATATTTCTCTACCTTGGACTTTTATGCTTTCTTCATGTCATCCTCTGCCAGTCTGGACTTTGGAGTGAAGAAGCTCCGTGTTGCAGATGTTAAGTAATAGTTTCCTGAGCCCGTCTTCCTGTGTTCACAGCAGAGCAGAACTGTTTTGTTAGAAGGCAACATTTGAAACACTCAAACTCCCTATGCCCTGACTGGAGCAGTACTACAGTACTCTTTGCGGGAGCGATTATAGGGGAGAAAAAAGGAAAGCACTAAAAACAATGTTCGATATAAGATCAGTTATTATTACTGTTGGTGGACGAAATCATAGAGACTGGCTCTCTGAATGGCAATTTCTTTTTTCTTCTTTTGTTTTGGTTTTCTTGAAGCAGGGTCTCACTATGTAGCCCAGGCTGGCCTCAAACTCTCGATGATCCTTCTCCATCAGCCGGCAACAATTTCCTCTTTAATCTTTAGGACTTCTGTCTCTCCTTTCGGTACAGTGGACTGTAAAAGCAATGACTATTACTAGAGGTCCATTTCAACAAACCACATGTCAGATACATATGAGCACATAAACTGTAGCCATAAAGTCGGGTAGAATTACTAGCTCACTTCAAAATGAATAAAATGTGCAGTTTATGAAATGCATGTCTCCTCTCTCCATCATGTTTATATGAGAATTTTTATACTCTTCAGGTCTCTAACTCTTGAGTGTGTTACATCACGGCTTCAAATAACCTTAAACAACCCATAAACTGTAGGAAATCTACATAGTCACAGTCCACTTTGGCTGTTCTGACATAATTAATGAAAGATGTCTTGCTTTACTATCCTAATATAAACAATAATAATCACAAGATCTAAGAATCTGCCTTAAAATTCCAAATAATCAATTATTTATGTGGTAATACATTATTAATTAGGGGCAACCTTAAGTACTGGAATATAAAAAGGGCTTTATAGCATAGAAATCTCTCATACTTTCACCTAAAACACTTGTAGCGCATGTCTGACTCCAACAAAAACTCATCCAGGAAAGCACACCTTATCAGAAATGACTGACATTGGGTGAACTTCACAGAATACTGAGTCTAGGCAATCACAGAATGAAAACTGCCTTCTATTGCAGAAATATAACATAGAAGAAGTATAAAATTTGTTATAAATTGAGTACCTAAATGAAGACCCAATTTAGTAAATAAATGCACGTGCTATTCAGGGTATGTGCAAGGGACCTGGGACCACTAACCCACACTTTTAAATTGTTCAGTGACTTTCTAGGGTTCATTGTGCTAATTTCATGGCAGAATTTAGGTTAAAAAAAAGTTAGTTTTAGCCTTTCACAGTTTGTCAAAAGAAGATGATATCACACCATGTTCTTGCTCTAACCCTGTCTTTACGTAAAGGAATTAAATGAACATAAATAATTAAATATTAATGAACATAAATACCAGTGAACCTTCATTTGTTTGAAGATTATTAATTAGAGCCATGGTTGCCTTTCAAGTTATAGCCCATGGTTATAAGAAAAAATACATTATTTTCTGAGAAAAATACTAATGTGCGCACATGTTACATTACCTTGTAAACCTCTCACAATCCTAAGATCACACATAGCAATAATTTCCAAGAAGCTGTCCATATGATTCAACAAATATGCTAGTATTTTAGTATCTGAGAAAATAATTTTCTTACATACCTAGTACACAGGGTAATATGAAAAACATTTCATTATTTTCTCTCTGTAATAGAATATTAATCTGTATCTTCTTATGAGTTTTCTTTTATCTTTGCATTTAACAAAAAAGCTTTTGAATTAGAAACTGGTAATGGTGCAGAAAATATACCAGCCTTCAAAGCTATTGCATTCGAGATGATCGTTTCAAATGATGATAGGGACCGAACAAGACATAAAATTAGGAAAGATGTTAGCGATGGTAACACAAATGCTTTTAGGGAAGCATGGACAGGGTCTGTTTGCAAGAAGATAATCCACGAGCTGAATATGAGAGCTTTTAAACTGAATATTTAAGGCTTCTGCAGGCAGAGGAAACTGCTCTTGTAAATGTTCTAAGATGGGAATGGACTTGGGACAGCTGAAAAACTGAAAACACAGGACACTGTGAGAAACAGGCATCTTAGCTAAGGAGTTTGCATTTTATTAGAATGTGGCAAAACAAGTGGAAAAAGTAGTTTAATGCAGCCTGGGAAGACAGAGCAAAAACAAGACTGACCGTAGAAAAGAATACACTTTAAGCTCTAGGGGAAAGTGCACACCACACAGGAGTTCATATTAAGGAAAGTTTTGTTCTAGCAAACTTCAAAGTGATCCGAGGCCTGCAGCTTCAGATTTGAATGCACCTCCCGCTATAAATGAAATACAATGGCATTGTGATATAAAATCTTTGTCTGGGTTCTGCTCATGAAATTGAGTTAAGCCAGGTCTGAGTAGAACCAGCCACAGTCTCTGTTAAGTTAGAGGCACCGATTGAAGGTCAGGTAGAAAAATGACCACATTAAGGCAGGTTGCTCACAGCAATCCACGGTCTCTCTCAGGAAGAATCTCTAATGCAATCAAGCATTTGAGCCAGAATCTAGGAAGTTGCAATTCAGGCTTGTAGTGCAAAGAAAATAAACCAGAATGGAAAGGTTAAGGATAGATTAAAAACTAAGATCATGGGAAGCTGAGTATTACATCCATGAAAGGTGCAGGGTGGAGAATTCATTTTGCAATGTTGACTCTGCTAATCTGGGTTTATGGTGGCAAGGTCAGGAGGTCTTTAGGAGAATATGACTGCACTCCCTTTCAGATATTTTACAACCTAACGTGTATGAACACTCCCTTCATTCTGCATTGAAAAATTGTCTTGCCTGAACTGTATTTACTCAACGTCCATCTTTGAAAGCATTACCTTGATGGTGTTCATTATTTTGAACATCTGAGTTCAGCTATTACTCAAATTCAGAGAATTCTCTGTCGTACATATGCATCAGGCCCTTCCCAGGCCCTAGGTTTAGATACCCAGCGTTAGGAGCAGTCAAGACACAATGCAGTGGATTCGACAAATGGCTTCACTCCTTACATGATCTCAAGATTGAAAGCCCACTTTTCAAAACTGTGTAAATTCTAGCACTTAGACAAACACGTTGCATTCTGGCACATTACTCTTTCCCCTGGCTCCTTGTACTTTTCGAATACGAAAACTTTTACACCATTCAGTACAGTCTGGATTATTTAGCTCTAACTGCCAGCATCACCACCTGGGGTTGTGGAAAGATAGAAGGGAGGGGTCCCTCAAGATCGTCACAATGGGGGCTGGGGATTTAGGTCAGCGGCAAAGCGCCTGCCTGGCAAGTGCAAGGTCTTGAGTTCAATTTCTGATACCAGAAGAAAAGACAAAAAACAAACAAACAAACAAACAAAGATAGTCATGATGTCCCCAAAGAAAAATAATCAGAACCATGACTGCTTTTCTGCTTGGTTTTGGAAATGAGTTTCCTGTACCAACATGAAGAAGTAATATTTTCTCTTAAGGCTTCTTAAATTATTTATCTCAAAACTGTTTGCAGATCCCCTCTAATATATCAAGAGTTAATTATTGGAAAATTTAGACACAAGTGCATATATATGTATATACAAACATACCTAAAATTGGTGATAAATTATATAATGGAAGCAAATACAGTCAACAATACAAATAATCTAATAAGGAAGAGGCAAGGACCCAAACACTAAGGCAAACCTATCAAGGGGCCATGCAGTAAAATTTGAATTCCTAGATATCATCATTGAACTTAGCCACTTCCCACCCACTTAGCAGCTCTCTTCTGCCCAAGTGTTTATTAGCTTCTTGTTTCATCTTAGACAACCTGACAAAGCAAGATTAATGAGAAGTAAATTGATGCCTGTCGTATTATCAGCACAAGTCCACTTTCAGTTGGTTATATCTGTAATGCTTGAAAAAAATCTCCCCACTCACAGCTAGAGATTTCTGAGTTGATACTGCATCAGTAAACGCTCTTATTGTAAAGTGAACATTACCAGAAAACACAATGTTGGGTGTTAGTCTCCCAGGGAACTGTTCAGAAGTGGACCGGGAGGCTCTTCTGTAAGGAAATAGTAAATAGGAGACTTTGCTCTATGAACTTATGTTCCTGGCATAGTATATAAAATGCATTTGGTTGCCTCGCTTGCTTTTCTTCTTTTTCAGGAAGGGAAATTAGACCTTGCTGCTTCACGGATCCATGCACGCACCAAAAGCATGAATTCCACAGCTGCAGATTTGTCCCTTGATCTGTGTCCCATCGTTCACCTCTTCCTTCTCTTTTATCCTCTGCATAGATGTCAGCATGGAATGAATCAGTTCATGTTCCAGTTATTCCTCAGCTATGAGTTTTCTAAAGACTTTGTGTGTCTCATTAGTTTAATAACAGGGAATTTTGTGCCATTTGTACTTAGCTTTTTATTAATCTTACTAGAATGTAATTTTTTAGCAGTAGAAGGAGACTTACAGAACTTAGAGAGAGCTATCTACCTGCAGCTTACCCTTTGGTCTAAGTTGGACATCCTGTGAAAACTTTGACTTTTCTTTTATTTATAGTAAATGGCATTAATAAGGGCAGGTTTGTACATTTTGAAAGCATCAAATTATTCCTTGCATATGGAAACACATGGATTATTGCAATCTGCTCACACAAGTTAATATTTCGGTTCTCAGTTCAGATTAAATTCTATTACCTGAGAAGGTGCAGAGAACTGACAGTTCTGTCAGAGACACAGCACTTCTTCCCTTGATGTGGGGAATAAAGCTGCAATAGAGTGATCTCAGAAATGTGGGGGCCTCAAGTATGTTTCCTTTGCAGCAAACCGTCATGACTGAAATGATAGCAACTGAAGTGAACAGGAAGCTTTATCTCTAAATTTTGATCTTCAAAATACATTGGTGAGCACATTAGCTCTTAGAAACAGACTGGTATTAAATTAAATAGCTTGTCATCATAAATTTGTAACTAAGGCAATTATGTTTGAAAACTGGTAGGTGTTTGCATGACAGTGAGAATGGGATAGGAAAATAGAAGCGGAAATTGATTAGAGCCTAACGTGAAATGTTAATTTCTCTCTCCCTGCCTCTGTCCTTCCCTCCCTCGGTTCACCTCTCCCTCTCTGTCTCTCTGTCTCTCTGCCTCTCCAGGAGTCACAGATAAAAGCAATGAAGGAGACTGTGCAACTCTGTCTGACCTCAGTTTTCCGTGATCAACCTCCGCCTTTGAGTCTAATCCCCTCAAACCCAGCTCAGCTGCCACTCCCACTCAAGACAATTGCTGTGAAGATTCCAGACGCAAGGACAAAAGGCCAGGTACATTTTACTTGTATTTGGAAGGTAATGGTAAATGCAGTACAGCCTTTGAAAGGACGTTGTGTATGTCCTAGATGGCCTCTTCCAGGACATAACATTCACTGAAAGATATAGGTGAATATGGAAGTCAACCAGAGAACACTGGAAGACGATATTTTCAGAGCAGTCTGGTTCTTTTAGGCAGGGTCAAATAATTGTTAACATTATAACGAAATGAAAATGTAGTTAAAATATATTTTGTATTACATTCCACTATGTATCAAGGGTTTGATACTTTGTTTTTGGGTATAGATGTCCTCTTTACAAAAAAAGTTCTTTTAGAAATTAAGTTCTTCTACAAAACAGAAGAGGACCAAGAGATGGAGGGGTGAAGAAGTACTTAGCATATAGACCTGGAGCAACTCCTCAGGAGGAATGTAATCACTGTGTAAGAACTGCAAACATAGACCAATAAAAACAGAATTTAATGAAAGCCATTAAATTCTGCCTGCAATCCTGGCATTCTTGGAGGCTGAGACAGGAGGATCCCAGGTTAGAGCCTAGCCTGGGCAACTAAGTGACTTAGAGAAACCCTGTCCCAAAATTTAAGAGAAAAAAAAAATTGTGCTGGAAATGTAGCTGAGTGCAAAGGCCTTGGCTTCAATTTCTAGTATCACAGACAAACATGCACACACACCCTCAAAGCAAAAAAAAGGAACATCTCAAGATCTTACAGTAGCTGCACATTTCATTTACATGCAATGCATTAAAAGCAAAATCCACCCAACAGTAGATCTACTCAGTCATATTGAATTACATTCTGGTCATCAGTATTCTTTTTAAAGTTACTTTAAATCTAGACAATTGAAATAACTTTAACACAAAGGAGTTTTAGTTTGAGGCAGGAATGCTGGAAGAGCTGCCCCTTAACACGTGCTTTTAAAATGAGTCACGTGGGTACTCTCCTGGCTCCTCCATGTGAACCCAGAGCCGAGCCCTTAAAATCCCAACACCACCGATGGAGGCAGACACTGGCTGATGTGATACACCGGGGACTTGCATAGAGCTTATTGCTCAGATTCCCTGTGTTTGAAGGAAAGAATTTAAGAAACATTAGATTAAGAAAATGCTATTTTCAGAATGAAGAGTCTAAAACCAAGATAGCAAAATAAGTCGTGTAATATTGTTTTTATCTACAACCTGTGAATTTGCAACTGGATATTTTTTAGTTCATATAATCTCATCATAGAATATTAACATATTGCTGTGCAAAAATCATTTAAGTTATTTCTATTCCATTTTATTATTATCTTTGGCCTCTCCATGGACTGAGGGGCCTCCAAAATTTTTGAAGTCAATGCTTCTCTCCTTTAATTTTTCCTGTTCTTTCTCCGAAAGCCATAGTGTCAGTGTTTGTTTATGTAACCAAACTGAAATGAACAAAGTACATAATCATGTGTAGCTTTGTATTCACCACGAAAATTCCTGGGTCATTTCTGAGAAGGTGATAAAGTACACAGCTCCACACACAATCTCAGCCCTCCATCCCAGGGCCTCGTCGTGTCTCCTACCAGAGCTGGTGTCCAAGACAGAAGCAAAGTGGTTCAGTCCCATTAAACCTGAAGACTTTGGGCAAGATGGCTTTGCATTCCTATGTGCATGCCACATTCAACTCCAACCTACTGGATATTTATCAAACCCGTTATTAAAACAGTTCTTATAACTCTATGTAGAGAAAATTACTAACTTTTGCCCTAACTGATTTTCATGAATTAAATTAATATTTATTATTTCACTTGGCTTATCAAAGAAAATGATAGGGTGGATTTAGATGAGACTGCCTTGGAAATGGAACATTTTTCAAAAACCAACAACAAACCAATCCAATTGTTTAAGATTGTGCTCAGTAAATCTGAGTGAATGTACTTTAAAGCATCCTATTACAGGTGCGCATTAAAAGCTTGTCTACTGTTTATGTTTTCCCCATATCCTATATCTTTTTCATAATGGCAGAACTTGTCTTTTATTTATGCTTGGCGTCTAATCTCCATGAAGGCACCTCATATATAACATTTTTCAAATCCTGAGGAATATAATATGTCTGGTTGGTTCTGCATAAGAAAAGCAAACGTTCCTGCTACTATATAATAATGGACTTGACTTTGTGCTGAGGTCTGTCACCTTGCCTCCCTGCGCTGGGCTCCTTTCATTCCCTCAGTCCCAGTCTCAGAGAAGTACTGGGAGGTTAGTATTAAAAACGAGTTTTCTGCCGGGGATATAGCTCAGTGGTACAGCGCCTGCATGGCAAGTGCAGGGCCCTGAGATTGATTTCCATACCATAATACTGTTCTTTTGCTATTTTGTAAAAGGTTGTCTGTCTGTTAATGTTTTCCTCCTTTTATTTTTAAAATAAATAAATAAATAAATAAGAGTTTTCTTCCTTATTTTCTAAGATCTCTAGGCAACCACATTTCCTTTCATTTGGTATGTATAATTTTCAGTTCTTCTCTAAAGTGAGGTGTGAATGGTTTTTTGTTTCCTAAATCTATAAAACATAGCCAAATAAAAAGTACAGTTGAATATAGACAAAGATAGAGTAGCTCCTGCAAAATACTCTTGGTATATATTCAAGGAGATTGATAATGTAGGGGAAATTTTCAGTCCTTTTTTTAAATGTTTGTGTATGTATGTACATGAATACACATAAGTAATACATATACATTATATATCTATCTATATCTATCAATCTATCATCTATCTATATCTATATCCATATCTATGGTGGATTTAAACAGAAGGGTCATTAGAGGGAGAGTTAAAAATTGAGAGTCCACTGGGGAAATCTTGTAGATGAATTATGAACTGAAACCCACACCTCCTTAATTGTTGCAATTTATTCTGGAGCATGCCCACTAACCTGTTATTACTGCAGCATATATTTCTTCTGAGGGACTTCAAGGCTAGCAGTTTCATTTCCATCCAGACATTTTCCGTAACTGCTAAGCCTACTTCTCTCTGATTTCAGGGAATTTTTTCTTACGGTTCTAATAAAAATTATGTTCCCTTCCTTCAGTGTTCAGATAGTTGAGTGCTCACCATTCTTAGACCTTGGTCCTCCCTTGAATGCAGGGATACTTGCACCTCACTCTCTCTTAAGACTCTATTTGAGCTCATCCTTCTGCTCCACATTTTCCAGTCTCCAGAACATTTTTGAAACTTCATTTGCAATGGCATTTACAGAAGGTCCTGTTCTTACTAGAGATTTTCCGTGCCTAGAAAGTAGAAACTATATATTACTGTGTAGTGTTTTGTATTCAACTGAAGTGTTGTCTATGTTTATATGAAAAATGAGCTAGCGCCTTTAATCGACACACCCTCACATATCAGATACTACAGCATTACTGACTCTTTCTAGGAAACTAGAAGAATGCCGAGAGTGTTCTTGGTAGTGGACTAATCTATTTTTTCATTTAAAACATTCTAATATCTTGAGTTCTGTATTCCAAATATCTTTGATTAAATGTTAAAGCAAGGGGAGACTCTGTTCTAAGTGCACATGAGACAGTGTTTCTGGAACACCTGCTTGAAGATATAGATATGTATGTTACAGAGAATCACGTATCCAAGAAGAGATAAAAAGCAAAGGCAGAAACTGGGAAATTGGATTTGCATTTTGCAAAAATGATCCTAACTCAAGTAGAAATAAATCAGTGACAATTGATTTCATTGGCCTGTGCATGAAATGCTAGTGATCTTCACTAAAGTACAAAACCTGGACATGGGAAACCAGATGCTATGAGCCATAATCCTGTCTTTTACGGGGTGCTCAGAAGGCAAGAGCACTCCTTGTCGGGGTCCCTTCCCTGGAGGGGTGGTGGTCTGAGCAGAAAGCCTTATTGATTTCTTTTCTTTTTTTTTTTTTTTTGTTTTTCTCTGGTACCAGGAACCGAACTCACGACCTTGCGCTTGCCAGGCAGGCGCTTTTGCCGCTGAGCTAAATCCCC